>NC_143020.1:7222375-7592250 GCF_055824585.1 Amblyomma mixtum
TGCTCGGATAAGCAAGTGCAGTATTTCGCAAACTATCTTCCCAGTTCGTTTTCGGGGATTGCAAATCAACATTTTGCGTTTCATGTATATTCTGGATGAATGCTGTCAAGGTATGTATTCTTTCACTCATATTCTCTACCGTCTTGGACTGTACGCATACTGAGGACACAGACAGTTGTCTGTCCCCGTGCAGTGCAGAGAAGTGTGTCGCTGTTTCTCTAAAAGCTGCTGTTTGAGCGGTAATATTGGCCAAGGCTTCCTTGACGTTAAAAAGTTCGCTTTTAACAGCTTCGATATCCAACTTTATGCATTCCTTAGGTGAAACACCTGATGGTGTCGGTAGAGCAAATGCACCACAGTTTGACTCTCTATGTGCTATGATCTCCCTGTGAAGAACTCTCGCTCCGCAGCTTCGAAAGCGTGATACTTGGTAAGCTCAGTTTGTGTGGAAGTGCTTCTTCATGCTCGAAGCATCCGTGACAACTTCACCGCCATTTGGATGCTTCCAGCAGCGCACCTGCAACGAACAGATATACGCGTATGCGTTGCCAGCGTATGCGTTGTTATTTGAGTAGCGGGCAACCGACGGTACTGCGACTATTGTAGTGACCAAAGAGCACCGTTCGCTTTCTCAACTAGCCCGAATCCTACCAATATGTGCACATAGCAAATCGTGCGCGTTGAAAGCCTGGAGGCTATTGTATTTATGTTTGAAGCGTGAAGTATAATATCGAGTGGGAGCAATCCTTCAGGACTAGCTCGAGACAGCTAGGCCTCATGTTCCGCTGCTTTGGAAACTTTCCTTTGTGGCTGTTTTCTCCTCACAGAAAAATCGCTTCCTCGGGAAGCGTAGTGAAAGTCAAGCCTCTACCGCAAGACGTTATCACTTCTCAGAAGACACGGTGCATACTCACATCCGATTAGTACAGCCCAGCCGATAAGCACTTACTTCATCGGAGTGACGTAACCCACCGCGACTGCGACGGTAACTGCACAACACAGCTGCATGAAGAAGCTGTTCCGCCACCGAAACAGTCACTTCGTGGTTTCATTTGCTGTGCACTGTGCTGATACCCTATTGCTCGTAAGGTATAAGGTGTGCGGCCAATAGTAAAAGGAGCTCCCGAGGCCGAATTGGGAACGAAAAAGAAAATGCTACTTAGGCTCCTACATACTGCTATTGTTTATTATGCACTGCACAGCCATGAGAGCGGACAACGTTTACCGTCAGTCCGTGTGTTACACGCCGTCTTGAGGCTACTGTTGAACTTCGCTTAAAGTAGCGTGGTTTTCGTGCACCATATTCGTAATAAGGCATTTGCTTTACGGCTACTGTGTTGGGCGGTTGTCACTTGCTCGCGGTCCATGCGAGACAGTCACAAAAAGTTACTCCGCACGTTCAGAGTGAAGCTGATTAATTACAACCAATGAGACCTCGACCATTTTCATGTCCGCATATCGAGCGTGGAGCGTACCACAGTTTTATGTGTGAGGCTGACATAATTGTGAACTTCGTGTAATATGGACACGTTGCCATGCGCGCGTTATAACAATTATATCGCGGAATCCTTCGAAACGATTGTATTCTAGCTTGTGAAGGCTGCTTGGTGCATGGTACTGCTACCATAATGGTCAATATTTGTGTCAATTTATTTTTGTCGCCTTTCTGTGTTTAGCAAACCAGTAGAAAATATTTTAGGTTTCCTAAGCAGCGTAGTGAGCGTATAACAAATTCGTACGATGTGCATGTGAGCGTTTTAAAGCAGTGTCTACATGCGGATATACAATAGGACAACGACCTGCGCGGCCTCGGGAGCATTAAAACTAGCCATTTTTGATGACAACAACAACAACAAAAAAAACATTCAGCAAAGCCTTCAGCGCATGCAAAGACAAGCATTCAGTCGAGCCTTCCGCAGGCTCGAAGAGCCGGCGAGATCAGCGGCTCTCCGCGACATGCAGCACGATCATGTTTTCGAGCCAGAAGTGATCAAATCAGGGTCCTCACTTGTCCTTCGAAGCTTTGGCCGAACCGCAGTGTCGTCTTCCCACTCCTTTACAACCGTATTAGCAGAAACACTGCCTGTCGTAACCGAACCTTCAGATGCAGCAGCCTGCGCGACGGGGCGCGCGCCGAGCAATCAGGAGGTGTGTAATGGCGGCGTGATCACGTGATCAAATACGGCAGCCCCCATGATACGGCGCTAGCGTCTATAGAGGCTTTCATTGCCCGTTTGTAAGCTATCGTTGTTGTTGGTGGGCCTTGATGTAATTATGTTTCTATTTAGTACTTGCATGCATGCGCGCGATTTTGTGAGTTGGGAATATTGTTTCACAATATATTTATAAGAATGGACAATGTCACAAATATCGGAGTACATTTGGAAAGCTGGCGCTGCGCGGAACGAATGTCTCTCGCCCGCGCCGTGGACGATTTGGAAAGCTTGGAGCAACGACCCCTGTCGCCGCCTCAGAGTGGGTAACTTGAAGCCTGCTGTGAGAGACCCTTTGCTCGACACTCGGGCTAGGCGGCTCCGGGCTGCAGAGAAGTATTTAGAACTTTTAAGGCAAAGGCCTTTAACGCATCATCGTTGTCGACAGAAGGTTGTAAGCAGAGGTGTCACGCTTTTCGGTTGGTCGAAGTGATTATGACGTCAGAGGGCGCGGATTCGCCCCCTTTGGAGCAGACGACAACTAATAAAATAGTTGTCCGCTCCGACAGGGGGCGTAAGGCGTCCGTAGGTGACTACATTACATACCTCATTACTGCGAACAGAGCCACCGAACTCATCGAAGGAGAGAGAGAGTCGCGCTAAAGAAGCAGTCGAAGTCGGCAGTCAAAGGGTGTAGTTTAATGTGTAATCAAAGTGTGTAGCCAAGTAAAGCACTAGTACACCACAAACAGTCAGTCTCGCAGTCAATGCCAAACAGTGCGCCAGGAATTTCGCCTGGCAGCACTTTAGAGAGCCAAAGTGCTCCCTGAATATTTTGGGCTCTCTCTTCGCCTCACCAATGACGATGCAGGCATCGGTGGGAGGATGAAAGGGCGGTTATACTCTCGATGCGGAGTGTACGTGTGCGCCTGGCTTGGCGCGAAGCGACAAACAGCCGTAGCGCGCTCTATACGTACATAAGGGACGTTCAGCGCCCATATAGCAGTTCCAGCTTACGAGAACCGCTCCCGCAAAACACTTGCGACCACGCTGGTGAGGCCCAGCAAGGTACTAGACAGGTAGCGCGCCAGTCTTCGGGACGGCAACAACGTAATCCTCCGTCGGACTGACTCAGAGCTCAGTGAAGAAATTGCGTTTTTGTGTTTGCCTCTCTCGTGTCCAAGTGCACTTTAGTTGCAGGTTCTCCCTTGTATTGTTGCCTCTGTTACGTGTTGCGTTGCGTCCGTTAATACTGTGCATGTTTTCTTATGAATGCTATGTTAATCCTCTGCATCGTCTCTTCGCTACACAAAGGACGTTTTGTTTGCGAACCTTAGACTCCGACCGCTTCTCTGACTTGCCATTGGCGAAACTGTGCAACAAACGACATCCCCCTTTGCCACTCTGTAGCTCGTTTCTGGCTGAGCTTGTAACGCTAAGTTGAGAGCATCTCGTGAAACACCTGAACAGCTACCCCCACGCTGTTTAATGGCGTCTGGGAGCACAACAACCTGTGCGCATTGGTGGCGCACTTTACTCCGCAAGACTGAAGTGTAAGAACCAGGCGGCCCCCTACGAACGACTGCCCAACGAACGAATGACAGGTAACCATTCTCGGCCTTTGCCAAGAATGTGAGTGTACTCAGATAAATCAGTGTGGCGTCTTATGACTGAGTTTCCTGTTCTTCTTCTTGTTCTAAAAAGGGGCTGCGATGAATTTAGTCGTTGTTGTTGGCCTAACAAACGATTATACATAACCGCACGGTGGAATCGCCAAAGAAGGAATTTATAATTGAGGCGGCAAGCGCCTCATTTCCTCTACAGATGACTTGAGCATGCTTCGTGCTCCCTTAGAACTCGGCCTGAACTGCCATGATTTGGCCGTAGGGTTGGAGCGATAGTGCCTATCACCTGCTGTTATCCTTGCGTGAGAGACAAGGTAAATGTTCTCATCCGTAGTTTTTACAGTAGCAGAGCAGTGTTAGAAGCATCTTTCTCTTTATTTGCAGACAATGGCGTCTATGTCGGCCAGTATGTTCAATAGCGAAACTTTGAAGAAGCGCCTTACTTTCGCAAAGCGGGAGTTGTGAGGAATGTGATGTTTGTGATCGCAGTCCACAAACTGTGACGTTTGTGATCTCTCCTTTTTACTACCTGCATGGCCCGCCGGCTGGAGATGGTACAACAGCAGAGCTGCAGGCATTGCACAGACGTGGCTAGGGTGGTCAGTCTTATTTAATACGTTAGCATTAGAACGATCATGCGAACGAAAATCCGGCGTCTACCTGTCGGTGTACAGTCTGCTAGAAAAAAAAAACAAAATCCCTCCCTTATTTACGAACTCGAGTGGAATTCAAACCCCAGGAAGCGCGAAGAAGTTCCATGCCCAGTATTTTTGGACAAAAACATCGTGAACGAGGACCAGTTGATGAACGCAATTTTTTCATATACTGTAAGATTTCATTGTGACAATGAACATATCTGCGGATCTTTCTTCGGTAGGCCTGCATTGTTTTGCTATTACCGCTTTTGCTGTGGTCAAGAGCGTTCTGTTTGGCTTTCTCTGGGGTCCTAACTGCTCGATCAGAGTGAGGGAAACACTATGTAAGAAAGCTTTTGCTACGCATTGGAAGAATGAACCATTCCCTTCAATATGTCCATAAAATACCTAATAGTATTCTAATATGCAAATATTTTCTCGAGTAATGTTGGACATACAATCGCTTGCCGCCGCTTTAGACCATCGAGCCAAGGTCGCAGGCCTTTTCATGCGTTAAGCTGGAAACAACTGCAAGCTTGTGGTTGTTGCCCATAGAGTTTCTTACTACTACCTAGAGGGAAAGCTGGCGGCGCTGCACTTCAGCCAACATGGACGCTCAAAGCATCATGGGGCGGTGAGCTACTTGTTGCGGCACAGTCGTAGTTTTTCGGGAACACAGAGTGGCAGTACTAAGGCGTTTCATTCCGAAAACGTAGTTCGTGTGTGCGCAGACGACTTTCGCGCGAACGCAGTGTGCAAAAGCCATAGTAGTGAAGACGCGACGACACACGACGCCAATAAAAGGTTTTACTCTTCCAAAATGCCATTAAAAAACCTCTTAAAGTATCTAAACAACAACATTTTTTTTTAAAACATATTTACTTTTAAAAGTGCGCCTGTTAATTACGAAATATTAGTTTTTTTAGTGTTCATCACTTGGCCAATAGGAAAGCTAGTCATGTCTTATTTTAGGCAAACTTTGCACTTAAATGCTTTTCTGCTCGTTTGTTGCAATCATTAGACAAGATATTGAATGTTAGGACGTTTGTAGCTATCAAACAGCTTTATTTTTTTATTATTTTTTGGCCAAAAGTTGCAGTTCCGCAACAAGTAGCTCACCGCCCCATGATGCTTTGAGCGCCCATGGTGGCTGAGGTGGTCACGTGGGGTCTCCATGCAAACTCCCATAGACGGCTTGCCAGCTTTCCCTCTAGGTAATAGTAAGAAACTCTATGTTGTTGCCTCTGCAGCGATGGCATATGCTCATGGCATGGGATTGACCAGGGTTTGGTGCCAGTCCAAGTAGGGTAAAAATTCATTCAGGCTTATCTCAAGCGGCTCATAAAAAAAAAAAACTGAGGAATCTAGGGCTATCCTTTGGAAGTCTTCGTCTTCACGAAAAACTTCAAACCTCTCGTGCTGCGCATTCCATGCGCCGAAGGCAGACTTCAAACTAAACAGCACGCGGAGAATTCAACGCGCGTGCAAAATTTCAACGGGTGACCGCTTGAAGCCAACGCTCGATCAAACTGGGCTCCTTATTTAAATAGATTTGATCGTGTCTGAAATGATTTCAAAGAATAGTAAAGCATGACATGCAACCTTTCTCGCCGCTAGTTAAGCTGCTAGCCTCTCGCGCTTTGCACTATTTTCGCAGCTGCACCCAGGCGGCGCCACAAATTCGTGCCGCAGGGGTTAGTTTTCACTCCTACGGCAAAGGTCAGTGCACTCACGAGATCGGCGCCCACGTGCTAACGCATTCCTCTCGACATATATGGCGTTTATGCTCGGAAATATTAGTTTGAAGAGCAGACACGCAGAAACACCTCTTGCCGCTCGGAATTAAGCACGGCTATGACATGGGGAGAGAGGGGAAGTAGGCAGGCTCTGGGAGCGCACCTACTGTATTTTAGATAAAAAAAGATGCCTGGGGCTCAACGCGGCTTGAACCTGGTTATACGAGTGAAAGCTCTGTTAAGCAAATCAAATGTCAAGGTGAAGGGTCAAGTTCAGAGGTGAAGATCACACACACAATGATCATAGTCATATTATCACGTGTTCATACTACCATAGCTTAGACCATACCACCATGAAGTTAAGTTCTGTTTGACCTTGTGAGACATTAAATCTCATTGTTGACATGGTGTCCACTGTCTAAAATCAAATGTGAAGGTCAAAGGTCAAGGTAGGATACCCAGTGATCTGTCATATGATCCCGTAGTCATACTACCATAGATTGGGCTATAACCACTACGCAGTTAAGTTCGGTTTGACCTAGTGAGGCACTGAAGGTCAATACCTCAGCAACATCGGAGTCGTTAATTGTGCCCCGAGGAATGGAGCTGTCGCTCTAAAATACTTCCCAAGGTGCGTCGTCACCACCCGTGCCTCTCGGCTGAGCTGCGGGCACGGTGAGAGAGCGTTATTACCACCTCCGGTTCATGCAGTCTGTGTGAGGTGGTCACTTGGGAGGTGAAAGTATCGATTTGCTACAGGCCAGGCTTTAGCCTTCGCTTCAGCCCTACTACGGCGTGTCTCTTTGAAGAGGGCGGGGGGCTGTGGCACGATACCTTGCGTGGAGTGAAGGCGAAATAGCGCTTTCATGGCGTGGCTTCTGTTCGCGCTATTTAAGGAATATGCGCCGCGGTAACCGGGAATGGACGGCACGGATTCGGCGCTCCTAGGGCTGACTGACCCTCTGTGCCCTGCTAAGCACCCTGCTGCACCGCTAGCTCAATAAACGCGAATGCTAAAGAGGAAAAATTTACTTTGGTCTGACACTGTGTTTAAGCAGCACCTATCGTGATTTTTTCCTGTGTTTCCTCGCCTGTGTCCTTGCATTCAATGCAGCAATATCTTGCCAAGCTTTCTATGGAATTTAATTTTGTTATTTGAGCTTGATCTTAGTTTACAATTCATATCACTTGTGAAAAATATCAAGCTAAATTTTTCTATTACATTATTACGATCCCAGAACGCAATTCAAAAATTTATTTCAAGAGAAAAAAAGACGCTGACACCGGAAAAAGAGAAGACGTATCGGCTTCCATACGAAAGCCTTGTTCACTGAAATTTATTCTAGAAGAGCGGAGCTTAAATGCGCTTCAATAATCGTCCCAAGCACCTTGCGTATGTTGGCGGGAGGTTTCCGGCGTTAAGATTAACTCTTTTTTCAGTAGTCAATCACCACGGACTCGAGATACTGGCGTGGAAGCCAGTTTTCTTTGGCGATGATAGAAGTCCCTTCCCAGCAGATATCATGACCTGCCGATACGGCCTGCTCCAAAAGTGCGTTGGAAGTGACTTTCTTGTTCTTTACGTCCAACATATGTTTTAACACCATTCATTGATTCAATCATTCATTCATTCTAACCCAATTCTGAGTGGAAGGACAAGACATTGTGCGATAAGTCTTTGCCACGTTCTTGTACGTATCCCCTTTGCCAAAAGTAACCGAGCAACAGGTTTTTGCTTCTCAACCGCATAACGGAGCCTTCAAGGCAGCCCTAAAGACCGAAAGGTGTCAGAACATGAGGGCAAGGGCTTCTTCACACTTTACACAGAATCAGGGCTTAAAGGGGCTGCGAAACACTGCTTGGGGGGATGCCGGCTATACTTCAGGTGGGTTCTTTATGTCACACAGATGCTGACTTAAAAAGAATTACAGGAATCGATGCACAGGAACGGGAGTTATTCAGTGGAGAAATTTCAAAATACAAGCAAACAAAACGCTGCCCTCAACTCGATTTTGGCGGGGCTTCCCACCCCTATTTCGCTCTCCCAATGACGGCACCTGGCGCAACCAATCAAAACAGCCAGCCAGAGCACGTCGCGGAAGTTTGTACTCCATGGTTGCCTGCTCCCTGTAACTCGTTTTTGCTGAGACTGGCAGCGTCGTTTCCATGCCAGAGCGCCCCTGGTGATGTATTTTTATTTTACTTGCTTTGCAGGGCTTTTCTCTAAGACAAACAAGTTGTTTTGTTGATCTAATATAAAACGCAGACAGGTGCAAAATGTGTGTCTATTTATTCACACAATTTGCAGTATATTTACTGTTTGTCCGATCATCAAGCTCGCGCCAGGTGATGTCATATCCGCTGCTAAAAACCCGCCACTGTGTGGCGACACCATCAGAGCCATGAAGTTGTTTTTGGGAGGACATTAAGATATTAAACAACGGAATATACGCGGTATTACCGACGCTAATAGCACCATTATAACTCACTGTATGCAATCAACAGGCAAAACAGTTAACTAAGATTGTGTTTCTGGGCTCCTTTAAGGGCTGCCATGAATGCTTCGCTACGAGGCTAAGAAACAAACCACCTGTGCCGGGTTACTTTTGGCGAAGACTGCACATAGCACATAGTTGCACGCATATTTAAAACTTTGCACGTTTTTAATGACCGCGGCAGCTTGTGCACTGCATTTAGAAATGCAAATTCTATTTCCGTCAGTTTTAGTCCATTTAAAGAAATTTGCCACACACTGGATTTACAGCAAGTGTTGCATGAATGGCTTCCTCCGGCGCGAATATGAGTTTGAATTTGTCGAGAAACTTCGCTTACCAGACAGTACAATATGCTCTGTGCAGCTGCAGTTGCAGACACTATCGAGGACCTGATATCTCCCATAGAAAGTCCCAAAAGACGACTGCCGGTCTATTTTACCACCTAGAAGAGCGAAAATTGTCTGCATGACACAATGCAAAGACACATGGCACAGTACAAGAGTGCACAAATAAACTCTAATTCTTCAGTTTTATTGCAACAGTCACGGGCTGGGAGATTTGAGCTCCACTAAAAGGCACGGTCCTAGCGGAAGCGGACAGTGAAGAAGGCAAACGACAACATGGAGCCCGAACTTTCAACTTTATTTGAAACTCACTCTTTCGGAGCTATGTGTGATATGGGGAACGGCATCTCATGCCAGATGACGGAGCTATGTGTGATATGGGGAACGGCATCTCATGCCAGATGACTCAGGGTGACACAATATAAAATGTGATCACATTGAAACCGAGAAAGAGCCAAAGGGAGATAGTGTAATCGTCCAGTGCGGACAACTAATACCAACAATCTTCTCCCTTGTGTGCTCTCTAATCTGTTCCATACTCATTTTTTTTTTGTCAGCACAGTAAATCTTTGAAAAGTTGTGAAGGTAAGTAGACGGTTTGCTGCGAAGAATTCTCCTTTGCTCAGTGATGCTGGGGCTTCTCAACAATCATCAACCGTATCTATGACATGCTGGATGGTAATCTAACATATGGCAGTACATTATCATATCCGGCACAGTGTAGAGGTCTTGGAAAAACGTGATTAGACTCTGGAGCCAGCGCAGCTTGTAGAACCCCGGGTCCGAGTAGTCAATGTCCATGGCGGCTATGATGTACTTGAGAGACGTGTAGTTCTGCTTGATATAACATAGCTGTTAACGTAGAAGAAAAAAGATATTCATGATCGTGGTACTCGGCTTCGAACGCTAAGACACATGTCACTATTGCAAATAGATCCACATGGCAGTGCCTTTGCAGCAATCGGAGTCAGCTCCGGGATTATACAAACAGCTTCAAAATGCCTGGGGTTCAACGTGACTTGAACCAAGCGACAAGAGCGAGAGCTCTCTCAAGCATGGACTCCATTGTATCAAATCAAATGTCAAGGTCAAGGTCAGATGTCAAGGTGAGGTACCAATGGTCATAGTCATATGATCACTTGGTCATAATACCATAACTTGGTTCCTACCACCATACAGTTAAGTTCTGTTTGTCCCTATGAGGCATTGAAGGCCACTGTCGATGAGGTACTCACTGCATCATATCAATTGCCAAGGTCAAGGGTCAAGGTCAAAGGTCAAGGTCAGATGCCCAATGGTCAGTCATGTGATCACGTGATCGTACTACCTTAGCTTTGGCCATACCACCACGCAGTTAAGTTCGTTTGACCTTGTGAGGCATTGAAGGTCATTGTCTCATCCACATCGAAATCGGAAGTTGCACCACCAAAAGTACAGCTCTCGCTCTAAAAAGAGCTTCGCGTGTCTGCTTGCAAACGATAGTGCCGCGGACGTGCGCGGGAGAATTTGGAATTTCCAGCTAAAGCCACGTTATGTTCTCTCCGACGTAGGGTTATAATCACGGGATTTTTGATAAGAAAGCCTCACTTCTGGCAGTAAATATACGGACCTGACCTATGCTTCTGGCCCCAATGCCGCTGATGTCAAGCTACAGTCGGAGTAAATTTTACATAACAGATGTTGATGTAACTCCCTATTCCGAAAACATATTACCAGGTAGGCTTTAAGACAATCGAAACATAACATGCGAAACTGCCACTTGACAACTGAACCTGTTCCAATAGGCCCGCTTGCTTACGTGAACCAAGTTCCCCATCTTGTGTTGCATTATGTGGATCCATACGTGCAAGATAACGAGGAGATATTCGGGACATCTGGATAGGTTAGGCCACCGTTCCTTGTTTGGCATCATTCGGCCTGCGAATAAGCAGGGAGGAGTAAAACCCACAAGAACCGAAAACTGAGCGAAATAAACGGATCCCAAGGTTAGGTACGCGCGCCTTACGCCCGTTACTTTAAAATGTGGGAAAAATTGGTTTGGTTTATGGGTGTTTAACGTCCCAAAGCGACTGAGGCTATGAGGGACGACGTATTGAAGTGCTCCAGAAATTTGGGCCACCTGGAGTTCTTTAACGTGAAACTGACCCCAGGTGGTCGAAATTTCCGGAGCCCTTCACTACGGAGTCCCTCATAGCCTGAGTCGCTTTGTGAAGGGCCTAAAATGGCACGTGTTTTTTTTTTTGTACTCAATATGTCAATTCGGATGTACCTGAGGCACCAATAAAGGAGCAGTCTTTTATAACAAGACGGGTGGGTATATACCCGTAGCCAGCCTAAGCAGACCAGGTGAAGCCAGTGATTTGATCGGGGCTTCGAATTGACTCTTCCGTCATTTCTATGCATGTATGTCACACTACTGGCCACTTGCGCCGGCATGCAGTTCGACTAGATTCACTAGCACCCCCCCACCCCCGCCTCCCGGTCTTTAACCATTCCTTAACCCCGTTACTTAATCATACTGAGAATACTCCACAGTCCGGAAGCTGGGAGGCAAGATATGGGTAAAGAAAAACATTGTTCATGAAAGCCGTGAAGCGTTCGGACTCCTTTCAAACCTGAATAGAAATACAAATCTTTTTTTTTTTGGCTTTTGTGCGTCTTCATGGGCGAGTCTGTCGTTTTTTAGCCCGTTTGATCGATGGAGGGCTGCGCTTCATATCAGCATATGACAAAAGAGTGAATACACTAACGTAGGCTTTCGTTAGGAGCCCACAAAAAATGCGTATCAGGACTGTAACACAGTGGTTACAGCCAAAACAGGCTCAGCTAGCTGCATTGCAGCCTGCATGCCGACCTTACGAAGTCGCAAGCATATCCGTGCCATCTGTACGCACCGCTCAAAGGATGTAGGTAGCCGTGGGAAAAGAATAAAAAGGATAAAAGTTGCTACCAAGTGAGAGGTAAGTGCTTAAAAAAATAGAGGACAACGGCGCCTGTTTGTGCACTCTCCTGCATATTTCTTCACTTTTTGCACTGTTCTTTGCGCTTCACAAAAACGGGTAGTAGCCCAAGAAGGACAGCTAATCGGGCTAATATTGTAAGTGGATGGTTTCACTCTGGTCCTTTGTGGGACCAGCTTCTGCCAATACATGTCCAATGTTTACCGGATTACCTGCGCTGCTTGGGAGGGCAGTCCGAGCTAATAGCTGCGCTCGTCGGAAGTGGAGGAAACCAACCTTAGGATGAAGCCAACCTCACCTTGTGTCTGAGCGACCCCGATCCGTCGTTTATGTACAGCCAGCACGCGCTCTTATCGAAATAGAATTCGCTGGAGGTGTCAGCGTCCCACGAGAAATGCCCTTCCCAAGGCGTACGCGACTGGCAAACCTGCGCAGAGATCACCCGCATTTCTTTGGGGCAGGGTTCGCATGGTAATCAGCAGAGCCACGTGCAAAGCACTATCGCTCAGTTAGTCAATTTATTTTGAAGGATTTTATAAAATTCTTTCGACCTTCCTCGGTATACTGGGTATACTCTATGAGACAGATTTTGTGGGCACCTCATCTGAATTTGCAAGAATGCTTCAGAGCACAGAAAAATGTTATAAAATTTTGCTTTTCTCCTAATATAAAGTAGCGGTTTTGGCAATATGTAACGTGAAAGGCGAACACTATGTGCTTTCTCAAAAGTATTTTTTTTACCAAGGTAATGCGATTGCGTGTTTAAATGAAAGGACGCGGTTAGACATGAAATGCGCCCAGGAGGAAGCCACCAAAAGATGTTACAGGTTGTCGATGTCCAAGAATGCTGAGCATGGATACTTTTGTAAGCATCAGGTGTAATATGGTAATGTTTTATTGGCCAGAATAATGACCTAGAAAGGCTTGTAATGATTTGCAAAATTAAGCTATTTTATGCAAATATTTCAAGGTAATAGCGGAGGCTAATTGACCAACGAATAATTGAAATCCGCGATTAGGTATATGGCACAAACAGTGCATAACAATATGTCTTTGTAATACACACGCGTACCTAAGTAATGACCAGTAACTACAATCGCAGAGAGGGTAACAGGCGCTCAAAAATTTTAAACAAAAGTTGTACTGTTGGCAGCCAGAACATTCTGAAGGTCTAAACCGGCACAATTCGTGTTTAAAGTGACTGTTTTTCTTTTTTCTCTTGCTACTAGATCACCACTGCGACTTCTAACATTGCCATCGGACTTTTATACTTTGTAAACAGCCGAAAGGCTTCCAGACTATTTTTGTTAAGTCTTGTTCCCTCACTTACCGTAATAACACCTATGATCTCAAAAAACTGCTCAGGTCGTACGTACGATACACAGCAAAACGATGCTGCATGAATCGATGCCTCGGACTGTTTTAACACTCCCTATCTCAAGCTTATTTCCACGCGTTTGTGTACACATATTTTTATTTGAGGGTCCTTGCGGAAATTTACATTGCCCGGTCTTACCTCCAGGATGCCAGCCAATTGAGGTCCAGGGAACGGCTTGCACGGGCCCATGATCAACTGTTTAGTCGTGTCGCTGTCAAACTGTGAACATTGACTCGGGTAGCGGGGTTTGTAGCGGCGAAGTGGAATTCCCACAGACATAGCCAGCGTCGTGGGCAGCTCAGCATCACCAATAGTCTGGAACACCTCGTGCCAGAGACGCTGTGCCGTTGTTCAGTACGTGCGAAAGAGAGAAAAGCAAGTAATAAGCACCGACAGTTGCTTAAGGCATAAGTGTGTGGCTCTATTCTTTTAATTGTTTATTAACTTGTTATTTAAACCTGCGCACGTTGCATACACTCTGTTAACATTCACCGTGCTAATCACACCCCAGTCCTTTAGCAAAGCCTTCTTACGGACGAACATTGCTGATAAGACTAAGGCAGGGATTCAGACGCTGGCAGAGGTGAACATCCAACAGCGTTTCTGGTCGCTGTACCTCATGAAGTGAATGTCAGGTAAGGTGGCCGCTATTGCAGTTATCTTGAGGCTTGATATCGGGTAAGGTGGACGTTTGGTTTCTGCCAGTGATTTCAAGTGCGAAGCGTAGTATGTTAGGCATTAAAACCCGGTTAATTCATTTGTTCGCAAGAGCGTGTTATGAAAGAACCAGTCCGGTCCGGTCCCGGGTCAGGAGGAAGTGACGCGATCCCAAGAGCTCCGTTGGGAACGCAGGTTTTCACTGTGCTGGGAAAAAAGGATATCCCTGAAATTCGAGCGCATACCAGAGAGAATGGGTAGTCCGGGCTGGGGCTGTCAACGTATGATGGAGACATCATCAGGCAGTTGGGGTTATTCTTGTCCTCGCCCACCTGGTGTGCCAAGCCAATCACGATATCCACCAGTGTAGTCCTGCATCGACATAACATTTCGGGATTTTATTTGATTACCACATCACCACTGTATGTTCGCTCCCTGTTCTACTTCTTCCTTATCCCTCTCTCTCTCCCACTGCTGAATAGCAGGCCAGGTAGACGTTGCCGCTGGCTCACCTCTTCAACTTTCCTCTCATTAGTCTATTTTCTCCCTCACTCACAAGACGTAGATCACATTAAATGCGCTTAGCAGTATCTGGTTTTATAAACTTTCATACCTTTACCAGGACGGTAGCAGTGATTTCGTAAATGATAAGGGAATGAGAGAGTGAGAAAATCTAGAATGCCTGACCTTATTCGGCCCATTTTTACGAAAAAAGTATGCTGCAGAGCCAGTGAATTCTGCACGCAGCAAAAGCCTAGGAAGAGCTAGTACAATGTCGCTTAAATAAAGAAGGGCGTTCGTAACTGCAAGCGGTTACCGAAAGATTTCCTGTGTCTTCAAAGCAACAGGTTTGTGTAGTCTGCTCGAGATCATTCCCATTCGCTCTTACCTCAGCCGCTCGACGACGAACTCTGCAACTTTTACATTGATGATTGGCAGCGCGACTGCTGTGTAGACGGGTCTCTCGTTGATGTCCTTGTCAAGCATCAAGGAGGCAATAGTCTGCGGAATAAATACGCGGAAACATTGAGAGTAGTCATGTGACCCCTTTGCTGTAACCGCCTCATTTACTCTGTTGTCTCAACGTTGCCTTAGAATACGCAGTATTGTAGAACATGAAACCAATTAGCCGGTTAGCCTCTCGAAGGTAGATGAAGGCCAGTTTCGTTCATTGATTAGTTGTGCGCAATTATATCCGAAAGCAGCGGTGCGGTCTATGAGGTGTCCGCTGTTCGAGGGCTCCGGACAATTGCCCCATCTGGATTAATAAAGGCCCTCGGAACCTCAGAAAACGGCTATTCTTGCAATGTCTCCTAGGAGCGGTGGCTCCCGCGGCCCGGATCGAACGCACCTATCGGTGCTCAGTAGCCAAAAAACTTATCCCCTGATTAAAGAAACAAAGAAACACTGTGGAGGAAGAAAAATTCCAGGGGTGCAAATATGTCTGTTTAGAGCATTGCGAAATAGCATTTCCTTTAATGTTGCCGATTATGTTGCTGCGTGGTCGTTTCTTTATGTCTGTGCCGTTGCTAAGTCGCGTTTTCGTTCTATCCTCGGTTCTACTACATTCAAAAACGTTGGTTCCGTTCCTAGAGTGTCTAGTAACTACATGAATGTACTATTTAATTATTTATTTATGTTAATTATGTAAGGAATTTATAGATACAATATAAATTACCGACAAATGTGTTTATTATTAATTAAACATCTTGGCGATTAATTATTCACTCATGCTGAATAGGTAGTTATTTGATGAACTATTCTATTGTTTACTCATATAGTGCATGACTGATAGTTCGTGCGGGCACGTTCTGATAACATGTTCTGTATACGCCACTCACGAGACAAGAAATACTTTGACATATTTCTAATTCTAGAAATATAATTGAACTCAGTAGATCGGGTATCGTGTTATAATACTCAATGAGCATTCTCACACAGATCGGAGTCTTTATAGAGAACAAAAGATAAAAACTAAAGACAGATGTCTTCGCCGGCGGATTTCGCAAGTATAGAACAGCCAAATAGTAAATCATAGCTGATATTCGTCGAGTGAAAAGCTCCTCATGTACTTTTGAAGAAGGCGAGAGATTGCGCAATGAGTTCGGAAGGCAGAAAGAGCATGCCAGACGCGAAACGTACCCATGCGTTCATAATCAGGTCCGCAATATCGGTAACGCTGACATTAAAGGCTGGTGTGTTGACGTGGCCGTAATGATAGATGCGCCGCTTCCAAAGGTTTTCCAACTCCGTCTTCGTAGCGGGATCAGACGCGAGAACCATTGTATTCCTCCGCAGCCTGGCCGAAGAAAAAATAAAAAAATAACCATGCATTATAAAGGCGGACAAACCGCAAAACGAGAGAAGACGACGCAGAAACGTTGGAGAGGAACAAGGCTAACACTGGAGATACTTCTGCGTCTCCTCTCTGCGCCATCAGCTACAACCACCACCAACATGTCGTCTCCTGTTATAAGTAGGACACAGATGTCGCTGCAACTGCGTATGTAGTACAGATCCTAAGTCGTCCCCACGCCACTTCGAAGTGACGGCAATAGTATTGGCGTAGTTGTTGAAATTCTGACAGACGGCCGACAAATTTGACGTACGACGTCGAGTGCTGTTTTTGGTTGATGTACGCTACATTCTTGTTTTGTTCAAGCACCTGTCCGTCGGATAGGAGAATAGTGGACCTTACTTGTTAATTATTTTCTTTTCTTTGAGTAACTCCAACTGCCTGTGGTTCGTATTCGGCTTTGGTTGTCAGCCGCTCTCAGAACGGCTTCTTCGAGGTTTATTCTCTCACATAATGTTTTCATAGCGGCCTGGATATTTCGCATAGACTGGCCTGGCTGATAGGATAATTTTTGCCTTACGCATTATATCTTGTATGGCATTTGTGTGTATGGTATATAACATGATGTATATATATATATATATATATAGGAGGTTTCTTCTCTGCTCTTTTCGCTTTCTCGTTTTCTTTTTTTCTCTTGCCTACTCTCTCTGTTGGAGAGTCAAACTTTTTTATTTTTTTAAATTTTTTTTATTTTTTTCCCTGCCCTCGCAGCCAGGAGAAGGAACAAGTTCCTGCATTTTTCTACGAAAGTTGCTGCACGGCCATGCACCTGCCAAGCACCTCCGAGCTGGACACGCCTCTCAATAAGCAAGCCTGTGGCGCTTAACAAAGCAGGGGCCGTATCTGGACGTTGTATTTTCCTACTGAGCACATATTCGTCGCACTCTCCTTTTCTTTTTTTTTCGTGTGGGTCGCACTGCCTCTAATAATTTTTATGTGTATTTTTCTGCTATGTGCTTTGTGTTTCCCACTTACCTGTTCTGTGCCCACCCCTAAAAAAGGGGATGCATTAACAAAGTAAAACCACTCCTGAAGAAAATTGGCCTTCCGATCGAAACGTCGAGTCGAATAAATATGTTTCCTTTAACGAAGCGTATACTTCACTATATATATATATATATATATATATATATATATATATATATATATATATGCGATGTCAGTGCACGTTAAAGAACCCCAGGTGGTCGAAATTTCCGGAGGCCTCCACTACGGCGTCTCTCATAGCCTTATTTATTTATTTTGTAAGAGGGGATTGTGGCTCAGCAGTACCTTGGTCGACTTCCAACGTCCAGCAAAGGTCCAGGTAAACGTTAGGGCTGCGAGCGAGCTTCACGCCTCTGAATCGTCGTCGTCTTTCACTCACACAGCGCCCCACAGTGAGCGAGCGCGGCTGCTACACTACAATTACCTCCCGGCGAAAAACGAGGCATCCTGCCGACTTAAGGAGCACACACGGTAGGCGGATCGTAGTAAAGCTTAAGACGGTCGATGTGCACTGTTTCACGGCCGCGACGGCGCGCATCTTGGGGCGGCGAAAGCGGTTCAATGATGTAGTTAACAGGAGAGGTCTGGCAGACGACACGGTACGGGCCTTGGTACTTTGAAATCAGTTTCGTGGAGAGACCGGGACTGGTTGAAGGAACCCAAAGCCACACGAGCGAGTCTGGGGTATAAGATGGAGGCGGACTGGTAGGGGCGCGAAGGTGCTTCTGGCGGTTCTGATCCTGCGTTGTAAGAGATCGGGCAAGCTGGCGGCATTCCTCAGCATAGGTCGCCGCTTGAGAAAGGGTAAGGGACTCGGAAGCATCAGGGCGATACGGAAGCACAGTATCCATGGTACAGGTAGGCTCGCGGCCGTAAAGAAGAAAGAAGGGAGAGAAGCCAGTTGTGCTCTGTGTAGCAGTGTTGTAAGCATATGTCACGAATGGGAGAATGCGGTCCCAATTTGAGTGGTCAGAGCCAACATACATGGCGATCATGTCGCTCAATGTGCGATTGAAACATTCAGTAATGCCATTCGTTTGAGGGTGGTAGGCCGTTGTAGAGCGGTGAACAATGCGGCATTGGCGAAGCAGGGCTTCGACTGTGTCTGAGAGGAAAACACGGCCGCGGTCGCTCAGAAGTTCCTTAGGGGATCCATGGCGTAGAACGAGGTGATGCAAGATGAAAGACGCGACGTCGTCTGCAGACGCGGATGGTAAGGATGAGGTTTCGACGTAACGGGTAAGGTGATCGACTGCCACTATGACCCAGCGGTGTCCAGCCGGAGTGATGGGAAGGGGCCCGTAGAGATCGATGCCAACGCGGTCGAATGGGCGCGTGGGGCAAGGCAAAGGCTGCATCGGAGCAATGCAACGGCGAGAAGAGGTTTTACGACGCTGGCATTCCGGGCAGGAGCGAACATACTGTCGGACAAAACGGTACATTCCCCGCCAGTAGAAGCGGAGTTGAAGGCGCGTGTAGGTCTTCACCACACCGGCGTGAGCACACTGGGGGTCGGCGTGGAAAGAGGCGCATATGTCGGAACGGAGGTGCCGAGGAATGACAAGGAGCCATTTGCGCCCGTCCGAAAGGTAGTTGCGGCGGTAAAGTAGGCCGTCCCGTATGGCAAAGTGGCGGAATTGTCGACGGAGAATGCGGGTCGCAGGTCGCTGAGATGGTGAAGACAGGAGAGCGAGGAGGGAAGCGATCCAGGGGTCCTGATGTTGTGCAAATAGCATGTCGGCAATATCAAGAGAAGAGGCATCAGTGGTGGCGAAAGGTGTGGAGTCGAAGTCACAAGGTAGCGGGGAGCGCGATAGTGCGTCGGCATCAGAATGCTTACGGCCAGATCGATAGATGACTTCAATGTCGTACTCTTGTAAGCGCAACGCCCAACGAGCAAGAAGTCCTGAGGGGTCTTTGAGGAACGAGAGCCAGCAAAGGGCATGGTGGTCGGTAACAACAGAGAATGGGCGACCGTATAGGTAAGGTCGTCACTTTCCAATAGCCCAAATTATTGCCAAGCATTCCTTTTCTGTTACGGAATAATTCCGTTCAGCCTTTGTCAAAGTGCGGCTGGCATACGCTTCAACATGGTCGGCGAAGCTGGGCTTCCGCTGTGCCAGAACGGCTCCGAGGCCCACGCCGCTGGCGTCAGTGTGAATTTCAGTGGGCAGGCTGAGGTCGAAATGGCGGAGGATCGGCGGGGAGACAAGCAGGCGGCGAAGCGTGGTGAATGCCGCATCACAGTCTGGTGTCCAAGACGAGAGGTTGGCGTCGCCGGCAAGCAGATCGGTCAGAGGAGAGAGCATGGAAGCGAAATTGCGCACGAAGCGGCGAAAATAAGAACACAGCCCGATGAAGCTACGCAGCTCTTTCAGGGATGTGGGTCGAGGGAACTCGGCGACTGCGCGCAGTTTTGCAGGATCGGGAAGGACGCCTTCTTTGGAGACGACGTGGCCCAAGATGGTAAGCCGCCGGGCTCCGAAGCAGCACTTCTTCAAATTCAGTTGCAAGCCGGCGTCGGTCAAACATTGCAGGACACGCTCGAGGCGGACCAGATGAGACGAAAAGTCTCGAGAAAAGACTACGATATCGTCCAGGTAACAGAGGCACGTGTGCCACTTGAGTCCGCTGAGAACTGTGTCCATCATGCGCTCGAATGTGGCCGGCGGATTGCACAAGCCGAACGGCATGACGTTAAATTCGTAGAGGCCATCGGGCGTAACAAAGGCCGTCTTTGGCCGGTCAGCAGCATCCATGGGCACCTGCCAGTATGCGGAGCGGAGGTCCAGTGAAAAAAAGAATTCCGCGCCTTGCAAACAGTCGAGGGCATGATCAATACGGGGAAGTGGATAGACATCCTTTCGCGTAATCTTGTTGAGGCGACGGTAATCAACGCAAAAACGGATGGATCCGTCTTTCTTCCTCACAAGAACAACGGGGGAGGCCCAGGGGCTTTGAGAAGGCTGGATGACACCGCGCTGAAGCATGTCGTTCACTTCTTTGGTAATGACGGTGCTCTCAGGGGCCGACACGCGATATGGGCGCTTTTGCAGAGGGGCATGCGTGCCGGTGTCGATGCTGTGTGTGACGACGGATGTGCGGCCAAGAGAGGTGTGTGGGAAGTCGAATGACGGGCGGAAACGTTCAAGGAACTCCACGAGCTTTGCACGTTGGTGTGGCGAAAGGGTGGCATCAATAGATCGGGAAAAAACAGAAACGGTGTCTTGGTTTGGCGCAGCAGGATACGAATCAATGGCATCTATTTGGACAGGGGCAGGTTCTTCGGAGACGGAGTATGGGAGAGCATGGTCGACCGATTCGACATGTCCCAGGCATTCGCCACGGAGAAGCATTGACGGGCAAGAAAAGGGGTTCGTAACGTAAATTGCGCTGTGGCCATCGCAGACAGTGAGAAGAGCGAACGGAAGGAGGAAACAGTGGCGACGGGCAGCAGCAACAGTCGGAGTAAAGAGAACAGTCGAATCGGGAACGCAGAAGCAAGAGAGGGGAACCAGGGCGGCAGAGAAGGCAGGGATGTCAGTGTCTTTTGCAACCAGCATTTTACTAGGTCGGGGAGAGGTGTCGCACGGCTGGGTGGCACAGAGCGGAGACAGTTCAATGCTGGCACGGGCACAGTCGATGATCGCATGATGAAAGGTTAGAAAGTCATAGCCCAGAATGACATCGTGAGAACAGCGGGACAGCACGAAAAACTCGGCGATATACATACATACATACATACAAGTTTTATTCTCCACAAAGAAGTGGAAGGAGGCGGAGGGAAAAGCCGTACATTTGCGGCTTGAAAAATCCTCCGCCAGAACATCCACAAAATATACACAACATCCCGGATAATAACGCGAGCTGTGCATGACGCTAGAGGGTGAATGCGGTGCGAGCTTGCAGTGCGGAGGCAAAAGTTCGAAACAGGCGTCGTCACTTTACGGAGTCTTCGGCAAAGGGCGGCGCTAATAACGGATACAGCAGCGCCCGTGTCTACAAGGGCAAGAACGGCGGCGCCATCAATAAACACTTGAATAACATTTGCGGGTGACGACGGAGGACTTGGAGAGTTCGATAGAATCGCAGTTCTTGCCTCCGTAACTGCGGCTGTTAGTTTTCCTCTGGACGGGAAGGTGAGCGTCGGCGCATGGGAGAGAGAGATCGGCGACGCGGAGAGGGCGACCGGCGTGAACAGTAGGAAGAGCGGTCAACAGGGAACGAGTCCGCAGGGGTGCCGGAGGAAACGGGTGGTGAAGGAGGCATAGGGTCGTAGCGGTATGGGCCTGCCCCGTCTCGGAAACTCGGCTCGTGTTGGCGACAAAGCCGTGCGACGTGGCCCGGCAAGCCACAGGCATTACATATGGGGCGGTTGTCGTGTGTGCGCCATGGGTTCATGACGGCGCGGCGAGGTGGCAGACGACGACGAATAGGTGCCGGCGGAGGTGGCAGCGGCGTGACAGGTGGATGGGAAACATAGGCGTCGTGGCGTCGTGGTCGGGCGGCAACCTCGGCATATGTGAGAGGGGCAGACACAGGTGGGAGCCGAGGGCTGGAGGGCAAAGCGTCGGCGACCTGCTCTTGGATGGCGCGTCGAAATGTGGGATCAAGGGATGGCGCAGAGTCGCCAGACACAGGTAGGAGGGACAGTTGACGGGCCACCTCTTCTCGTATAAAGGCCTTGATCTCGGGAAGCAGCGAGGCCGGGTCAGAATCTAAACTGCAGACAGCCGGCGCAGGAAGTGACTCGTCGTGCACGCCGGAACGACGAGTAGAAGTTCTCTGCTTCCTGAGGACGTCATAGCTCTGGCACAGCTATATGACATCCACCACTGTTTGTGGATTCCTTGCCAGCAACATCTGGAACGCGTCGTCGGAGAGACCCTTCAAGATGTTATTAATTTTGTCGGACTCCGGCATGGATGGGTTCACGCGCTTGCACAGGTCGAGGACGTCTTCTATATAACTTGTGGAGGTTTCGGTGGTGGACTGAGCGCGGGAGCGGAGGCGTTGTTCGGCGCGCAATTTGCGCACAGCCGGGCGGCCAAATACCTCCGAGAAACTGGTCTTGAAGGACGACCAGGTCGGCAAGTCGGCCTCATGATTTCTGAACCACACGTTGGCTATGTCGGTGAGATAGAACAGGACGTTACCAAGTTTGGCGGTATCGTCCCACTTGTTGTGGGCGCTGACGCGCTCGTAGGACGACAACCAGTCGTTGACATCCTGGTCGTCGGCACCACTGAAGACGCTGGGATCGCGCTGCCGGAGCCCGCCAGAACAGAAGATGGTAGGCGAAGGGATGGGGGTTGTCTGGCTGGTGACTTCGGGCATAACGGAGGCCGAAGGTAAGGTGCGGCTACGGAGCTCCAGGATGTGAGGGGGAACGTACAGCAGCCTCCACCAAATGTAACAGGGGATTGTGGCTCAGCAGTACCTTGGTCGACTTCCAACGTCCAGCAAAGGTCCAGGTAAACGTTAGGGCTGCGAGCGAGCTTCACGCCTCTGAATCGTCGTCGTATTTCACTCACACAGCTCCCCACAGTGAGCGAGCGCGGCTGCTACACTACAATTTATTCAATAAACCCCTAAAGGCCCTCAATCGAGGGTATTACACAAGGGGGAGCAATGACACACAACTCAAAATAACATTCAGCAAGCGCCAAGGTGCAATACATAGGAACAGAAAGCACATGTAGAAAACAAAAGAAATAAACAAAAACCTGTAGTATACATTGTAATTTACACGAAAAAAAGAACAGAGAGTGTTTTAGAGGCATAACAACCGCAGGAACAAAACAAAATAACAAAAAAGCTGAATGCAGCAAGTGGTAAAATCAATTAGTAAAGCTAAACAGACATTTGGGTAATAAGTTCCTGAAACTTATTAAGATCCCGTTCAGAAGCGATGTGTGTTGGTAGATTATTCCAGTCGACTATAGTACGTGGTATGAAAGAGTTAGCAAACGAAGAAGTGTGGAATGATATGCGTTTAACTTTCAGCGGATGGTCGCGACGTGGAAAAAAAGATTCAGGTGATTAGTCGCTTAGTGGAAAGATTAGTCGCTTTGGGACGTTAAACCCCATAAACCAAGCAACTATATATATATATATATATATATATATATATATATATATATATATATATATATATATATATATATATATATATATATATATAAGGGATAACAACATCTTAAAGGCAACTGCTTAAAAATATAAGTTGGGAAGTCACATAACCATATATATGATGCAAAAGAAAGGTTTATGATTTATTCATGGCCTATCGTCTTATAAACACGTGACTGAATTTTTTTAAGGCGAAAGCCTTTAATGTGTCATCGTGGTAAGCAGCAGTTGTCGACAGAGAATGTCACGCTTTTCAGTTGGTCGAAACGGTCGTGACGTCACAGTGCGCCAATTTCAAACGGGGCCAATTGTACTTTGGCTAGTAACCATGCAACCAATTGAAGGGACCATATAGTGATGCTCCAAGTGGGACTGAGCTTAGTTAATTGCTTAATTACCCATTTAGCCTAATTAATTTCTCTAGTCAGGCCATATAAATAAATAAAACCTAGTAAGAAATTGGTCGAGCTCGGGAATCGAACCCCGGTGTTCGGAGTGCGAGACGAGCATGCTATCCATTCCGCCATGCCAGCTCGATTGTTTGGAATGAACAAAGGTGCGTCTAGTGAATACGGTGTCTTCGTTCACTCCCATTTTCCTCCCTTCCCGTTACGGCGAAGTTTAGGTGTCCACCGAGATATGAGAGACAGATACATTTCCTTTCCTCAAGAACCAATTTACCGTCGAGCGAGGCGTAAGTGAGTGAGTGAGTGAAAACTTTATTAGCTCTAGATTCGGATTGTGTTCGGCGGTTTTGAGATGGCTTCGTCCATCTTGCTCAAAGGTCGGTTGCCCTTAGTCCAGGGCTCCGCTGGATGCTGCTGCCAGTTTTGCTCGCCGAATCAGACCTTCTTGGTCGACCCGACGATCGCTGGAGAGCACTCCCTCCCATTGCTCCGCACTCGGGTTTGTTATCACTGGTACCACGCTTATCCTCTGGCATGCCCACGTTATGTGGTACAGCGTGGGGGGTTCTTGGCACCAAGGACATTTGTCATTGTATTGTGTTGGATATATTTTGTTGAGTACGTGTAGGTTCGGGTAGGAGCCCGTCTGTAGCTGTCTCCACGCGACAGAGTCCTCTCTGCTAAGGGAGTTGTCCGGTGGTGGATACCGCTTTCTGCAGCCCTTGTAATAATTTAGAATCGCCGAATAATCTTGGGGTCCAGGTTCGTTCCCCTCGAGGGCGCCTACGTTGGATGCTCGGTAATAAGTGTACCCTCGAGCTATCCTGTCCGCCTCTTGGTTCCCTGTTACTCCCGTATGTCCCGGCGTCCATACTATCGTATGCCTGATTGGTTCTCCGTTTGTTTGTCGTTGTGTTATGTGGCCCCCAGAGCGGAGTATGCGGAGCGCTCTGTGCCCTATTCTGCCGCGTAGGTAGTTGCGGCATGCTGTTTGTGAGTCTGTAAGGATTTTTAGAGACCGTTTAGACCGATAGCCCTCCGCTGCCGCTAGAGCGACGGCCGCTTCCTCAGCCTCGACTATCGTACAGTCTTGTAGTGATGCGCTGGTGATCTCGCGTAGGGTTGAGTCAATCACCGTTGTTACCGCATTGCTGTTGTGCTGCCCCGCTGTTCTGGTGTATGTGGCTGCGTCCACGTATACCGTCGTTTCTTGGGGTGCTAACGTCTTTTGTAGGTATTCAGCCCTTGCCTCTCTGCGTGCTTTGTGTAGGTTGGGATCCATGTTCCGGGGTATTGGCGTTACTTTTAGTGTGTTGCGATATTCGTCCGGAATTGTTTCTGTCCTCTGTATTTCTTGAATTTGATCGGCGCGGCCCAGTTTCTTTAGGAGCTCCCTGCCAGATGGGGTCTGTTGTAGTCTGCGCAGTTGGGAGACTAGTTGTGCCTCTCTCAATTCATCGAAAGTGTTGTGTAGTCCTAGGGCTAGGAGCTTTTCAGTTGAAGTGCTGTGAGGAAGGTGGAGTGCGGTTTTGTAGGCTTTGCGTAGAATCACGTCCGCCTGCTGTACCTCACTCTTGATGGGATTATAGTAGGGGAGGCTGTATGTCACTTGGCTGACTACCAGGCTTCTGACCAACTTAAGTGTGTCCTCCTCTCGCATGCCATGACGTCTGTGTGAGATGCGCGTGATCATGCGGGCCACTTGTAGAGTGGATGCTTTGAGTAGGGCGAGAGTGTGAGTGCAGCGTTGGTTTGACTGTATCCACATCCCCAAGATTCTGATGAGTGTTTTTTCCGGTATCGACTTCCCGTCGAGGTAGACGTTCAACTTTAAGTCGTCGCTAGTGGGGACTGTGCGATTTTGTTTTCCTCTCCAAACTCTTAGGAGCTCTGATTTCTCGGTGGAGCATGCTAGCCCTCTTTCTCTGACGTAGTTCTCTACGCAGGTGGCTGCCTTTTGTAATTTCTCTTCTTTCTCTCCGAGCGAGCCTGTGTTGACCCAGATGGTGATGTCGTCGGCATACATGGCATGGTGTATGCCGTCGATTGCTTTTAACTGTTTTGCCAAGCCAATCATGGCTATGTTGAAGAGCGTAGGGGAGATGACCGATCCTTAAGGTGTTCCTTTATTTGGAGTAAGAAATTTGTCTGATCTGAGCTCCCCCAGGCCAATCGTTGCCGTTCTATTTGAGAGGAAGGCTTTGACGTAGCCGTAGATTCTCCTTCCGCAGTTCAGGTCGTTCATGCCCGTAAGGATAGCCTCGTGACTGACATTGTCAAAAGCCCCCTTGATGTCCAATGCCAGTATTATGTTTTCTCCGCTCTTGGGGACGTTCCCAAGTACTTCTTCTTTGATTTGAAGTAGTACATCTTGGGTCGATAGTTTTGCTCTGAAACCGAACATGCTGTGGGGATACAGTTCGTTGTCCTCCATGTACTGTTGTAATCTCAGCGTCACCACTCGTTCGTACAGTTTTCCTAGGCACGATGTGAGCGAGATCGGTCTGAGGTTCTCAATTTGTAGTTTCTTGCCTGGTTTAGGAATCATGACAACCTCCGCATGTTTCCACTCCTCGGGGACGGTCTCCGCTTCCCAGTGTTTGTTGAGAAAGTCCGTTAATTCAGCGACTAGCTCATCACTGAGGTTGCGGATGAGTGCGTTATTGATCTTATCTGCACCCGCGGCCGTATTTCTGGTTGTGTTTCGAATCGCTGCGTAGACCTCTTCTCGCGTGATGGGTCTGTCCAAGGTGTCGTTTTCACTTCCTCGATAGCGCTCTGCGTAAGCTGCTGGGTGTGTGTCCCCGAAGCACTTAACGCGTACTTTTTCCAGGAGTGCTGAATCTGGTCCCTTGAACTGGTGGATTAACCGGTAGATGGCTTTGTTGTTTTCTGCCTTGGTTTTTGTTGGATCTATGAGAGCCTTGAGTATATGCCACGTCCTCGATGTGCTCAAAGTTCCGTTGAGGGAGTCACTGAATTGTTGCCAGTTTTGCCTTGCCAATTGCGCCGCGTACTCTTCTGCTTTCGCTGTGACTTCTGCGATCTTAAGTTTTAGTTTTCTGTTGTACTTTTGTTTCTTCCACCTCTTGGTGAGCCCGCGTCTAGCTTCCCATAGCTTGAGCAGCCTGGCGTCCACCTCGGGTGTCTGCGTCGTTCGCGCGATTTCTTTAGTGTACTTGCGCTGTTTTTCTTTCAGCATGTTTCCCCACTCTTCTATCGATTGGATCCCTTTCGCGGCGAGATTCCCGTCGCATGCCTCGCGAAAAGCGCTCCAATCCGTAATTTTTGCCGATCCCAGCTGGCGCTTTAGCCTGTCTGAGGTTACTTGTGTTTTAAGTATATAGTGGTCACTGCCCAGATTTTCTAACAGGTTCTCCCACACTGCCTGTTCCGCTCCCCGTATGAATGTGAGGTCGGGGCAGGTGTCGGTACTGACGCTGTTTCCGATTCTGGTTGGAGTGTCTGAGTCTGTGAGGAGGGTGCAGTCAGTGTTTTCTGCTGCCGCTGCTAGTGCTTTGCCTTTTGGGTTAGCTGTTTGGTATCCCCAGCTTTTGTCCATGGCATTGAAGTCTCCTAGTATGATTAGCGTGTTGTTTTTTGCTAGGTTGCGTGCGCCATGGAAAAGTTCATGGAATTTTGCTTTCCTCTGTTTTGGAGGACTGTATGCGTTCACAAGGAAGATGCTGCCCCTCTTTCTTTTCTTCTTTGGTATAATTTCTACTATCACGTGTTCTACGTCGGTGTCGGCAATCTTGTCATGGTTTATGGCGATGAGCGCCTTACTGACTAGGGTTGCCGTTCTTCCTTTGTCTTGAGTCTCGTAGCACGTATATCCTGCGAGTGTTGGCGTAGTGCCCGTCTCTTGAAGCGCTATGATGTCGGGCGGTGCTTGTTGTGTATGAATGTGTTGTTGGAGGAGGCCCTGCTTCTTGCGGTAGCCTCTGCAGTTCCATTGCCATATGTCTAGGGATAATTCCGCACTCGGGAGGGATAACTAACAAACAGAACACAAACACAAACAGCAACCGCGACCAACCTAGACAGGAGGACGCGGAGAAAACAGCGCTGAGACGCGAATTAGAACTATCACGCGCTAGGCAGACAGAGCTAGAGCGCAAAATAGCAGAGCTCACGAAGGCAGTACGAGACCTTAAGTCGAACAGCCCTCCGCAGCCACAAACATTACAAACCCAAGCCCAGTCGCAAACAGGCAACGAGGATCTCAGTCAATTTAAGGCAGAAATCCAGCAAATGATGCAGCAGATGATGCAGCAGATGATGCAGCAGATGATGCAACAAGTGCAACTACAAGTCACAGAACTCCGGAGCAGCATCCGCAAACAGAAATTCGCCGATAACATTAGAGAAAAGGCCTACCACCGGCCCGCGCTAGCAGCCCTCGCCAACTCGGCCACAAACAACACTGAAGCTTAAATATGGCCAACAAAACCTTAGGCAACAAGCGAGGCGTAGAACCGAATGGGCGATGGCGTTCTATGGACTCCCTGGCAGCGTTGCAAGACGCTGTCGCGTTCCACTCTAGAGGCGAAGCTTAACATCTTAACCACACATCAGTGACCACACTTTAGGTCAGAAAAGTGCACCCCCCCCCACCCCCCTGAATTTTGACGGGTGTCCACCGAGATATGTGAGACAGTTACTGCGTAATTTTCTTTCCTCAAATACAAT
This sequence comes from Amblyomma mixtum, assembly GCF_055824585.1. Classification (NCBI taxonomy): domain Eukaryota; kingdom Metazoa; phylum Arthropoda; class Arachnida; order Ixodida; family Ixodidae; genus Amblyomma; species Amblyomma mixtum. Next base: position 7,250,936 of record NC_143020.1, read on the forward strand.
TTTCATTTTCTTCATTACGGGCCATCTTCGTCTTTCTTCTTTCACTCTCACTTCCTCCGTTCCTCTACGGTGCGGTTCAGGTGTCCACCGATATGACAGAGAATTACTGCGCCATTTCCTTTCCTCAAAAAGCGTTGCGTTCAAACGGCAAGGCATCACGCCGAACGGGTAGTGGCGTTCCGTGGCAGCGCTACAACACGCTGTGGCGTTCCACTCCTAAAGGCGAAGCTTAAGCGTCATTAATTAGCAGTTAATTAGTATTCTGACATTAATCAGTAATTAACCATTAATCAGTGCTTTGTCATCACTTAGTAATTAGTACTCAATTACATGTGACGCCACCAGTGCCACAGAAGCAGTCAAAGTAGTGCGGAAAACGCTTTCGCCTCTACACACTTTAGACAGCCAAAGTACCCCTGAATTTTTGTAAGAGATGGCATATTGAAACTTGAAGTCTTGTATTACCAGCGGCTTTCCGAAGCTATCAATCTAGAGGTGAAAGCAAATGGCGAACTTTTCTTTTCTACTTACAATAAGAGTTTACCTTATTACGCTTTCAGACACCACTCCTTTTGTAAACCTTTCATTAGAACGAATTATGGTATGCAACTGCTCAACTGGCAAATTCCTAACTGCTTGAGTCTTTTCCCGCCTTTAATCGAAATCATTAATTGTAGTTCTTCCCTGATTTCCTTCAGGAAAAAGGGGAAAATTTATTTTCTGTATAACTTGTAAGCATATCTACAGGATTTGGTCAATGACGCTGCTTGCGAATAGCATACCATAATAAAGTGTTGTCCTGTGATTTTATTATTTTCCACTGCGTGAGTCCATGCCCACTGATTGGTTCTGTATTTTATTATTCAACTCATTCTGTCAATTGATTTTGTGCTTAGTTTACACAATTGTATAATTTGACTACTTAGTGCTGGCTTCAATCCTGCTCTTTTTAATTTGCTCTGTAGTCAACAGATTGCCTCTGTTCAGGTGCAAGTTTGCTTTATTTGCAGTCATTCCTATGTGTGTGCTGTTTGTGCTGCAAGTTATGTAGGGACATTGGCCCAGTCAGGTGTTCATTGCTATCGTCTTTTGCCTCTGCCCCTTTGCACTACTTCTGTACCGTCTTAAGCACAATAAAGAAAGAAACAAAAAAACTTAGCAGATTTATTCAACGTTTCGACCAGGGACTGGTGTTTTTAAAGACCAAAAAGACCAGTCCCTGGTCGAAACGTTGAATAAATCTGTTAAGTATTTTAATGTGACTTCCACAACTTATTAGATATATATAGCACAAAAAAATAAAAGCACTTGCTTGCTAGAGGTAAAATGCGAAATTCAGAAAGGCTTCATTTAGGTAAACATGTATTGCTAATCGACGTTTCAGACAGAGCCTGAAATTTTCAAGTCTTCAAAAAAGGACAGGCTCTGTCTGAAAAGTCGACTAGCAAAAAGTATTTACCTAAATGGAGCGTTTCTGAATTTCACGCATATATATATATAACGGGGAAGATCTGAACTGTGTCTCATAGAAGCAATGAATCGCGATTAAAATTCCTTGTAAATCGTTTTCTGAGTTCTTTTCTAGTTTGTTGTAAATCAGCACTTTTTTCATGCAAGTTTACAATGGGAATTGACTAACATCGTTTTGTACCACGCTTAGAAATTGCTAACACGTGGACAATTTCGCCATAAGGCGTGACGTCACTGGAATACTGTGTTAGTTTTTACAAAACATCAAATATCCGTGTAAAGCTTCATATATATGAGAATACTTTATAACCGCCAATTGTTTTCGGAAATCTTCTTTAGCAGATCACCCTTGAAAGACAGACCTAAAAGATATCTTCCAACAGCATTTTTCTTAACACGCGCACAGTGGCCAAGGTGCACACAGGTGCGCACAACAAGCCAACGTGTACACAGCAAGCGCCAAGCGGCCGCCAACACTCGCGGGTGTAGGAAAAAACGTCCCCTGAAAAAGGGTGCCCGAGGAAGATTTCATTTCATTTATTTCACGTACTGAAAGGACATGAGGGGGCGAGAGAAAAAAGCTGCCTTACGGGCAGCTTCACAAGCTCGCACCCCCCGTTACATATGGACGAGGGCAGACACAGTACATGCGCGAAACATTAGGAAATTACATATTTTGTAAAGCCATTAGAGTAATTAGATAACAATTATTATCAAAACACATGACAACTCTATAAATACTGTAATAACATGCAAATTTGGCAAACCAGAGAGTGGCAATTTTCCATTGCCGTGTAAAAAAATGTCGACATAATACACACCACTTTCACACACACATGTACACATCAACTGCATTCATCAGAATTTATATATCATAAATAAAATCAACTCTACAAGACGTCAAGGTTTCTAATATGTTCATGCATTGTATGGCCTTTATTAAGAATATTTAACAGTCTTGGAATTACATTACACAACATTTGCATTCCATAGTTCCAACATTTGCATTCCCCCTAGGAAGCGCCCTCTAGCAAAAAAATGTCCCCAAGTGAAAAGTTGCGCAAAGAATAATCCTTCTGGAACAACTTGACAACAAATTGCTCTGTATATTGTACTGTTCCTTGAATTGGAGAATAGATGTAGGCGTGAAGTATTTTGCAGTGCCAGACCACACCGTGGTCATGCAGACTTCATTCTCGGAAAAAAAAAATACCGCAGCGTTTAAATTTAGCGCACTTTTAGCGCTCTGCATGGCCTTACACCACATCTGCTAAACCGTACACTTACCTTGCAATCGCCGCTGCAGGCGGGAAGCTGCCTTCTGCTGGTGGAGTGTGTAGACACTGAGCTACCGCCTCCTAAATATTGGATTGGGCGCATGTGATAGCTCGATGATTGCGTAGAGGCCATGCGCAGTGTTTGTTTCACGCTATCATTAAAGGGAAACTGCATAGGTTTTAGAAATCAACGAGCTTAAGAGGGTCGAATGTGTCAAACTTGCAGGTAAAGCATGCGAAGTCTTTTTGGACTAACACTTGAAATAGTGAAGTAATCGCCGATTAAAATCGGGACGCCCTTCAAGCTTCTCCGCAGCGCACAACGCCAAGTGGGGGGGCGCATGATGACGTCATCGAAGGTTTCGGTACATTTCCAACGCACGAACGCCTGCTTTGAAGGAAAAAAAAAACGCCACCGAAGGCGAACCTTGCCGAGAGTTGTTTGGCAGCGTATAACAAGTCAGGGCTGGGTGTGGCTGACGACAGCGGTAATTTGAAATCACACCTTCCGTGACGTCACGCTGAGTTTTCCTGCACTTCTCCGGTGCATTGAGGAGAAGCGTAAAAATCAATCGTCTATGGCGTCACTATTTAAAATGCTAGTGCAAAAAAACTTGGCATGCTTTACCTACGGTCTACATAGATTTGAATCCTTGAATATCACGAAATTCTCAAAAAAGTGCTGCAGTTGCCCTTTAAGCTATAAATGAGACGTGCAGCATTAAACGTATTTAGCTTATATTTTTCTTGTATATCAAGACGCCGTTCTCATCTAGTGTTTTTCCCAGCCTTGAGCGATAATCCACACCATCACTTGCGTTGTGTTGACCATACCGCTGTGTTCAGGGCCAGTGCATAGTTCCACCGTTAAACAACTTAAATCCGCCTCATGAGGTAAGTGGCATTGCCCACATGCTAGGCCGATGCTCATATTACTGCGTGTTGCGAGGCGTTTCACGGCACGACTTTGGGGACATTTTCTCCTAGCTCGCAAATAGGGGCATTTTTCCCGGGTCATTTTTTACGGGGGCATTTTCCCTGGGGACATTTTTGCTGAGAATGTTTTTTGTTTTGATACGCTGAGCCCATTCCCTTCACTTATCACTGCCCACCATGTCTTTTTATGGTTTGGTTTATGGTTGATGGGGTTTAACGTCCCAAAGCGACTTAGGCTGAGAGGGACGCCGTAGTGAAGGGCTCCGGAAATTTCGGCCACCTGGGGTTCTTTAGCATGCACTGACATCGCACAGTACATGGGCCTCTAGAATTTCGCCTCCATAGAAATTCAACCGCTGCGGCCGGGATCGAACCCGCGTCTTTCAGGTCAGATGTCTTTTTAAGAAGACTTCAGGTTTTAGCAGTGCGGTCATATGACGCCCTTCTTAATGTGTTCTTTCTGAAGCTGCGCTTCATTGAAATTATCAAGACAGTAAGGAACTAAGTGTTTCGACACTGGGGGGTGTTGCCTAGTGCGTTGGTAAAGAGATAACCGCAACGCGGCAGCCACGGAACTCACCTATAGTCGAAGCCGACCCCGAATTGAGTGACCTTATGTGCACCAATGGCGTCAAGGAATCGCTGGAAGTTTGTTTTGAAGGGCTCGCTAAGTGTGCTTCCGCCTGGCTTGTACAGTGAGTCGTAGAAAATAATGGTGCAGACACCGTCTGGCGGAAGCTCGGTGTTGCCCGTACTGAGGTGATCGCCCATAGTGCAGATGAGGGAAGTATTCGGGAGACGAGCCTCTGCACAACAACAAACGTTTACAAAGAGTCCTTTAGAGGGTAATCGGACATCGCTGATGAGTTCGTAACAACGCCGTTGATGTTTTAAAATTTCTTGCACTGCACAGCCTGAAAAAAGAAGAGGCTCTGAATGTACACGAAAAAATATTTGGAACACGGGTGTGCGTCGAAGGGAAATAAACTGCGTCCACACGCTAGAATTTCGTAACAATAGAGCTCTGGCTTCGACAAACTGCAGATGTATTAATAGTGATAGCAAGATAAACGAGAAAAACCTGCTCCTTCAAACAAAAATATAATATTCATGAGAAAAAAGACTCTTTTGTCTACAATGAATCTGTCTTCTGTTTCTACAACCGCAACAGCTTGGCAAACATTGCAGTTGGTTTTGAAATGCAGAAGACACTGAACATCTTTGCGGAAAAACTTTTAGGACTTCTAGGTTTGTTAAAGTGTTAGGTGCTAGTCAAATACTAGTAATAGAAAATCTTTGCCTGTTGCTTGAATGTTTGAATTTGGGACAAGTGGTCTTATTTTCTCCGGCTGCATTAAAGTGAGGCAAGGCTTTTAACAATGAGAAATAATGCGTTGATATCATACGTTAAATAACGAAGGGAATCAGCGAGGGAATGCAGAACAGAGCTTGATAGACTGCTAGGGCTAGTGGCACTGGTTAGGCACTATCACGTGCTCTTGTCAATACGTACAGATTTCGCAATTACCTGAAGAATTGCAAGAAAAGAAAAGCTATATTCTTCCGAATGGACACCCGAGAGAGTATTGAAATGCGATGCAAATACGAAGCATACAAATAAGACAAAATTGTCACGCAGAGGTAACCGGAGCCCCGCAGTCGGGAAGACATCGAAATGCTTACAAGAGGGACTCCCTATTGGGCTAACTCGTACCCCGTAAGAAAAGAACAAATTAGCAGCGCGGATAGCAACAAGCGAACTCGGTGGTCGTCGATGAACACAATAGTAGCTGCTCTCGGCAGCGTTCAGTTTAAGGCAGACAAATTGCTTTCTATATATGATGCGATTGACATCGATGGTAATATCACACAACCTAAAAGGAGTTGCGCGTGGCTGCGGTCATTCGAGAAAAATTTGGCTACATCTCACGACAGCAAAAAATTGTAAAGCCGCATGCTGGCAGCCTTGAGGATAAGCAAATTCAGACTACAAAGAATCGCGACATTACCCCACTTTATTGAACAGTCGACGCGATGTGCTGGGACATGGTGTAGGACAGAATACGTGCCAGGCCTACTGCTCTGCGTCGAGTTACACAGAAAGTATGTCAGCAATAGTCTTGTTAAGGCGTTCCATGAGGCCGTTATTTTGCGGATGGCACGCAGATTTTCTCTCCTGTGGTTTGTCTGACTGTGGGGCAGGATAGTTTGAATGAGCTAGACTGTTAATGCTGCTGCACTGTTCGTTATGACTACCTCGGGGGCGCCGTGTAGCAGGAGAAGGCATTCCACAAATAGTATCACAACTTCTGCAGTGCCGATCAGGTTGGCGTTTGTTCCGGCGTATCGGGTGAGGAGTAGGTCGCTACTATTATCCACTTCCGGGCACTGGCGTCGTAAAAGAGCTGAGTAGGTCCATGCTGATTTGCTGTGGTGGTGTCGTCTTCAGAAATGTGCTGGCGTGGCAGAGGATGCCGTCGCTACTGGCAGTCTAGGAAAGATTTAACGATCTGTACGACGTCTGTGGATGGTCGTGACAAGTAATAGTTGTTTTGAATTGGGCATAGGCTGCGGGTAAACCAGAGGTTCCGGGCTGTAGGTTCGCCACGTTAATCATGAAAAATGTCCTCTCGAAGGCTGTCAGGACAAACGAGAAGGGCAATGGTCTTGCTGGACGCCAAGCTCTCCACGATGATTGCGTTTTGCATACAGAAGGAGGAAAATACAGGCTTGAACGCTGTAGGGGGCCAAGAATTCTTGCCTTCCAGGCAATAGATGAGAAGGTCTAGGACGGAGTCCGAGCATTGCTGCTGCGTAGCAGTGCTGTTGGCGAAGAGTGCGAGAAAGGAGTCGTCGCTGTCATGTTTCGGAGCTATATCGACAAGGGCTCGTGACAAGCAGTCAGCGTCATGTTCTTGCGCCAGGCTTCTGGACTACGCTGTCGTCTAATTCTATAAGGCGCAAGCTCTGTTAAGCGAGGTGGCCGGAGGAATAATGAAATTGGCAAGTCAGCACTGCGCATGCAGGTTGCTGACAACTTTGAATGGTCGCCCTTACAGGAAGGGGCGGAATTTCATGTAGCCCAGATGATGGCGAGACACTCCTACTCGGCTGTCGAATAGTTAGCTGCTGCTTTCTACAAGCACTGGACTGCATACGCGCTTACCTTCTCAAATCCGTCAGGCGTCGTTACTCCCGCCTGAAGTTTGTTGCTATTACAGCGCCTTGCCCTTCCCCGACCACCTTAGAGATAAATTCTGCAAAGTGATGCCTTGGTCCAGCAGCAGATGCATATTTCATTACATGACGCCGTCAATATTTTTGGCATAGAAACAGCTACGGTGACCATAATGCTTGAACGTAGGGATATGCTCACTTCTTTGTCGAGCACACTGAGCGCTACATGATTCGTCAGGGTCGAGTTCGAAGGCATGGGCTCCTCCGTTGAGAGTGTGATGGACTCTAGCATGAGCTCAATGATTGGTTGGTGCTGCATCGAGAAGTCCGCGCGTAGAATCAGGTCTCGGGAAAAGCCGCTGCGGTAGCTCTTCGGGTATAGCACTCGGCTCCTGCACTGAAAGTAGCCGGTTCGGTCCGGCGGCGGCGGTCGAATTTCGATGGGGGCGAAATTCTATAGGCCCGTGTACTGTGCGATGTTAGTGCAAGTTGAATCCCAGGTGGTCGAAATTTCCGGAGCTCTTCACTACGGCGTCCCTCATAGCCTGAATTGCGTTGGGACGTTAAACCCTCACAAATCAAACATCACGGAAACACTGATGGAGCACTGTGAAAGGTGCACGGCGCGTGTCTCCGTGGTCTGTAACTGTTGGAGTACACTATCGCGACAAGGTGGTGAGATGGCCTCCGAGTGCGCGCATATGCGGGCCGTCTCAAACTGTCGTAACCTTCTTCAGCTAAGCGGAGGACGGCTCACCGATGATTAAGAGAGAGAGGTGTTCACCAAGGCTGTGAAGTTGCGGCCCTGGATAGTCGTTACTTCGTACTCTCCCGCTACTCGCCGATCGTTTTGTAAGGCGACGGCATGGCAGGCGAATCGAGTCCTATATGGGGCGTTGTCTTCGCAGCACTAAGCTGCTTTGATGTGGCTTTGTGGGCCCTTTGGTCGGGTCCTCCACTTGAGTGCGTGGCGTCATGGTCGTTGGAGGATCTTCGTCGTTTCGCCGGGAAGCAAACTAACATCAAAAGGCGGCTGCCTTCATTTTGCCCTGTGGGGGTGGAAAGCCTACCTATGGCGGCTGCGTTGTACCTGCGGTGCGGTGGGGAAGCCGCGGAGATATCAGTGTCTCCAAAGTTGATGAGACGCTCTATGTGTGATCAAGCTGGCGCAATTACTCTGACTGCGTGTGATCGCTGGCCGGGTTGTAGTCGCACAGCGCCGCAGGGGTAGCGTTTGTTCCCCATTCCTCGATAAGGGCAGCGCGGGATAATGTGCCCTGGTTCTCTACAATGAATGCAGAGCGGGTGGCGCTCATCGGGAGTTCTCTAGACGTGTACTTTCCTTAGCGTAGCTCTTTGGTCCAAAGTTGGCAGAGCGGGTGGCTGCAGAAGTTCAGATGGTGCATAACGTTGCTGGGGCGGGTTGACGTGGGTCGTTGGCTGCGTACCACCGCGGCGTGGGTCATTGCAGCGAGTTTTGCTGTGCGTATTATCATTTTTTCAGGACGCCTATACCTTGCGGCAGTTTCTTGTGGACATCGTCCGTTACTGCAGGAGTATAAGGCTGGGCTAGCGACGAAAGCATTAGGAGGTGTTCTCGAAAATGATTTCGCGAAATCCGTCTGGCACGTTTGAGGTTTTTAGGGTTAGCATATCCATCGGTATCGCTGAAAAGAAAATGCCTGATGGTCGTACAGGAGCGACTGGGAAGATATCGACTATCAACGGTTTGGTGGCGAACTCAAATTGGTTCAGGGGGATTCGTACCAGCTTGGTGAAAAGATGTTCCCTGCCACATCGCATGAGCAAGTCGGCCTTCTTGTCTTCGAACATGGCGGAGTCGGCTTTGCTGGAAAGGAGCGCCATCTCTGCAAAGTACATTTTCGCAGTCTTGTGGGAACATTGCAAACCGGTCAGGAGCAGGCGGTCTGCGCTTTCTTTGTACACGACGCTTCTGGTCGTTCCACGTAGTTGGCTCTCCAAGCTCTTCCAAGTAGTCACAGAATTTTGCGTGTTTTTCACACTGCGATGTTCATGGGTCATGAAATGCGAAGACATTCCGGAGCTTGGCGTCGTTGTCCTATGGGTTCAGCGCAGCCACTCTGCCGAAAATGTCAAGCCATTCTCCTATGTCCTGATGGGTACGGCCAAACAATATGGGCTGCTCATGACGCATGCGAAAACCAAGGGTGACTTCTTGAGCCACCGCGGCGTTATTTTGGGGTGCATAGGAAAACTACAGGACAGCATCGCCATCAGATGTCGCATAGTGGGGACGGAAGTCCGGCAGTCAAGAAGGGACCCAAAGGCTTGAAAAAGGGATTCTTTATTGGGATCTCTTGAGCGCTCAAAAAACAAAAGAAATTGGCGGCGATAATAGCATCAACCCTGCTCACTGGTCTTCGATGAACAGAACTCTCACTGCTCTCCGCCGTGGTACGTTTAAAGAAAGCAAATTTCTTTCTAGATAAGGCCCTAAGAGCACCTACGATAATATCCTTGAACTTAGAACCAGTTCCGCGTGGTTGCGATCATTCGAGATGTATCTCGTTACAACATGGGTCAGAAATAATGATTAAGTGACATGCCGGCGGCTTTGAACATAAAAAAAATAATTACAAGGTTTCGCGCCAATAACCCTCTGTGGGACAGCACACATTTTTTTTGTAAAGTCGAGGAAAAACTTTTCATTGTACGAGCCACTGACGTTCCCAGAAACGGTTCCTAACAAATTTCACAATTTTAGTACAAATAGTTAAGTGGAACAAACTCGGACATATTTGTTCCGTTTCCACTAAATGGAGATGAAGAAAATGGGACGTATTTGTCGAATTGACCTAGGTGGGCTAACTTACTGAGTTATTTTCTTCTAGCCACTTCATGACCTTGCTCACACTTGTTCGATAGATCTTGAGCTTGTTCGCACTACGTCGCCCGTCTTGGAGCACCAGCGCGTCTACTCGTTTCACTATCACAGGGTTGTGTCCTTTGTCCACGAGCCGAACATCACCGCAGACGCCAACTATTTCTGGCCATTTTTTGCCCTCGATGTTGTCTCGGAAGGGCTGCTTGGTGCATGCGTTCTGAATTTTAGTTACTAACAGTGTGGCGCCCGAAAACAAACTACATACGATGTTAGAGCATAACCGCTAAACATTCAATCGTTAAATGTCCAGCTAGTTTTAGCATGCTAAAAAAAAGCTCTGCCGCCTTATTGCTTGTCATGTGAAATCTTTGGAACAAGTCCATGTTGTGATGTGGAGTTTTTCCTCCTTATGCATAAAAAAAGAGTCAATCACCGGGCATTTTGATCTTGTTTTTTTTTGCCAGATCGAATGGTGGTGGTGAAAACTTTTAATTTCTGAAATAGAGTTTGAGAGCCACAGAGTGGCCACGCTACATGGTCGGCGTCCCTAGTCCGGGACACCGCATGACAATGCCCCGTCTCTAGCCCGTTTCACCAGAGCCCTTTGGGACTCAAGCGAGGAGCAGTTGAGAAGGGCAGTCTCCCATGCCTCTCTGGAAGGGGTAGGGGAAGGGGGGAGGTGGGGATTTTGAGTACATGCCCACACCATGTGGAAGATATCACAGGTCTCCCCACAGTGTGGGCATCGCCCATCCGTGTTAGGATCGTAATGCTTTAAGATTACAGGACAGATCGAATATATCTGCCAGATCGAATATAGCCAAAAACTTGCAGCGTGCCCCCCAAAAAGGACGAAGTTTAGAGGTCTCGACTCGCTACGTCATCTAGTGGGCGCGGCTGAAATCACTTTTAAACAAATCATTGGAAACTTAAGATAGGTGTGAGTGCAGTATAAGTGGGACTGCTGTATCCCAGTGCCTCACAACCTCTTTAGTATGGGGAACAAAATGGGACATACGTGTGCCATTTTCTTGCCAAGGGATAATATAAACGCCATGCGGACACTAGTGTATACATGTAGCGACCGCTAATCCGCTCGAAACATTTGTGCCACGGGCAGCTCTCACCGTGGTAATAATCCAGTGAGAAAATAATCAAAGAACCTCACGAGTAATAGGTGGTCGAGTCAGACCAGGTGTAGTCGTGCTGTTCTGCTTCGTGGACTCTGAATTGAAAGAGAAAGACAAAGACAATATTATAATATCTATTGTTGGTTTCTAAAATAACGGTAATTTTATCGCGCATAATCTGTTTGATGACCGTAATATTAGCTCCTCATTATTAGGCAGAGTAATAGTGGGTCAAGTGAGACCTGGTATAGTCATGCTGTTCTGCTTCGTGGACTCTGGATTGAAAGAGAAAGAGAAAGACAAAGACAATATTATAATATCTATTGTTGGTTTCTAAAATAACGGTAATTTTATCGCGTGCAATCTGTTTCACGGCCGTAATAATAGCTCCTCATTATTAGGCAAAGGAATGGTCGGTCAAGTCAGACCTGGAGTAGTCGTGCTGTTCTGCTTCGTGGACTCTGGATTGAAAGAGAAAGACGAAGACAATATTATAATATGTATTGTTTGGTTTCTAAAATAGCGGTAATTTTATCGCGTGCAATCTGTTTCACGGCCGTAATAGTAGCTCCTCATTATTAGGCAGAGGAATAGTCTGTTTAGCCATACCGGGTGTAGTCGTGCTGTTCTGCTTCGGGGATTCTGGAACAAAAGAGAAAGACAAAGATCATTATTATAAAATTTATTGTCGGTTTATGAAATCACGGTAATTTTATCGTGCGCCTTCTGTTTCACGGCCGCAATAATAGCTCCTCATTATTAGGCCGGGGAAAGTTTCCCAGGAATGAAGTATTATTGACGCGAGGGTGGGCGATGACGGTTATAGCTCAAGCTGGCTTGTACCGGGATGTCAGTTTTCTAAGAGAACAATGCAGGCAGAAGTCTACCAGGGAGTACAAAAGATATTTCGGCATTGCTGCCACAGCAACCAATACAACACAATAAAGGGCTAGAAGGCTCGAGAGCGTACTAAAGTCGACCAACCACAAAAAAATAAAAATGCAGGTGGCACGTGCGGCGCCTTTACAACAACTGAACTTGCTCTCTCTGCGAATGGCAGAAATTAGTGAAAACAGGCCATGTTTAGTCGCTGTATAAAGATTTTTTCGAAATACACTAGGATATAAAGCCTGGATAACTTCATGACTAGGAACTTTGATTTGATCATGGCATCACTGGTTTGTTGACATGAACCAACATTTAAAGAACTGATAATCGAGAACGAAACCTTGGATATTTACGTGTACAGCATTGACCCTGAAACCATCCCTGAATGGCGGTTCCAGAGCGATGGAGCACGATAGATGCATTAGGCATGCGGTAGTAACATTGATATTAGGGACAAAAGATTCTTTGCAACCAAATCACCTGCGCACTTGGGCGCTCAGCGATATTTTTCGCACTCTTGGAAGTGCAAAACAATCCACTGCGTTGATATTTTCGTCGAGATGAGTTAGAAATGTTGATGGCACTGTTGTGAATGCTCGCTCGACGTTTCGCTGGTTTGCAAGGAAAAAAAGAAGTTTGATTTAGGCGAAAAATATTTTCGGATTGCCAAAACATACTTACAAATGAATTTATCCGAGGCTTTTGCTACTGGTGGATGCTTACGGCTGTTTTTCGCTGAACAAACGCAAAGGTACGGCCTAGGCATTCCTTGCCTTTGGAAAGACATGGCACGATGTACATGTTCTAAATTATATGTATGCGCTCTGTGTCCAAGTACATCTAAAGAATATTCCTTCTCATTTGAAATCTTTCGCTCAGTTGAAGGAGCCTTGGCGAGGCGACTGAGAACCATCGTAATGGGGAACATAAAACTGACTGATAAAAATCACACGAAAATTGCGCCCAAGAACTGCAAACATATTTACTTTGCCCTCGAGTGCTTTGAATAGGTTGACGTCGATTGCAACGCCCACCGTGGTCAAAAAGCTTTCGGAAAAGATCACAAATTCTCACCGGATGTATTCGTTGCATTGGTCCACACGACTGCAAAAAAGACAGACAAAACAAATGTCTTCAGTACGGCACCCGGTACTGGGTTCTAATAAGATGGTTTTTTAAAGTACCCAGCATCACCGGAGGTCTAAAAGATAGCGCTTCTGCGGGGCCACTTAAAAGGCGGCTTATTTTTCTTATCTATAATAGCGGCTTTTTCAGCGTGGATGAGTCTTGACTTGAAGATTCGCCGAAGGCAGTGAGACTTAAAGCCACATACCTAATCATCCGGCATACTACCTTTCTTCTCAGAAATCAATGCAGAAGGCACCTGGTGTTCCGCTTCGTGCAATACCCTGAGATGTGAAAAACTAAGCTGATGTCCTTTTCTCGTAGTACTCCCTTGTTGAAAAGGTTACTTTCTAGAATTCGCGTGAGTCACTTGGCATTCTTAACAAGCCGGCTAACTGAGTAGCATCGACGACTGCCATAGCCTTGGCTTCCTGTTTGTTTCTTTTTTGTTTATTCATGTTATTACATGGAGAGAGTACTGAAATGCGCCGCTAATTTCGCCCGTTTAGCTCTCCACCCCTTCAGAATATACGTAAAGATTGTCGCTGTAACAGTTATTCATCGACATTTCTCGCACTGCCCTACAGTTATATTTTCCAGTAGCGAACATCCATGACATTTAAAAACTTCATCAGGGGCCATCTAAATTTTGCAAGATCACTCACATAAACCATAATCATAGAGTATAACCTGTTATTACACGTTCCAACACAAATTGTGACACCTTACTCGTTCAAACAATGCCACCAAATGTTCGCAATTACTTTACCAATTACCTTAATTTCTGGGGCTCGGTGCGTAATCGGCAAGGCTCAGTTGAGGGCGAAAAATTTTTACTTTTGTAAATTATTCCCATCACGTATGTAGCCCTTCAGAACAAGGTCTGCCATCCAGGCATATACAGTTTATGTGCATGAGCGGCGGTACTATAGTTTCATCTTGGAATGCAAGAACCGGTGAAATTTCTCTCATATTAGGCAAAATCAGAAAAGTACAGTGTATAGTCCGAATCGTTAGATATCCGGGTAGTGTAAATTTCATCATTTTCAGATTTTTTGTAGAGTCCGTAGTCTGTACTTCGGAAATCATGGTAGTCTCTCCTTTTTAGCCTGGCTCATTGTTTTACGCGTGCTTCCTCCATTATATTTGCCTCTTCCTTTTGAGAAAGGTCCTCATTTCTAACCTTTCCTCTCTATTTTCATCCTGCCTTGTTTTGCGCCTAATTTGTTTAAACCTGGTCACTCTGCTTAGACACGCTGTTTTGTGTTTAATTTTCCTGCATGCCTCATGCACTGCTACGTTATCCAATCTACAACATTCTTACTGTTTTTGCCGTTGAATGCTGTCTTTGTGTTTCCAAAAGGTGCCTTTATCATTCTTGTTGGTCTGTAATGACTGAAGGGTTCAATGCACCACAGGAAGACGACACAAGAAACGCAGATACAGGAAAAATGCTTTGTTTGCTATGTTCTACCTGTATATTAATGCGAAGGCATTTCTAGGCTATGTCCGCGGGGTGGTGTAACCAACACGTGTCCGCAAAACGTGTCTGCCGCAGTTGTGACGTTCTCAGAAGAGGTAGCATTAAACGAATGATTGCGATCGATAGAGGAAGGTGTGAGTATGCTGCGCAAAGAACGTTATGCTAATAGGATGATTAGTTAATTAATTAGAGCAAAAATGTCGAAAAACGTAAAATTAACAAGGACGTCGATATAGTGAGTGGCCGGGAAAACAGCCGTGGGTGGCAAAATAGTGGCAAAATAGGCAAAGGAGTAAAAATAAAGTCTGAAACGAATTTAAACGTATTTGTTGAGTGATAATTAATCGAACAAAACTGCTGATTGAGAGAGAATAATTAGTTATATAATAGCAACAACCATTGGACGGTTGAATAGGCTGGACGGCGATATAGTAAGTGGACGGAAATTGTTGATTTAGATGAAAAAAGGTATAATAAGAGTAAATAAGTCGATCTTTAATAAAAGCATAAGATAATTACGCTAATTCAGTAGTTATGTAATGAACAAAAAAAAATAAAATGGTAGAGAGAGAGGCGACGAGTGCCGAAGAGGCGTCAATGTTTTCGCAGTCTCTCAATGCGGGTTGCCGCAGTGATCTCAATTTTTTTTGTTAGAAGCTTCGTAATACACTTTTGTAGGTCAGCGTCCGCGTGCCTCATGTCTTTTCATTCCTTGTGTCGTCGTCCCTTAGTGCGCTCTATGCTTCAGTCACCCCGTTCCTCTTCCGTGGTGATCACCGACTACCGCACATTTTTTTTCCGCTCTTTGCTCAGGATGCTCGTTTAGCGAGACATCGTGCGGACCCAGTATCATCTCTTGACTGCAAGTGCAGATATTTCGTCAGATCTTATTTTTTTTTGTCAAATAGAGGGTGTGCAGAATAAATCAGAAATATTCTTCCTGGAGAAGACGCAGCTATTCAAATATTGCTCGGTTGGCCTAACAATAGCGACTTCGTGAAAACCTGTTACTGCGCGAGATTCCTGTTACTTCTAAAACGGCGTCTTCATGAACTACTTTCAAGATCGGGCGCACTTTGAGCGGGCGTGCGAAGCTTGTCGGTGGGAGTGGCTCTAACTTGAATACGGCAACGCTATTGGTTGGTTGGGGCGCCTTGTTTGTGCACTGTGCCCCTTCGTTCTCGTCTTCTCTCCGAATATAGGCCTCTCTAAGTGCTGACTTCATTTTTATCTACACTAAGAAAATGTTTCAGCGTTTTACTCTTAACTTTGAAGGATATGTACCTTTGAGACAAGTTAATAGGCTTAGCAAGGAAATGTCGTTTGAATCCAGCCATTTTATATTCAAAATAAACCAACGCAAGTGGATCAGCCTTACGTTGCTATTTTTGGCGCTGTTCATGTCTTTGAATAGGATGATTAAATTTTACAAGAACTTTGGCCATGCATAGTTCTTTGCGAAGAAAGACGAATATCTTCGCATATCTGTGTGTAACAATTAAACTGCAAGATTATTTAAAGAGGAGGCGCTGCGGAAGATTCAATTAAAAAAAAACGTATATGATACGGCTGCATTGGTACAGTAGGAAAGTATCTTGTGAACTGAAAAAAAAAACTTATTTTCTTCAGCATAAAAGTCATAAATACACCGGTGGAAATTCTGCCTGGGCACACAAATGTATATACTAAGCGCAGAGGAATGCATTGGGGCACTCTGCGACAAATACCATGCCCACCTACTCCTTTCGGTAAATATGGAGTAAAAGTTACCGGATGTGGTCGTAGTGTTCCGCTTTAGGTGTGCTGGAAAGAGGGATAGAAAGAGGCATTCAATACAAGATGTAGTCCCGGTTTCTGAGAACACTTTACATTTTCCGCGCGCAAACCGGTTTCCCACTTGACCAGAGTGTCTGATGAAGATCGCTAAGGGAGCAACAGGATAGGCATTTTGTTGCAGCCCGACTTACGGGCTTCTGGAGGTGATAATGGTGAAAGGAAACGTGCGCATAACATTTTTCTAATGGAACAACGAAGGCATCAGTCGTTGGCAAAAGAGAAAATGTTTTTCGCCGGCACCAAGTTGAAGGCCCTGCGGCTCCCGGCCCCAAAAACTACGAAATCAACGGCCAGAATTTCCGATTTAAAAGGAAGCAGTAAACTAAGAAAGGGTTATAAAGCAAGTAATATCTTTCAGGCATTTACAACAACTAAAATAACTGTTTAAAAAAGCTATTAAGCTGCCAGGTTGAATTCCTGCGGCCGGGTAAAAAAATACGTTTTATTCCAGACGATAAGGTGCTGATAGAACAGTAGACTGAGGTGAGGGGTAGAGAAAAGAGCAAGGGCACATGCATTGGCAGCTTGAAGAGAAAAGCTAACACCATCGGGCAGTTGTTTTCATCTTCCCAAAAAGACCGAACCTCATGCAGATGCCGCATTGTTCTGAGTGCTTTCCAGGAAAGGCTTTCGGGGAGAGTTTTAATTTCTACAAATGAAATTAATTTCAACGTTTTATTCCTAGACGATAATCTTTTAATGCAAGGTCGTAGAAAAACGACAAAAGAAGAGACATGCGCTGAAATATATCATGGATGATATTGCAGTGCCTGTTCAGGCAGTGTTGTTGGACGCACATTCTCATTCCTTTAGCAGTAATACTATCAGCAGCACTTAGGGGATAGTGACATCAAGGCAGCTCTGTCCATTATGGGTTAAAAGAGGAATGGCATGAGTTATTTGGTGCATGAAAATTTTGGAATGCGTCTGAAATATTTATCTTTGCTTAAAATTGAATTGAAGTCATTATTTAAATGCAGTCAATGGCTTTAAACTGAATAAAATTCAAGGCTAAAAAGAATGCTGTGTGTGCAAATTTTACTAAATGCTCACTTCTTTTTAAGAGATGATTTCAGCAACAACATAGTATATGTAAAACTTGCAACTGCGTAACACTGTGCACAGGTCAATACATCTGTGTTCGTCCCATGCGATGTACCCGTTTTAGCCAGGCGAGAATTTTACAATTATTTCATGAATGATTTTGCATGTGATAAGCAATTGCTGTCAATCTGAGCTAATTGCCGTCATTTCTAACGGCGTTTCTAAAGGCTGATTGCCATGGTTTGTAACGTTTACCTTTGAAATGCGTTCTTATTTAGACTGCGCCTTATCCTATGTAAAATTTTATCAGCGAGGAGCAAGTCAGGCGGATTTACTGGCGGCCATTTCTGAAAGTGTAAGTGAACCTGATGAATGCTGGAGAAATTTCATATTATAATTTATACAAGGTGCGCAGTTACAAGATATTAACAGCCAGGTATTGCAGTGCGCGAATTTCTAACGACGCATATACGCGTTGATTAACATGTTTAGTATACTTTATATTCCTTTTGCGTATATGAGCGCCATTCCGGTAATGTTCCGCCGTTAGCGTACTCAAACTTATGTTATGTATGCTGCTGATGTTGATTTTGCAGCTTTCTACCCTTCGCTGTAAAACGCTATAATCTCGTATCCTCTTAAAAGGCCAAGCTCTTGTACAAAGGGATCACGCATGAAGCCTTCTGCCCACTGAAATTTGCGTTATGGAAGACACCTACAGCGTATAGTTTCCGATTGTGACGGAGTGTCTGACTCTGAAATCTTGTGCTTTTGCTAGCGGCTCAAGGTTTAGCAAGGATCACTGAAATCTTAACACCGCCGAAGCAATGAGAAAATAACCAGGCTGCAGGATGGTTTGCTAAGCCGATGGAAGTAGTGTAGGGAATACCGTTTGCAAATATTTATGAATACAGATTTCGAGAGCGCCGATCTGGCCCTCAAAGTTTTATTGAAAGCGCAGCCCGAAGCTAAAAAAAATTTGGTCTTGAAAGGCTGCCGTGCAAATTTAAGAAGGAGATAATTTTTTTCATGCAGCCGCAATACATCCTTATTCAATGTACGTAATGTTATCAAGTCATGAATTGGAACGCGGTTTGCGGTTGGCGCACTCTGTGCTAGTAATTATCGACCAGGACTGCAGTGTCATGCTGAGTCGAGTGTTTATTTATTGATTTAATTTTATATTTATTTAATTATTTATTTATTTATTTATTAGTTACCTGCATCGCCCCGCAGGGCATTACAGCAGGGGTGTACAGACTTCATTATAGGTATAAAACAATTATTGCAGTGCATGGAAAAATGCATCATTAGATGGGATACATACAATGTTCGATGGAAAACTTCCAGTCGCGAACAGTGTCATGTTGTAGCTTATATAGAGATGTTAAATCCTAATGGTAAAGAAAACATTGTGTACGCTAGAGTTGCTCTCTTTATTCCAACTGGGAATGCTGAAGCGTTGAACCTTATGGCACTTCTGCCGAAGCTTTGAACTCAGATAAATTTCATGGCGCAGTTGCTGCAATTCTGTACAAGGTATGAGCGTAGAAAAATTTCAAGATGTAGAAATATTGTTTCATGGATAGTGAAAAAGTCGTTACAATACCATGGCTACCAGTTCAACAGCCCCCTCATCTATGTAAGTAACAATCTGTTCTATTTGTTCCTGCCGATAGTGTCTATCTTTCTCATTTTCAATGAGTGAAATTTCAATACACTTTCTGAATTGTGGAACTTTATGGCTAGTACACTCAACAGGAAGCGTGTGAGTTTTCCGTATCGCGAAATTGCATGAATTTCACGAAACCAATAATCATAAGGAGAACTGAAGTCCACTGTGAAATCAAAATATGCAGATGTTATTTCGATAAAAAGCTTAAACAGTACAGCTTAGGCGCACCCACAGATTGGCGTAGCTCGCGAAAATCCATGGATGCACTTTGCGCCAATCGGAAAAGTCACCCACTTTTTACCAACGATTGAAAATAGGTTAACGCTCACCAGGAGTATTCGCAGTGTTGAGCCACAGGAACGCTTGGAAAAAAAACAGAGAGAGAAAAACACAATTCTTTATGCAACAAATAGTCTTGATTGGCAAAAGCAGGATATACATTGAAGCTCGTAACAAGCTTATAGTGCCGGCGAAGGTCAGAAAAAAAAGCTACTTTATAATTTACTATAGAGAATCTTTCTAGATGTTTAAGGTTTGAAATACTGCAGCTGAGAATGGTAGATAAACGTAATTCGCAGAAAGCACACGCACATGTATTCGCCTGGCATTTTTCAGAGCAAACAGTCAAGCCTAGCGGCCTCAAGAACAATAAATAAGAACATCAATGCTGCGCCCAGGTCGAACAGCTTGGAAAGCAAGCAAGTGAAAAGCACACAACAGCTGTATCTTGCCGGTATTCACCTACGGGGCAGAAACGTGGAGGCTAACGAAAATGGTTCAGCCTTAGTTAAGGACAACGCAGCCAGCTATGGAAAGAAAAATGATAGATACAACGTTAAGAGACCGGAAACTGGCAGAGTGGGTGAGGAAAAACGCGGATTAATGACATCTTAGTCGGTACAGAGAGGGAGAAATGGGTTTGGGAAAGGCATGTAATACGAAGGCAAGATAACCGCTGGATATTAAAGGTGACAGAGTGAACTTTCAGAGAAGGCAAGCGTAGCAGAGGGCGGCAGCAAGTTAGGTGGCTGGATGAGATTAAGATGTTTGCGGCTATACAGTGGCCGCAGCTGGCAAATGGCAGGGTTAATTGGAGAGACATGGCAGAGGCCATTTCCCTGCAGTGGGTGTAGTCAGGCTGATGATGATGGCAGAACCAAGAGGATTGTTGCAAGAGGGAAACTTCAACACGAACAGATCAACGCCGGCCAGTAGGACGGAGAGGAGGACGACTACCCTCTACGAGGGGATATAAGAGGGAAGCATGGGACGCTGAGGAAGACTCCGGCGACTAGGCTTAGTGGTGAAGAAGAAAGTCACGCCGTAGGGAAATCCTAGAGCGGTGTGATGCCTTCCGTTGCGGAGTCGAGGACTCCTGCACAAGCCTCTTAGTGGTGAAGGTGAAAGAGGTCTGTCCCGCTCATTCCGCTTTGAAATGAACGAAAGACTCGCCGTAGGAGAGATCCAAGAGCAGTCGAACACCTTCCACCCCGACGCCGAGTTCGATCAAGACCCGGATGAAGCATGGCCCACTTGCCCGTGCTGCCGCCGACCAAGCACTTCGCTACCCCGTAACCGTCACTACTGCTGCAGACTCCCTCAGCCTTCACCGAGGGAAAAATCTCCTTGTGTGCGCGCCGATTACGAAGGACTTACGAAGGAAAATATCTTCAGCTGTCGGAGTTATGTCGCGCCTGCGCACCATTCTTCCTGTCAAAATTAGGCTGTTGGTGTATAACTCTGTAGTTCTATCTCTCTTACAATACTGCATTATCGTTTGGGGTACCACTGGTATCACGAACATGACCAATTTACATCTCCAAAAAAGAGCTGTGAGATGCATTGCTGGTGTTCCTTATTGTTTCCCTACGAGTGACCTCTTTTTAAAATATGAATCCTGCCAGTCTTAGCTTTACACGAACACAGGCTTTTAATGAGCTTCAAAAGTGCTTCGCGGAGCAATGAAAATTATGTTGGTAATTTGGCAGAACTTGCAAAAAACACCCATATTCCACAAACCAGAAATAAAGAAATGTGACTACTTCCTACACCTAGTTCCTACACCTAGAGTATATTACTCAGAACAATCTATCTCGTATACGCTGCCAGTACTCTTAAATAATTTAAACAAAGAAATTGTTGACCCTATCCAGCATTCAAATACTGTTAAGAAATTTTTTCTGAACAAGTTTGTGTCATGACGATGCATGTATTTTTGTGTTGGTAATTTTTGCTTTTTTTTCCAAGGTGTGTTATTTTCTTTTTTGCTATAATGTATAGCGCAGAATTTATTACCGCTTGTCTGTTGAAATGCCTGCGAGAAAAAAGGGGGCAGGACCTCTGTCAAGCTTCCGAGCTTTTAGTCCTGTCTCCTTCTCTAATATAGAGAAAATAAAAGGCTGATTGATTGATTGATTGATTGAATGATTGATTGACCTGCCAGCAAAAACTCCGCACTCTCGAGTGTGCCGCAGAGGCACCTGTAGCCCCACTGGTTATTTTACGGTCTTTCTGCTTCCTTCCTTTCTTTGGCCTTGTGCCGTTCCACTGAATACTATGAACTTAATTTATCATCAATCTTGTTTGCTTGTTTGCTCATCCTGTGTTTCTTTTCCTCCACTTTGCGTGGACCACGGCATGTGAATGCATAAGCATTGCTGACCGCGCTACACATGCTTGCTAGACGCATGTGGATCTTTCAAGAAGTTTAACACGCACATGTATGGAAACTTCACCACCATTGCTAAAAATAACAAAGCGGACAGTAGTGTGCTTTGCTAAGCACCATTACAATCTTGGTACGAACTGTACAGGCCCGCTCTGCGTGCATATTTCATGGGCCCAAACAATCGAGGCATATGTGTTTATGACTTTGCGTTACAATATTCTACACTTGTATCATAATAAAAAGTGGTTTCAAAAAAGTTAAAATTGTTCGTCCGAAAAAGAGAGTTCACAGATTTCACGGTAGTCGCAAAGCGCCATTCATATGTTTGGTATAGCCACTAAAGGGTGTTTTTCTTTTTGTTAATTCTTTACGACAAGTGAATTCAACCAATTTTGTAACCAGAAGAGGAAAAGGAAAAACAAGGTGATTAGGAACGGTGTTAAATGTTCGGCAATGCCGGTCCTATAAGAAAGTTTCGCTCTGATGCAATGTAAGTAAGCATTGAGAGAACAAAATCTGGAACAAATCATCGAAAAGGATTGCCGTCCCTTGTTTTCATAGATTCTATAATTTGTTTTCGTACAAAGCTTAATACTGACACGCGAAGGACCGCGAATAACAGGGCTTACTCACCTCTAATAGTGGCGAACATCGTGACAACAAAGAAGAGAAAGACAATGGCGCTCATGCATCCTACGAGGACCCACGCTTGAGGCGAAGGGCCGACACTAATGAAAAAATAGGCGAAGATGTTCACCATTAGGCGCTGTATACGTTATGTTCATCACTGTGATTATAAATCTCGCTTCAAGGAAATTGTGCGTAATATTGCAGCAGCAACAAATAAAAATTAGTCTGTTTCAACTGAAAGCATGAAGGTGTACACTGTAATAACTCTGTTGGTGTATAATAATTTTGGTACTTCGTGGACAGACAACCTTTTCGCCTAGTCTATTCTAACACTGGAGCTGGCTTCTAACGTTCTTTGATAGCTATTGTGACAGCGTCACACGCGTTGCCCTTGGACTGATTCGTGCCGACACAATTGATGGAGCGAAAAATTGTGTCAAAGTGCCACCTGAAGGTTTCGAGCAGTATATGGACGGCGTAAGGTAAACGGCAGGCACTAAGAATAGTTTCCTACCGAAATTTTTGAAATTTTCTAAATATTTTGATTTCACAAACTTAGGAATTTCTCGACCCAAAACAACGTATTTGGAATGGTCTCCATTTGCGAGGGCCCAATTTGCTGCATTATTCACCAGCACACCTCTTCTGAGCCTAGTATAAAAAATCAGCAGGAATTTGCACAGATATGAAGGCCTCGTTATGACATATATTTAATAAAAGCAAATAGCTCCGCATACCAAAAATCAACAAAGGAATGCTTTTTTGCGGTGTTTCTCAGGGGTAAATTAAAAGCGTAATCGCTTTTTACAATAACGTTCGCAGACAAGCAGAAAAAAAACTGGCACGTCTAATTCCTTTGTGTGTTGGCAATGCGGTAATATCCGAAGCTGTTGATGCCTTTTCCGGAAGCGACTAACGAGCCTTGTCAGACACAAGTTGCTCTACCTGAGCTCCTCGTGTGCATCGCATAGCGTTGTTAGCAGGAGGAGGTTTAACTCAGACAAAACCTTGTATAGTGAGGCTGCCTTTTGAGACCACTTCTGACCACCATTTGGGCATTCCCTGCTTTTGTGCAATCGCTGATGAGGTCACTGCTCACCAGCCAATCAGGAATTTTCTGGACAACACCAGACGGCTCCGGGTTTTTTCACCGGTCAGGGTTTACGCTACCACAAAGAAGCCCAAGCAGCCAGTGGGTTACCATTCCACCATCTTCGTATGCCACGTAAGGGGCTCCACCAACTCAAACGTGGCGAAGGGTGTCCAATCTTCGAATGAGTGGCACTGAACTGAATTCTAAATGTTAGTTTACATGGAACACGAATACACTCGAAAGCAGAAAACTGGGAAGACGCCGCCTTATATACGTTGTTAGAGCACCGCACGCGACTTAGAGAGATCGTAGGTTCGTATCCCACTGGAAATATGTGGTGCTTTTTTGTCCTTTTCGTGGTTTTGGTTTCTAGAGGCTTCTTCCAAATGACGAGGTCAAGGTCACATTGCATAGGTCGCGAATGCGTTGCTCGAATGCAGTCTAGAACCAAGCACCAGCGACATCTCTAAGGTTGCGGAACTGAAGCGCTAATAGGAAGTGCGGGTAAAAGTACAAATGAGTGAACAGTAATCGGTCGCATATTGTTAAATTATAACGATTTAAAATGCAATTTAAGTTATTCGTGTTTTTATGCTTTTTGTGTTTTTCTGCCAAAAGTGCAACGCTTTTTTAATGAAATGAGTAGCTCGCGTTCCCTCACAGTAGCGGCCTGCGGCTCTTACATCATGCACCTTGACAAACGTTGACCTTCGCTATTTTGCGGCTTGCTTGCCGCTAGCTGTCGGCTGCACCGCGCTTTGGCATGCAGATCTCGTTGTTTTGTGCATTCACTGCATGCAGCTGCTCGTCCTTTATCAGCGGGGATCTCAAGCGCTTGGTTACTTTTAGTCAACGTGGTACTTTCGTATCACCTACGTGCGAACGCTTGTTTTTTTTTCTTCCACGCCAGCCGCAATTTCAGACTCACGGTTTTAACGCTGCTGCTTTCGGAAAGAAGGTCTGGTTCGAGATGAAGGCTTGAACTTGAGCGCGACACACGAGGAAACGACGAAGGAAGAGGACACAACGTCCGCGGATTACTAAAAATAGAGGCGGTGCTCTTCTCTCGTTGTGTCTGCTTTTTTCGTCTTTGCCTCGTGTGTCGCGCTGAGCCTTGAGTTGTTTAAGGATTTACTTCTCCCACCGAAAACACGTGTCTATGACGTCATGTTTTGTTGTCTAATTATGACGTCAGATTTCAGCTGCCCGCACACTTCGAAGATGGCGCTGGCAACACACACCATTAGCCGCATCTTTTGAAAGTATGGGCTTTTATATGCAAGCACCTTTGCCATTTAATCCATAGGGTGAGGTTTTATTGCCTTCATGACGCGCGCCTGATTACGTACAGGCTTCCGCCCATTCCCATTTAAATGTGTTGCGCTCTCTGCGTTGCACTGACAAAGGAGCGTTGCCTGAATGCACTCAGCAAGTCATTACTTGCATATTGTCACACTCTACCAGCGCCCCCGTGCGGTTTGTCTTCGACCTTTGTCGCGCGCCGGACTTCGTCCTCTTCTGCTCGGTGCTAGGGTCGGCCGGCTGCGCTCCGCCCAGTGTGCTCGCCAGGGACAGAACGTTCTACCGGCGCCCGTGACATTTTGGTGCAGCTGCGGGGTACGATCCATGTACGAAGAGGTCCCAGGAACCTCTAGCGCTCCGCCACACCCCCTGGACACGACACCTGTCCACAAGTCAAGCCGCCGCTTGAAAGGCTTAGCTCCCGAGTACAAACCCCTCACTGCGCCACCACCGCCGGCGTTCTGCTCTCCTGCCCCTACCGCGCCGTCCCGCCGATTCCCGTATACGGCAGCGCTGCCAGACGACCGCCCACCCGTCACGAAGGCAAACATGTGGCGCACGCCGAACAACAGGCCCTTGTGCTTCCACTGCGGCGAAGCAGGCCACATCCGTCGTCACTGCCCGTACCGCCGGATTGGCCCTGCGCGGCTTTTCGCCAGACGCACCCCTGCCACGCTATGGTGAACGACCCCGCGAGATCGATCAGTACCTAGCGGCCAACGTCCCACCTGCACCCACTGCCCAACGTCAGTCCAGGTCACCGTCACCTCGACGGTTGTCTTCACCAGCCCGCCAGTCCTACGTCCGGCAGTCCTCCAGCCCGCGCCGGGAAAACTGAGTACGGCGACCCCCGGAGGTAGGGCCGCCGTCACTGGACATAATGACGAACATCCTCCGCTCACCGACGTTAGCATGCGACGCGACCTCCGACCTCACGCCGCTACGACCTTTCGACGCCCAGAGACGCCTTCGCTTGACGCTTCAATTGGACAATGTGAACGACCCTTACGTCCGACGACTTTTCGACGAATAGAGACGTCTCCGCTTGACGCACCAACTCGACCGCGAGAACGATCCCCAAGTCCGACCACCCCCACACAGCGTTTTTCCGAAGGTGACCAAGCTTCGGCTGAAATCCCGATCATCGTTGATGGCCGCCGCGTGACTGCTCTCGTAGATACCGGCGCCGACTTCTCCGTCATGAGTCGTGGTCTGGCGACTGTCCTGAGGAAATTCCTGACACCTTGGATTGGAACGCACATCCGGACAGCTGGAGGCCATCTGGTGACACCGCTAGGTGTCTGCACCGCTAGAATGGAGATTCGCGGTGTAACCTTCATTGCCTGCTTCCCTGTGTTGGCTCATTGCTCGAAGGACCTCATCCTCGGGTTTGATTTTCTTCGAGAACACGGTGCGATAATCAACCTCCGCGAACTTGTCGTGACGTTCTCACCTCAGTGTGCCACAGCCGGCAGAAGCGAGCCCGACAGGCCTGTCTTTCGCGTGTGTGATGACAATGTTACGCTACCACCACGCTCCAGTTTGTTTATTACGGTGGAATGCTCTAACCCACGCACGCCTCACGGGATTGCGGAAGGTAACCTGTCGTTACTGTTGAGTCAACAAGTCTGCGTTGCGCGTGGTGTTGCTTCCCTCCGCGGAATGCGAACGCAGCTTTTTGTTACCAACTTTAGCGCCGAATACCGCCACTTGCCGCAAGCAACAGCCATAGCCTATTTCGATGAAATTAGTGACTCAGTCTCCCACTGCGCCTTGACCCTCAACGATACCCATGAATCGACGTCTGAAGCCCCCGTTCTGACTGACGTGAACCCCGACCTAACCGCCGATCAGAAACACCGCCTCCACATGATCCTCGACTCTTTTCGTGACTGCTTTGCGACCACTTCTAAAGTTCGGCAAACATCGGTCGCTAAACACCGCATTGTAGTTGATGAAGGCGAGGGGCCTATACAACACCACCCCTATCGAGTGTCTGCGAAATAAAGGGAGGTGATTCGGAGGCAGGTTGAGGAAATGCTCCGCGACGAGGTTATCCAGCCGTCAACAAGCCCGTGGGCTTCGCCCGTTGTGCTGGTCGCCAAGAAGGATGGCACTCTCCGATTCTGTGTCGACTATCGTCGCCTCAACAAGATTACTAAAAAGGACGTTTATCCGTTGCCCCGAATTGATGACTCATTCGATCGCCTGCGTCATGCCCGCTACTTTTCCTCTCTTGATCTACGCAGTGGGTACTGGCAGATCGAAGTCGATGAACGTGACCGTGAAAAGACCGCGTTCATAACCCCCGACGGTTTGTACGAGTTCAAGGTGCTCCCCTTTGGCCTGTGTACCGCTCCTGCCACCTTTCAAAGAATGATGGACACTGTCCTGGTTGGCCTCAAATGGCAGTCGTGTCTCGTCTATCTTGATGATGTGGTTATTTTCGCTGCGACCTACGAAGAACATCTCAAACGCTTGAGTGCAGTATTGACGGCAATCCGATCAGCCGGTCTGTCTCTAAAACCCGAAAAATGCCACTTCGCGTACCAACGGCTGAAGTTTTTGGGCCATGTTGTGACACCTGAGGGCGTCAGCCCCGACCCTGACAAGACGGCCGCTGTAGCTGCGTTTCCGACTCCCACTGATAAGCGAGCTGTGCGCCGGTTTCTTGGCCTCTGCGCATATTACAGACGCTTCGTGCAAGACTTCTCCAGGCTGGCTGAGCCTTTCACACGGCTGACAAAAGACGATCAGCCTTTCGTCTGGGCACAGGAACAGCAGGACGCCTTCGAAAAGCTCCGCGAACGCCTACAAACAACGCCCATTCTTGCCCATTTTGACGAGGAGGCGGACACGGAACTTCACACCGATGCCAGCAACATTGGCCTCGGTGCAGTCCTCGTCCAGTGGCAAGATGGTGTTGAACGCGTGATCGCGTACGGCAGCCGCACGCTGTCACGGTCCGCGGCAAATTACTCAACCACTGAAAAGGAGTGCCTAGCTGTTGTGTGGGCGATAACGAAGTTCCGGCCCTACTTGTATGGTCGCCCGTTTCGGGTCGTGAGTGACCACCACTCACTGTGTTGGCTCGCGAATCTTAAAGACCCCTCGGGCCGGCTAGCTCGTTGGAGCCTTCGCTTGCAAGAATTTGACGTTACAGTTGTCTACAAGTCGGGCAACAAACACAGCGATGCAGACTGCTTGTCCCGTGCTCCTATTCCGTCCAGCTCTGATGACCTCGAAGATGACCCTCTATTTATTGGTGCTCTGACCACGTCCGCCCTCGCTCAACAACAGAGAGACGACACGGAATTGCGCCCACTCATCGATTATCTCGAGGGAACCGCCTCGTTAACACCTCGTCTGTTCGCGCGTGGCTTGTCGTCGTTTTGCTTGCGAGATGGCGTCCTCTACAAACGAAATTACGGCCCGACGGACTCTGGTTACCTGCTCGTGGTTCCAACGGCGCTCCGCACTGACGTTTTGCAGGCGTGCCACGACGAGCTTCCTTCCGGCCACCTCGGATTTTCTCGAACGATGGCACGAGTTCGTCACCGTTATTACTGGCCCAGGCTTTCTGCGGCTGTCAAGCGTTATGTGCGCACTTGCCGCGAGTGTCAACGTCGGAAGAAACCACCTTTCAAGCCGGCTGGCTTGCTCCAACCCATTGCTCCGCCGAGAATTCCTTTCCACCAAGTCGGCATGGACTTACTGGGCCCATTTCCCACGTCATCATTGGGTAACCGGTATATTGTGGTTGCCACCGACTACCTCACCCGGTATTGTGAGGCGAAAGCCCTTCCCCGCGGTACTGCTGCTGAAATTGCTGACTTTTTCATCATCAGCATAGTCCTCCGCCATGGCGCCCCTTCTGTTGTTTTAACTGACCGAGGCACAGCGTTCACGTCCATGCTTACTCAGGAAGTTATGCGGCTCAGTGGCACAAGTCATCGTAAGACCACAGCTTACCATCCTCAAACCAACGGCCTAACCGAGCGCCTCAATAAGACTATCGCTGATATGATTTCTATGTACGTCGACGATGACCACAAGAACTGGGACGCAATACTTCCGTACGTCACGTTTGCCTACAACACTGCCCTTCAAGAGACGACGGGGTTCACGCCATTTCGTTTGGTACACGGTCGTGAAGTCATGACTATGTTGGACACGATGTTGTTGCCCGATATTGCGCACCCATCCGTTGCCGACGCTGATGCATTCGTTCGCCATGCAGAAGCTGCCCGCCGGCTGGCTCGGCAACGAACCCGCGTGCGGCAGGAAGTCGATGCTCACCGCTATAACCTTCGTCATCGCGAAGTCATTTTCCAGCCTGGCGATCAAGTGTGGGTTTGGAGCCCCATCCGTCAGCGCGGTCGCTCCGAGAAGCTTTTGCGCCGTTACTTCGGTCCCTACGAGGTACTCCGCAAACTCAGCGACGTTACGTATGAAGTGCTCCCGCAAGGGAGTGTTCGTTCTTCAAGACGCCCGCCGACATCCGAAATTGTGCACGTCGCAAGACTCAAGCCATACCATGCCCGCTAGAACAACTCTCACCATGTTCCGCGCCCGGGACTCGGTTCACGCACACACGTGGCTCCCCCTCAATCTCAGCCATTGAGTCGATGCCTTTCCAGAGGGGAGGGGCAATGCCACACTCTACCAGCGCCCCCGTGCGGTTTGTCTTCGACCTTTGTCGCGCGCCGGACTTCGTCCTCTTCTGCTCGGTGCTAGGGTCGGCCGGCTGCGCTCCGCCCAGTGTGCTCGCCAGGGACAGAACGTTCTACCGGCGCCCGTGACAATATTGTTATGCGAACGGGAGATTTACATGGATATATTTAACGATGGAGCCTCTTTGAATTGATGGCGTTTAGTGGGGACAATTTAAGAGGGCCTAGTACAGGCGGAGTTAAATGTATGGTCGGTACTCATGCTTCGCTGCTTGCTGGCACCGGCGGTGCAGTCAGGGATGTTTTAAAACGGCCATATGCATGACACAATAGGTGGCGGGGAGAGGTGGTGACGAGAAGGCACGGCTGCGGCCGCTTATCCGTTGTTCTCAGCCAGCGTCCGCTTCGGCGGACTCGGTTGTTGCGAAGCGCGTCTTTTCTTTTGAAGCGAAAAGCTTCACTAGTCTAGTCAACACTGAGGCTAGCCTGGGCCCCGTCGTCAAAAAAAAATACAGGTGCACATGCACGAACTGCGTGACGTCATGGTGGACACCCGAACAGCACCGTAAGGGAAGAAAAATGAAAACAAAATTGGTTTTAAGGAAAGGAAACGACACCTGTCTCTCTCATATCTCGGTGGATACCTTGAACCGCGCCGTAAGGGCCTTAAGGAAAATTAAATGAAAATTGGTTTTAAGGAAAGGAAATGCCTGTCTCTCATTGGTGTACACCCGAAAGGAGTGACGTCGTAAAGGAAAATGAAAAGAGAATTGGTTTTAAGGAAAGGAAACGACTCCTGCCTCTCTCATATCTCGGTGGATAACGAACCGCGCCGTAAGAGCCTTAAGGAAAATGGAATGAAATGAAAATTGCTTTTAAGGAAAGCAAATGCCTGTCTCTGATATCTTCGTGTACACCCGAGAGGAATGCAAGCTACAGTACATGTCTCTAAAGCAACCTTCTAAGACAGCACCGTATTCACTACACGCGCGGCTCCTCCTCCGCCTTGCCGCAGCTTTTTGCTTCGAGATATCCAGGCTTAACCATAGCTAAGCCACAGCCAACGTTGTCTTTCGCTCTTTCCTCATATCTTTTAACTCTACCCTATCTGCACGTGGCAGTGGTGGTGGCTCTGCTTGAGCCAGTCGGCAGGCCCGTGCAATTTCCTTTTCATCCTTCTCTCAGTCGCAACAACAACCACAAAAGGTGGTGACGAAGCGCGGCTACGGCCTATAAAATAATTCCTATTCCTATCAAATAAACTCCTATCAAATCAGTAAGGCATGTTGACGGGCTAGTTTGTTATTCATCTTTACACTTGGGAAAAAACCCACCTAGGCGCAAATCATTTCACGACACAAAGAGAGACGAGGAGACTTCTGCGAAAGAGACTTCTGCGCTTTGACGTTTCCGTTTCTTGCTATTTTGCTCGTACCTGAGCAGCGCCATCTTGCTTTGACCTGAGTCAGACCCTTTAATAGAATTACCACGTCTCATTCGCAGACGCTGCTCTCCGACCAGTTTGCTATCTCCGGGGTCTACGTTTGTGGACTACACGGCAGCTTAATGCAGGATGGTCACCTTCCTAAAAGCAGAATAGCCTTAAATATCCCCACTCGCTTTCCATGGTACCAATATTGCCGCGAATCTTTGTAGCGTTTGTTTGTTGTGTTTATTTGTTCATGCTTCAAGGCTACCGGCACGCCGCTTTATCTCTTCATTTGTGACGCAAAACACGCCTAGAATTATCTCGATTGATCGCATCCAGGCGGACCCGATTCTACTTTGTGCCAGAAAGTTCTAGAACCTTCCACGCGTTATCTGGAAGGTTCGCTATC
Source organism: Amblyomma mixtum (assembly GCF_055824585.1). Taxonomy (NCBI): domain Eukaryota; kingdom Metazoa; phylum Arthropoda; class Arachnida; order Ixodida; family Ixodidae; genus Amblyomma; species Amblyomma mixtum. The sequence continues at coordinate 7,282,047 of NC_143020.1, forward strand.
AGCTTTAAAAAGAGCACGGCCGACAGCGGCGGGCATTTTGTTCGACGACCGCCGAGCACGCTTGTTGCTACGCCGCCGCCGCCGAGTGATTCAGTTCTTTGCGGGCGCAAGTCAGCCCGAATAAAGAGTTCCGCTTCGAAGAAGTTCTCGCTGTGTTCCTGTTCGCCGTACTGCAGTCACCACTACGTGACAATATTCAGGGGGCACTTTGACTCTCTAAAGTGCTGCAAGGCGAAAGCGTTTCATGGTATGTGAAGAAGCGCAAAACGGTACAAGGGACAGAGAAAGCGTCTGCGTTGTGTGCGTTTTTCTCTGTCCCTTGTCCCGTTTATCGCTAACACACCATGAATCACAGTTACCGACTCGCCCAAGTTTCTACCCTTGTGAAAGCGTTTCCTGGCACACCGTTTCTTTTACATATTTCATTTTTTTGTTTTATATTTTCTATTTATCTCATTTTGTTTATGAAACCCATGCATTCACTAGATGCGCCTTTATTCATGCCCAAACCCTGAGCCTTCGTGGCGCAGACAATAAACAAAAAAAAGTTTTCGTGGCCCATCGGTAGCGTCTCTACTTCATATGCCAAAGGACTTGGTTCGATTCCCAGCCTCGACACAGTTCGTTTTTTTTTAAAGTAGTAACGCCGAAACGCGGACACATTTGCTAACATTCTTTGGTCACGACAGTACGAGGCATTAAAGGCTTTCGCCTTAATATTTGTTGCACTTATACAAAGCCGTAGACTGCAATGTCCAGCGGGTGTTTTGCTCTATAGCTGCGGCAAGATAGGTACAAAAGAGAGCTGCGTTGAGGATCAATAGAAAGGGTAGTACTTACTGGTGTACTTCCTGGTCTGCGAAAGAAATCATTTGGAAGAAAGTTCGTTTTATAATCCTTGAGTAGTTAGAACAATTCACGCTTTCTAGATTAATGTGACAAAAAAAACTGAATAATTTTGCCCAAGTATGCTCTTGTATTATATTTTCTAATGTGAATTCTTGGTTGTTTGAAACAAAAAACAGCGCTGTAGATTACTCATCCACGCCAGCTTAATTAGGAAAGCTTCACTGTTTAAAAAACGCGGGAAAAGGACACGGCAGTATGCAGTATTTGCGCGTCTAAAGCTGTGCAATAAAGTAGACGGGTTGTAGAATGCGCATTTTGTCACGTCGCTATAAAGCTATATCCGATCAGGACCTTGACGCTGCTTCCTCGGACTGCTAGTCATGTCGGCTGCCGATTTTCCGAATCCGTTCCTTCAACAAGATTTTTAATAGCTTCTATTACGAACCTGTATTTTGTTACTCATAGTATCTGCCATTATTTGTGGGGTTCCGATCTTAGACCAGCCTTTATACCCACACCTCTCATAACGCATTTCCTTTTGAGCTTTTCGAACCTTAGATCTTCTTCCACATTTCTTTTCTACGTCTTCCTCGGCCCTCCTTTGAGGATCTTTCCCGTTTTCAAGCTTTGCCTTCTTTATACGTTCTTCAATCCACATCATTAAACGACACCACCATGCAAATTTGTTCGCTTCAGTTCTTCGTTCAGTTTGTGTGAGTTTTCCATCCACTCTCTTTCAAGATCTTTTCAGAGTCTGTTCTTGCATTCCATTCCACAAATTAATTTTGCGCGCGCTTTTCACAGAATAATTTTATCGCGAAGGAAAACCCCAGCCGATAAACGAGGGCTTAACATACCCCGCAGCATACGTTGGCAGCTGAACAACACAAAAAGTAAGTTCGCTTTTGCATTGTTTGAAAAAGGAAACGATGGGCGACTCCCGCCGAGCAACATGCTACGACTATCTCGAGTGAGGATTCTGATGCAATGATGAGGGCGTACCTGTTTTCGGTAAGCAGGACATATTCAGTGAGACTGTGCAATATCAGACAGAAATTACATTTAAGGAGTAAAACCAGTACATCTAATTTTTTCCCTCTTGTAGAGAATATAACGCATGAACGAGCTTTATGACCATTCAGCAAAAAGAGGTGACACCGTCCAATGGACAGAACACAGAACATACTCTTTCGTCGTCGCCTTGCCAAATGAGGGTTTTATACTGTGAAAACATTTTTCCCAGATTGAGATTCCTCTAGAAACCGTCATCGCGAATGCCCGCATTCGCCCAGGCGAATGCGGGCATTCATTGCTTTCTTCTCACCCTTGCTGCAGTAGGATGACACCGCAGAGGCCATTTATAGGTCAAACTTATGCGCCGAAGTACGCTAGGCCAGAAGGCCTCATGTTCTCACAAATGCAGCCATTCAATCGCCTCACATGAAACACTAGAAGTCAGGGCGGGTTAACGCACGGAGGAATACGCTAGCAGGTTTCGAGATAAGCCAGTGCATTGCGGTTGTGCCTGCCAGGTTACAGCCTTGTGCTCTAGTGCACCGCCGTATGTTATTTAATGGTTTGGTTCATGGGGGGTTAACGTTCCAAAGCGACTCAGGCTATGAGGGACGCCGTAGTGAAAGGCTCCGGAAATTTCGACCACCTAGAGGTAAGATCTGCACTTTTATTTTACCACGCATGTCATATTAGTGAAGACAGGTATGGTCTACTTTGAAATTCTTGGTGACGAAATTCTCAGCTTTATAGTGGGCTGTCCTTACTCCAAGAGAGCACGTTGTTGGACGAGTCGGTCGTACATACTTAAAGAAGGGAATTGCGCTAAAAAAAGACACGGACGAGAAAGGACATGGACGGTGCGCCCGTCCATGTCCTTTCTCGTCCGTGTCTTTTTTTAGCGCAATTCCCTTCTTTAAGTTCGTCTTTACTGCTGAAGATCAAGCCAGTGTGGTTAAGATAGCCAATGCAAACCTCTTTGGACCTGCTACTGTATAGATGTTAGCATTGCGCAGAATCATAGCACTTGGCAGACAGCGTCTTCTCAGAATATAGCTATATGCTCATGCAGGCAAAGTGGTGAGCCCACAAGTATGATGGAACAAAGGCCAACTAGTTTCAACGAACCCATACCTTTGTTTTAGATGAAATCTGGTCATTATTCAGCTCTCCGACATATAATAGCTTTCGTAGCAGTGTTTACACACAACCACACCGTTTCTAAATCAAATTAAAAACCAAAGTTATTAAACCTGAACTGGGGAGCGACACGTCCGTTGACGATACTCACATTTCTCATACTTATTATTTTTGATTGTCTGCTCAGAAATGCACCAGAGCAAAGCGCAGCTAAAATATGCCTGGAAAGCCTGACAAAAGAAGACCTTCCACTTAGGAGCGCAGCATCCAGGTGCCTAATATGACCACAAGGAACGGTAACAGTCAAAATAATAGTAAGCCTGAGTGTAGTCCTAACACAGCGTTCAGGAACGGACGCACGTACGTACATGCATGAACAAACTTACCCCTGTTTTCGTTTTCAGCGCGGGATTCGGCTGAAGAGGAAGGCTGTTGCTCTGAAAAAAGTGACAAAGTGTTGGCATGTGTCCATAGATTTTCGTTGCGCAAAGAATGTTTCCATAGAGAAAATTTACAGAGAAATTGTGGGATCGAGTATCTCAAATACGACCTGAGCTTGTGGAGTAGCCAGAAAAAAAGCATAAACTTAAGCTTTTTGAATCCTTAAAAAGCTGTTTTTCATCAGCGTTTACTAGCACATAAGTAGTCACCTTTTAACGATAGCCAGGACTAACTGTTCTAGGCGGGCAACGTTTTGGGGCTAATTGCTCGAAACAGTAGTGCCGCATGATGACTCTACGACATGCCAAGCAAGAGGTATATCTACCACAAGTGTACTTTTGTACTCGGTTAATTGCGACATTTGTAATTTACCTGCTCATAATTACTCATGTACGCCTCAGTACCTATCTCAAAGATACTGGCTAAGACAACTCTGCCTTCACAGACGCCGCTTTATTCAGCTGCAAGCGTCGAACCGTCGTGGCGCAGTCCGGCAATAAAAAAATGAAAAATCGTCGTGGTGTAGTGTCATTGTCGCCGTTCGATTCCCTCCTAGACCTTACTTTTTTCTTATTTTTCTTCATTGACAGCTCGTGCCTAGTTGGATTCTGGATTAGATACAGATTGTATTGTGCATAATGGTTTAGCTTGTTGGATTTCATTATGGATTGGCTTCTTGGATGGCTATGGATTGGATTGCGAATTGGCCATAGATTGGCCAAGGCGTGACGCATCCTGTCCACCTTTTCGCATTAATAAATTCAGGCTTTTTTGTGAATAAGAAACGCTTTTGCATTAATAGGAATACGTTTTACTCGCCGCCGGCAAAGGAAATGGCGAGTTTGTTGAAGTGTTCGTTGATTTATTCCTAAAACACCCAGTGAGTGAATAGGAATTTTATGAGCGAGAATGTTAGGCCTGTTTCAGTCCTATCGATGCAATAAAGACGTGCTCAAAATTACTCAGCAATAAGAGTGTAAAAGAAGAAAATTAGTCTGCGAATTACAGTTCACAACACGTGAGCATGAGTTTTCCTACCACTGACGGCTCCCCACAAGTTTACGCTACAGCTGAAAAATGCACATTTATGTGTTTTGCGTACAACCCGCGGAGGGATGGTTCTGTCGGGAAGTGACAGGAAATTTAACGCTATAAACATTCAGCCTTACAACCAATATGCGCGTGTCCTAAAATTGTCAAAGCACGGCGTAGTGTTTTTTGTACAGTAAGATTGTACTGTAATGTGTTATGTAACCATTACGGTTTCACCTCTCGAACAATGCCCAGTGCTCAAGACACCGGTGGCAGGCAAATTCAGCCGAATGCCTTGAAACAATGTCGTCGCACATCAGATCTACAGCGGAAATGCCAGCGCCTATGACTGCGTTCAACAACACAAAGAAAGGAAGATTACGGTTTTATCCCTTTTTAAGCGGACAAATAAGCATAAGATTACCATATACTGAAACGCTTATAATGCACGGGGCATGCTTTACCGCAACCTGCGGTTATAGAACTGCTCTCAGGGTCACCTCCCCGGGTCAGTCTCTTCAACGATAGGCCGCTACATTTGGACTCGTTGGGCAGCTCATTAAGTGGCTGCTTTCTTAATTCCCTCGACATACCGTGGGGTAGAAAATGGTACCCAACATAAAGGAAAGAGCCGTGTTATGTGCACGGCTTGAAGCATCGAATTCCAAACCCTTACTCAGCCATCAGTAGTGCATGGATAGCAAGGTTCGCGCGAAGCTCCTGAACTTCACGCGACCAGTTCTCTAGTGGGGTGCTTTTTCCCGTATTTTGCGGGCACACTTGCTCGATATTAAGGCGAAAGCCTTCAATGCCTCATCGTTGTCGAGAGAAGGATGTCTGCAGAAGGTTGTCAGCAGAGGTGTCACGCGTTTTCTGGTCAGGTCAGACAAAACATTTTTGTGCACGATGGGATTCGAACCACCATCCTTCCGTTCCGCAGCTGAGCGTGCCAATGGTTACGCTACTTCCTGCCAACGCATATGTAGTTCTCCTTGCCTAAGAGAGTGTTTGCAGATGGGCGTAGAATCAGACGGATGCCTCCCAGACTTCCTCCAGTGTCTCCAGCGTTTAAGATTCACAAACAATTGTGTACTTAACATCTTAACCACACATCAGTGACACAAGCATCAACACCGCGCTAAAGGCTTTAGCCTCACCGCATTTTAGATAAACAACGTGCACCCCTGAATTTTTAGTTTTGGGCAACAGGCGTCGGCTAGATTGCTCAGTTGGTGCCTAATGCGGGGACGAAGCAGGGTCAATTAATACTGTGATAAGACCGCGAACGGATCGCATGTAACGAACACCGCACCAGGCGGTCTTCTAAGCCTGTATTTCGCACGGTTGAAGCTGCCTTCCACTGTCCCTGGCCATAGAAAAAGCTCGTCCTGTAATAAAGACATTTCCAACTCACCCATATTAGTAGGACCGTGCTTGTGAAAGGCAGACCGAAGAGATCAGCGTCTTCCACGGCTTCTTGGTACTTCTTCTTTTGTCCCTGCAAACCGAAAGCGCGTGCTTCTCTGTTCCCGCGCGGCTGCTTGCCACTTCATTAGCGGGCGGGTAGAAATGAAAAATGAACGTCTTATTTTTAAACTACGTGGAAATGTAAGAAAGATTTGAGAATTTTGAAAAGTATAATGAAAAACTGTATGTGTCATTCTACATGCACGTCCTAGTTGAAAAACGATGTAAACGAGTCGTCATTTTTTTTTTCTCGCTATAAGTGCCGTGCCTTCCACGGTCGCCATTGGCTCTTTTTTATCCCCGGAACAGCACATCTGAGTGGCAAAATTATATTAACCTCTGCCAAGTATGTCGCAATCTCGTTTTATTGTTCCTTTTTTTCGTTTCTTCCTCGCTGCCACAGGACGCCAGTGGCGTGAAGCACGATGCGAACAATGCTTCTCGGCGATTTCGTTGTTAAAGCATACCCTACTCAACGGCAGGGGCGGCAGAAAGGAGAATGGGGAAAGGAAACACAAATCCCGGCTTCTCGTTTTTTGTGCAGTCGCTGCTGAAGCTTTCTTGCTGCCTCGCTTACAGCGTTCGGTGGTCTTTGAGCCATATTAATCCCCTAAAGAACGTAATACTGAGAAAATTGTGAACACCTGATCGTGACATTAGCCCTGTTGCAGGCGCAGTGTCCGTTCCTAACGAGTTCTTTGGCGGATCTACATTTTATGATATTCTACTAGTAGGTATGAACGAAAAGTTGCAAAAACCTTGTTTTTATTCAGTCGCTCTTAGCACGATTGTTTTTACTGTTCCAGTCTACCATCACAGCCTGCCGCGCATGATATGTACACTTAGTACTTGCGTTGAGCCACATATACTGCTGTGTTTTCCCGCGGCCTGCGCCTACTGCATCATTTTATGATCAATAATTGTCCCTCCGAAACACAATCTCAGTGCTAACAGTAAGCAAGCTCTATATTTAGTGGCTTCAAAAGAGAATTTTTTTACCCTTTCTATGGGTGCCATAGGATCCCTAGCCCTTTAGCTGGGTTCGATAGAAGTTTGCCTGTTGAAATGAGGTCTGAAACTCAGAATGCTATGCTAGCCGCACAGAGAAAAGTTGGTTTGGTTTGGTTTGGTTCATGGGGTTTAAAGTCTCAAAGCGACTCAGGCTAAGAGACGCCGTAGTGAAGGGCTCCTGAAATTTCAAACACCTCGGGTTGTTTAACGTGCATTGACGTCGCACAATACACGGGCCTCTAGAATTTTGCCTCCATAGAAATTCAACCGCCACAGTTGTAATCAAACCCGCGTCTTTAGGGTCAGCAGCCGAGCACCATAACCACTGAGCCACTTCGGTGGCCCTGAGAAAATTTCGGCTCCTGTGGGTTGTACCCGGAAAATAACAAGGGCTGGGCGGGGGCTGCTGTAAATGATGATTTGTTTAATTTTTTTTTTGAAGTGTGTCAATCTTTCAGTGCGTTGAATAACAGAAGGAAAAAAGATTATTGTCCTCGTCAAGAAGAGGTGTCATTTTTTAATCTCAAGAATTAACCTCGTGTTCTAAGCATGGTACCGACCTCGGGTTGACAACGCTGAGCAGGGACAAAGGAATCAAAATAAGGCGTTAGGTTTTGTACGGAGATTATTGACATCGTGCTTCTCAGGTGGTTGTCTGCCATTCTTGAACGCTCAACAGACTTGTTCACTTACAGTAAAAAAAGCAGTTGCTCTCACAGGTGTTAGCGACAGAACAAGGCAGTAATTCTTGTCGTTTGATGCCGAATAGTTGGAAAAATAGTCTTCGCCCAAAAAAAGTGCAAAATTCATGGACACTTATGTGGGACATTTAACTGCTGCTTGCTTCAAGTTCCATAAGGTGCATTTGTAACTCAGTCTGAACATTGTCCCCTCGCACAGTAATAGGCAACTAACGAAAAAGAGCTGCCTGAATAAGCTGCCGATATCAAGAAACCTTATTAAAAAAATCCATGCGATTGTGATAAATAAATCTGCATAAACTTAACAAGATACTGCAGATTTATTAATTTTATAGGCGTATTTTGATGCTAATATTCACCCAGAAAGCGCCCCGGCGTTTTTTTTCTTATCTATAAAGATTTCCTTCTCAGATAGTCAATAAGCCGGAAGTTTGGCTATGGGTCGTTGTCAAAAAAGTGACGTCAGCCCTCCGGTTCACACCACCTCATTGATTAGCCACAACTGGTTAGCCGCGCACGACTAGCCACGCACGAGATAGAAACGCGATAGAACGCGATAGGAACGCGAACAAAAAAAGATGATAGGCGGGCAGTGTTAATGTGCGTTAACACGATTGCATTCACTCCTGTGTGCAGCCTGCTTGTGTGTCGAGCGATGCCACTTCGAAGTCATCAGTACACTCTGGTCGGGTTCTGCGCGGAACTCGACTGGAGGCCCGTGCGGTTTTTCGAGCTTCTTCCACAGAACAGCGTGTGCGAGACCTGCGGACTGGTGCGACCCAGGACAGCTTTGCTTCCGTGCGGACACACCCTGTGCGAATGTTGCTACGAGCAGTACGCCGTGGACAGTATGTGCGTCTGCCCACACGACGGCTGCGAGTGCCAGGATGAGGACGCGGGCTGGAGCGACCTCCCTGTCGAAGAGCTGCTCAACAGAAAGGTGAGCTAGAACGTAAAGAAAGGGCCTACTTGTTTGAGCAGCGACAATACAAGAATTGCAGTAATCATCACCAGACTAACCAGGCGCACTGGAGGACAATGCCTCGCACACTTGTCTTCAATAGCCCTTTTTATTTCACTCTGATGCCACCCCGCTTCGGCAACCTGCACAACCTAATCTGCTGACGTCACACTTTCGCTGTCTTTAATTTTGCCTTTCCATGAATTCCATTTCGCCACCTCCGTAGACCAACCGTCATCTGCAAATAATCTCAACTGCCAACTAACCTCAATGCTGTGTTTGAAGCGCTAGTAGAAATAACATTTGAGCACGGAGACTCTTCAAGCAACCAGACTATTACACTAGGAACTTTTCTGTTAGCACCGGTTGTAAGGCAATTTTAAAGGGTAGCGACTAAAAATTGCGAGGACACTTTGGCAACTTAAGTGTTGAGAGGCGTAAGCCGAGGACACTATGCCGTGACAGCTTCCGGTGTATGTGATGTCACACCGTTTCCGTGCCTATATTGATACCCAAATTATACATCTTTGGGGGATCTTAAGTGTTAATTATGCTTGATTACACATTTTTCCTTCTTAATTCACACAAATTCGGTGTTTTTCGACCATTCTGTGATAAATTTCACTATGCCGTGACGACTTCTGGTGGATGAGACGTCACACCGTTTCCGTGGCTATGTAGACGTCTGCGCTATTTCGACGCAATTTTAGCATTTTTGACTATGATTAATTAACTGATTGTTCTACAGTCATCAAACGTGGCTTCTAGGTTTATATTTTCCTCCTCTATCCGTAGCAACCGTTCTTTTTCTTGTATATTTTTAGTTCCCGAGTTAACGCTGTCAGAGGTGTGACACCCTCTGCTAACGGTCGACAGTATGCGCCAGTAAAGGCTCTCGCCTTAAAATATGTCTGCTAACCTCATTGGGTGCAAAACCATTTTAGTCACCGGTTCCATTAAGGAGCGTAAACGATAATGACTGGGTTCACTTTGCGTTTGCAAGAAATGGGGCTGGAGATTTCTTTAAAGGCTTCCACAGCATTCAGTTAGATATACGTTAGATATACGCAGTTAGATATACGCTACCTCCGCCGCGGTGGCTCAGCGGTTATGGTGCTCGGCTGCTGACCCAAAAGACGCGGGTTCGATCCCGGCCGCGGCGGCTAGAATTGCTTTGGAGGAGAAATTCTAGAGGCCCGTGTACTGTGCGATGTCAGTGCACGTTACAGAACCCCAGGGGGTCGAAATTTCCGGAGCCCTCCACTACGGCGTCTCTCGTAGCCTAAGTCGCTCTGGGACGTTAAACCCCATAAACCAACCAAACCAACCAGCATTATGCATATCTTAAACAGAATGCCGTGTCACGCAAGATCCGTGAAAAACGCTTTTGACACGAAGCTCTTAAAACCACGCGTCGATGATGGCGTTGCTGCAAGATAAATGCAAATTTTGCGGTGCATTACTTCACCCAGCAAAATCTGCGCAGCGCATAACACTGAAATAGGATTGAAGGTGCCGTGCAATGAACACAAACAGCAGTGGAACGCGCGCTTCAGTACAAATTAACCTTGGATCATTCGAAACTCGCCCCTGACACCTTTCCGGTTGCTATAGGCACCAACTGACCGTGGCATATCAAAGTATCGAAACGCTTGGTATACCCTACGGTCACAGGATGGTGGCAGCGCAACAAGTCTCATTGTTGGCACTCTCATGCGCAGCAGCCCTTCTTCGCATGCTCTGCTCTTTTCCTCGATCCACACTGTTTCTTTGAGAGGCCAGCAGTGCTACAACTTAGGATATTAATTGTGACCGGTAATGAAAACGAAAATGTGCGTCTACGCTTAGCCTCAGGGGATGAAGCATGAGGGCCAAAAGCAGCTAAGCCATAGAAATTAACGCTGATAAAACGCGAGCAGGCGTGAATATCGAAGTCAGATGACTGTACATACAGTCATGAAATTTATGAGCGTGAACACGGCAGCGCGAGGCAGATGGCCTCGAACCCTACTCGTGACGATACGCGACGGCCGCCTTCATAAACAAAGTGGAAAGGAAGGTGTGTCCTTCGGCTTGCTGGTAGCAGGGAAGACGTCATAACCCTTTCCACCACGTTGCTAAAAACAGCCGCCGCGTATCGCCAGCAGTAGGGCTCGAGGCTATCTGCCACGCGCTCCAGAGTTCACGCTTATAAATTTCAGGACTGTACACATTCCGCCTCGCCGCTATTGCTATTACAAGCCGGCACGAAATAAATTTATTTCATAAAACAGAGCCTTCTTTACTAGGCAAGGTAGGTGCCCTAGAGAGAGAGAAATGGACGGAAAGGCAGGGAGGTTAACCAGGCGATGCCCAGTTGGCTACCCTACACTTGGGGAGAGGAACAAAGGGGAAAAAACGAAAAAGAGCGGCAATGAAATAAGTTTTATAAGTGTCCAGCGACCACCATGTCACGGGGACAGAGGGCGCGCCCTGAAAACTTAAAGATTATAGACGGGAATACAACCTCGAGTCTCTGAAGAATCTCAGGAGCGCTTTCACCGCTTTCCTTTGTCAGGAAGGTTGTGTCCAAGGCCCCAGAACGTTGGACTCTGCTAAAGCACGCGAGTCCAAGCGGTAGAGAGTAGCAGTCAGGGAACCGCCACAGTACCTTCCCTGAGCCTGATTAAAAACCCTGATACCTGATGTGACGCCGCGGTGGCTCAGTGGTTTTGTCTTTCGGCTGCTGTCCTGAAAGACTCCGGTTCAATCCCTGTGAGGTAGTAGCATTTCCATGGAGGCTAAATACTACATGCATGTGTAGAGTATGATGCGTGTGCACTTTAAAGAACCCCAAGTGGTCGAAATTATCCGGAGCCTTCCACTACTGCCTAACTCATAACCTGAGTCGCTTTGGGAAGTTAAACCCCTCTAAACCATCAATTCGTAGCCTCTAACACTATTCCATGAAGTGGCAACACCTTCACCGTGTTCTAGAGATATAATTATTATTGCTCTGCAAATGATAGCTGCTTTTTGATTGCAGGTGCAGTGCTGGAACGCGGAAAATGGCTGCCAGCACCTGACGGACGCCTCGATGATCACCCGTCACTTCCGCCTTGAATGTGGACACCACAGCATATCGCGTCCCATGTGCACTGACGAAGTTCCTTGCTCCGGCGTGATCGCGCATGCGAAATCCGGACTGTGCAACCCTGCGCTATCTCCCACACCTGATAACGATGGGCAATCGGAGCGCGACTGCGAGAATGGTTTCCCTGCTTCGTTCAGCGCAACTTTCGAAAGGAAAGTAGATGAGGTGAAGGAATTCCTTGGGCGAATAGTCGCGGATAGTCAGTCTTACGGTGATCGGCTAAACGAAATCTGTCATAGCCTGAACAGTTTAAGGGAAACCGTTATTCAAGAATTGTCAGTTGGGGTGAGGCGTATTCACGGCACTGAGATGCCAAGTGAGCGCGAAATCACTGCACATATTGAGAGTGCCAACGAGTGTTTGTCAGCAGCCGTACGCACAGTTCAAAACCTTTCTGAAAGCGTAACCAGGTTGCAGCGAACGCTGAAGGATGAAGGGGCTAATGCAGCTAGGCAAAGTCGAGATAGCTTCAGACAGATAGCATCTGCAATCACAGAAGTAAAAGCCGCTGCGGAGAAGCTCTCTATTGCATGAAAACTATCTAGCGACTAATCGAACTAGGAATAGCGAAGTGCGTGTTTTTTGTGGAAAATGTACGATCACTTTACCGAGCCGCGATGAGGCATGGCAGCGCTGTGTATGAGAGCGAGAAGGTATACCTGTGTGGCTACTCTGTGACGCCTGGCGTCGAGTTCAGGAAAGAGGATGAAGCTCTGAGACTTCACGCGACGTTGCGCTTGCACAGCGGTGAGATGGACGGTGCAATTGACTGGCCATTCGAGCAAACAATCAAGCTGGCCGTGATTCATCCCAAACAAGGGGAAGAACGGGTGTTTCAAGAGAAAACTACCCGTTCTCATGGGTATTACTGTAGACCCAAGGCTACGTGGAGGACAATAAGCTTCGGATAAAGTATGAGCTGCTCCCATATCGAGCGCATGAAGAAAGCCAGGTTTGATAGGGTTTAAATTTATTGTTGACAAGTAATTCAGGGCTGTGTGTTTTAGTGCCTTTGTTATCGAATCATTCTTACCTTTCAGTCGCGCATGCGGACGTCAGGTTTTAGTTTTTCTGTGTGCCTCATATTGTCAAAGTATGTTCATTCCTATACGTGTGAAGTTCTGTTACGCGACGCGCTCTAATACCATGAATAAAATGTGCTTCAAAAACTGCCTCGTTCCTTGATTAGCCCATCGGGTACCTTCTTTTAATAGCACCCAGCTTCTCCTAATTTGAGCTTCTATGATTCATACTATCATCTGGCTTTTGAGCACTCCATAGTTAGCCCTCTAAATTATATGACGCTTACATTCTTAACATTTTAGCAGCTTGCACAGTTTAAGATTGTTTCCACCTTTCGCACGTGTTTTTGCCTGCTCAGTAAGCTTTCGATTTTCCCTTCGGAAATTATAGATAAATTTGCAGCTGTGAAATAAATTTATAGAACTATAGCTCTCGCGAATGCTAGTTTCAGAATATTTTCCCGGAAGCCTATATTTTTGCCATGCTTTAAAGTTCAAAGGGGCCTATTTTGTACTTCCGGAGTGAATGAAACAAGCTGCCCACCAGGCTGTGGAATGCCAGTTCGACGCAATATTCCGAGCTCTGCTCTCGGACTTGTGACATGCTCAGTGATGAGCTGCTCTTCCTAGCTTTTTCTGCTTTCGTTTATTTATTTTTTGTAAGAACTCTGACGGGTGTGAATGCACAGTCGACTCTCTCTTCTTTTCCCGCCGTTCATTTTATTTTGTTAAACTGTTTAGAGCATGCCTTATTTTCGACTTGTGTACATATGGCACCCCTCTAAAGTTATGCCTTCACGGCGCCGCAGGAAATGTAAAAAACTACTGGGGGCACGTAACTTTCCCGACGTGCTACGAATGCAAAGGCATTGTACACTACTGCTGTTCCAATTGGTGCGTTTGTGGTTGATTGTATCTGTGGTAATCTGCGCCTTTGTGTAACTAAGATCGCGTTGGCGACCAAAGCGCGTCACTCGGAGCTCCGAGGGTTAATGTCTATATATGCAGAATTGGCCATTCTCTACTGTGAGGAGGTGAAGACTGCAGGTAAAATTTACGCATTGACATTCATAAGTTAAAGGAAAGAAATAAACGAGGCGGCGTTTGCAGGAAAGGAAAATCTAATTGAAGTATTGAAATGAAACGGGGAAAAACAGACAAGAGAGAGAACAAAGAGGAAAAAGGAAAGGAAAACAAACACTCGCGAGAAGACAGTCAAAAGGAAAGTCACACTTAAGTTTCTTTGTGTCCCAGTGATGAGCCTGGTGCGTCGATCGAGGAGGCGTGGCTGGGCGTCGGGGCAGACTTTAGGCACGTGTGTCGGGTTCCCTTCGTTGACACCCGGTTGGCGGCGTTCTCCACGGCGGCCTCAACGCTGCCGTAGAAAATAGCGTCTGTGTGCTCCGGGCACGGCCCCCAGGTCAGGTAGCCCGGGTGCGCCACGGAGATGTTAGAGGCGGCCCGTGTCGAGAAGCTGTCGGCTGGGCGGGAAGAGAGGCACCTGGATGTGACGGCCGAGGCTCCCGACGACGGCTGTCCGGGTCTGGTCACCCGGACGTCTGCAGCTGAGGCCCAAGCCTGGTAACTCGGGGCGCCAGCAGAACAGGTCCACCTCCGTCGCCGACCGCCGTCTTCCTCTTCTGCCCCCGCACGTTCTCTCTGCCACGTATTCCTTTCCTTTTCTTCTTCGTCCTCCTCCCGTGCGTCTTCTGTCGCCGCAGTGTGGCGCTGGCTCCTTACAAAAGCCCCCCTTTAAGAGTTTTTTCCATCGGAAAAAATTACCTGGGGCAGCGGCGCACAAGACTGAAGCCGAAGACGCGACGAGGAGGCGCTGGACACTGTTTTGCACGCACCACATCACCACACACACGCACTCTGAACCGAACGACTGGTTCGCACTAACCCAGTTCACTCCAGATAACACTGAGCACACGACAGTCGACCATACAGCCGGGAACACAATGGAACACAACAGGGGAAACAAAGGAGCACATAAAGGAGCATATATGCATTGACCACTATGTACAATATTTACAGCATGAGTACACTTCAGTAATTCAAGACATTCAGCCCGGTGCATCAATGAGCGGTAGACAACCTAGTGGGGCCCTCGCTACCTTCCCTTTGGGTAGAGTATGCTGGCATACAACGCACGACTTTACGAATCTTTTGATATCCGCCAGAATTCCTGGCCAATAAAACTCTCTGCGCACCCTCTCAGTGGTCTTGCGGATGCCCTGATGGCCGGAGAAAGCACTTCCATGCGCACGTATGAGGACTTGATGGCGAAGGCTTTTCGGTACAACGGCCTGCTTTATCGTTTGTCCTGGCGAGAACTGGAACGCACGGAACAGAACTCCGTCTTCGAAGTGAAACGAATAGGCGGTGTTGTTCTTGCCAGGATAAGTTTCGCCGACTTTGTTCCGGCACACATCCAATGTTGTGTCCTCCTCTTGCTTCCTTCGGAACGTGGGTCTCGACACCTCCAACGCGTTGATGGACACGTCCCTGCACGCCATAGAAACCTTCGCTGTCCCCAGCACGGCAGAACCTTCAGCCTCTCCTATCCCTTTCTGGACAGTCAGAACTCTTTGTGGTACCGTTCGGTTGATGGAAAAGGGGTCCAGAGCGCCTGGTACATTCCCTATGATCACGTCGTACAGTGGAGATTCCAAGCAGCGAGCGATGGACTTGCCCGAAAAATATGGCGACGAAATCACTACCTCCGCCTCTGGGACCTCCAAACTGCTGCTATCCACCAGGAGAAAAGTAGTTCTGTTACCAGTAAGAGCCGCGTCGGGAACCAGGTCTCTACGCACCACGATACTGTTCGTGCCAGTATCCCGCAAAACAGAAACCGGCTGCCCGAACAGCTCGCCTTGCTGCACCGGCATGTTGACACTCAAGACCGTTGGCCGGCAGCCTGCATCCACACTGGTGATATCAGGCCGCACTTCAACCGGAGGAATGGCAGGATGCATACAACTGGCTGACGCCTCGCGGTCTTCTGGTTTCTTGCGCCTGCAAGACTGTACCTCATGGCCTTCCTTGCGACAGAACGTGCAGTACGATTGTTTCGGCTGCGTCCGGCAGTCCGACGCTTTGTGTCCCGCCTTATCGCACAGAAAGCACCGCACTTGAGATTTGGATCCCGCAGTACTGTCCTTCGTCTTGGGGATATTTGGTTCCAACTTATCCTTGAAAGTTGACAAGTTAGACTGCTGCTGGGCCTCCAAAAAATGATCCGCGGCAACCGCGATCTCGTCGACTGTCTTGCAGTCACGCTCGCGAATGAATATCGCAAGCTTGGCGTGGCAGTTGTTCAAAAATTCTTCGGCGACAATCATGTCGCGAACCTCTTCGAACGTTTTGCCTCGGCCTCTCATTTCGACCCAACGATCGAAAAAACTAAACAGCCTCGTAGCGTACTGCTTACCGGTCTCGCCGTCGTGGGGCTTACTATGGCGAAACTTTTCGCGGTACCCCTCCGCTGTGAAGCGGAATCGCTGCAAAAGCGCTAGTTTAGCTTTGGTGTAATCTAGAGAGTCTTCCGGCGATAACCTTCCAAAAACACGAAGAGCTTCTCCTCCCAAGCATAGGCTCAATGCCGTGGCCCACTTGTCTTTCGGCCAACCCTGACCTGTGGCCACGTGCTCAAATCGCTTGAGGTATGCGTCAAGATCATCCCGACCTTCGTTGAAAACGGGAATGAGCCCATGAGGGTTGATGGGAATAGACGATTCGGCCCTGGGAACAGCTGGTTCAACATCAGCACGTCGCTCCCCACCCTCCATAAGCTTCACTCGCAACTGTAAGTTCTGTGCCTCTTTCTCCAAACGTTCTTTGGAAGCTTCGCGCTCAGCGGCTCTCTCATCCCGCGTTCTCTTAAGCTCCTCTTCTACCCACGCGCGCAACTCTGCACCTTGGAGCCCCATGCGCTCTCCTGCCGCCACAAGCTCGGACGCGCTCATTGTGGGTAAAGAAAAACAAGTACCAAAGCGATAACAGCCCACCTCGTCCTGTCGTAGCGGACGCCAAATTTGTGAGGAGGTGAAGACTGCAGGTAAAATTTACGCATTGACATTCATAAGTTAAAGGAAAGAAATAAACGAGGCGGCGTTTGCAGGAAAGGAAAATCTAATTGAAGTATTGAAATGAAACGGGGAAAAACAGACAAGAGAGAGAACAAAGAGGAAAAAGGAAAGGAAAACAAACACTCGCGAGAAGACAGTCAAAAGGAAAGTCACACTTAAGTTTCTTTGTGTCCCAGTGATGAGCCTGGTGCGTCGATCGAGGAGGCGTGGCTGGGCGTCGGGGCAGACTTTAGGCACGTGTGTCGGGTTCCCTTCGTTGACACCCGGTTGGCGGCGTTCTCCACGGCGGCCTCAACGCTGCCGTAGAAAATAGCGTCTGTGTGCTCCGGGCACGGCCCCCAGGTCAGGTAGCCCGGGTGCGCCACGGAGATGTTAGAGGCGGCCCGTGTCGAGAAGCTGTCGGCTGGGCGGGAAGAGAGGCACCTGGATGTGACGGCCGAGGCTCCCGACGACGGCTGTCCGGGTCTGGTCACCAGGACGTCTGCAGCTGAGGCCCAAGCCTGGTAACTCGGGGCGCCAGCAGAACAGGTCCACCTCCGTCGCCGACCGCCGTCTTCCTCTTCTGCCCCCGCACGTTCTCTCTGCCACGTATTCCTTTCCTTTTCTTCTTCGTCCGCCTCCCGTGCGTCTTCTGTCGCCGCAGTGTGGCGCTGGCTCCTTACATCTACCTAACATTCAAAGATGGCGGCGACTCCTTATATACCACTACCAGCGCAGTGGAGCATGGAGTGCACAACCCATGTTTCTCTTCCCGAACAACTTCTCGCGCAGCTGGTGTGACGCTCCTCCGAAATGACCCGAGCTTACCTGAGTTACCAGCTGTGCTCACCCGTGCTTCCTCCCCTTGGCTACAGCTCACGAGGCACTTCTGCCAACATACTCGAGCTTACCCGAGTTACTTGGTGGACACTAAGTGTGGACACTTTTATTACGCTTACGAATAAATGAATGAAATAGCAAATAAATAATGCAATAAATAAAATAAACAAATAAATAAATAAAGAAGCAAACTTATCCTGATGCAGTTCGGTTTTTTTTTTGAATTTTTTCTTTATTTATTCTCAGAAACAGTACACAAACTGTTGTTTGGACCCATAGCCTTTACGGCTAGTGAGGGGTCCAAATGCAAAACAAGTACAATATTACTGCAGAACGTGTAAAATAAAAAAACTTCAAGATTAACACACACAATTGAATTCATTCCTACATTTCCATGGAAATTAAATGGTGTTTTAAAGATGCCGAAAAGTTATTTTTTTCTTTAATCTCATTAGGGATTTCATTCCACACATGGGCTCCGTCGTATTCTAGGAGTCTCCGGCCGTACATATTGTAACAAGGTGGTAAATTAAATAGATTGTTGGATGCAGCTCTTGTTTGTTTCATTGGTAATCTAAATAAACTAAGGGGCAGGGGGTTGTTAGATTTTATTAAATTGTTTACTATTTCAGCTATCTTCAGTTTATATGCCATTGATAGGGGTAAGATACGAAGCTGCTGAAAGAGTGGCCTGCTGGGGTATGTATTATTTGAATAAGTTATCATACGAATAGCTCGTTTTTGAAGGCGAGAAACAGGATCTAGGTATGTTTTATATGTACCACCCCATGCTTCCAGGCAATAAGATAATTGACTGTGCACAACGGCGAAATACAGAATGCGTAGAATTGGAAGATCAAAGCAGTCCCTGGCCTTTAGTAAAATATGACAACCATAGGCTAATTTGGAGCAAATATTATTAATTTGTTCTTTCCAGTGCATATCAGACGCGAACAGGACACCAAGATACTTGTATTGAGGCACCCTCAGCAGAGTCGTGTTATCGATTGTTAGAGATATATGTTCGTAGTTCATGTTCTTCCTGCGCGAGTGAAACACGGTGTACTTTATTTTCTCAGTGTTAAGGGTTAGCCGATTACTTTTAAACCACTGCGAAACTTCACTAAGCTCTTCATTAATTGCATTGACCGTTGGCTTCCTTTATGTATGTCATAACGAGCCCCTCAATTTCCATCCCTTGTTTGGTCAAATAGCTTAGCGAGGGCCTCTGTTCTGGCAGTCTCGATGCAGTGGGTAGCATAAGGGGATTCTAGCTCAGCTTCCGCCCTCCGTTCGATGACGTTCCAAGTCCTCCTCGCGGTAAAACAGGACGTACTGCGACCGTGCCTTTGCAAGAAGGTGATGCCGGTGAACACTCTCAGGGCTAGGTTACACGCTGCCTAATTACTCCTTAAAGAAGATTGGACAGCCGTCTTCTTAGCTCAGTTGGTAGAGCACAGGATGAGAAATTAGGAGGTCGTGAGTTCGGATCCGACAGGTGGCATACGGTTGGTGCTTCATCTTCTTTCTAATAAATTATCTGTAAGTGATAAAATAATCACTTTATTAGTTTCACCTTAATGGACAGCAGAAATGAAATAACAATTATATTGTTACCTTACGCGGTGCATGCACTGATATGCGCATAAGGAAGGAAGAAGACCAAGCTCGTGAGTTTGTGAAGAAGACGACGGTCGAGCAGTGTCGGCTGGTGCCTGCAGTAAACGCCTGTGGTTTGAAAGACCTGTCCTCCGTGCCCGCTCTCTGCTAACCCAAGCGGAACTACCCCGTAACAATATATACAAATTTTGCTCTATGCTCCTTGCTTTTGATGTTTATTGACTTCCATCATTTGTTGGGTGCTGCAGACCTATATGTTTCTTTACTGGCCGTAGAGCCTGGTCGCGCGAGTTACAAGAAAAATTATTCTTGTATTCAAAAGTTTCGTACTGGCAGCAACTTTGTCCACAATACGTTGAGCTAAAGATTCATTAATGTCACATTCTTCAAAAAGAAACGCCCGCTATAGATATTGTATTATACTACAGGTCGGGCTATTTTCTCAATCATTTAGGTAATAAAATCCCTACTGCTTTTAAATGGTCGGATTATCAATTTTAGGTAGTGCTTTGTGGTGGTTCGGTACATATATGATGTTGTTTTAGGTCACGATCCGGTTCCTAGCCGCGGCGATTGTACTCCACTGAAGGTAAAGGCGAAATTTTCACACTGCGTTGATTCTCAATAAAGAGAAAGAAATAGATATCTTTAATATCAAAACGTAGTCCTCCAACCTTCAACTGCATGTCTCAGTGGCCACGGTGTGTTTTGTGACATGAAAATAGATTCGTTACTCTTCAGGAGTTGTAAACATTAAGAATCCATTCAAGCGGGGTAGAGCACGCTAACGACGTCAAACGTTCTTCATCCATGGGACTGTCTTCCTTCGCTTGTCCAAAACATAGGATTCATTACTGCAGCATTCCTCAATCTATTTTTTTCTTATCGTTTATTCTTACCTACATTAAATTGTGCTCAGCACCTCTGGTTACAGTTTCTGACGAACCCTTCGCTTTCGCACTCATTTGCTTATCTGCCTGCCTTTCGCCGTTTCCCCGAACCCTATTTTTTTCTTGTCGCTTTCCCTTGTTTTATTGTACCTAGCAGCTCTACCAATTGCTTTTTCTTATTCTTTCAAGATCAATCCAACCTGTCATATCATGCCACCTGTCTCAGCTTCCCATGTACGGAAACACACAGCTCACGTTCGCCCCATGTCTACCCTCCCCATCTCCACAGATTCCTTTCTGCTGAACACAGGTATTTCATACTGCTGTGAAACCACGAGAACGGAGACGACGGCGAAGAAAGCACAGACTAGGAGAATAAAGTTATTACGGGACAACCCTACGCGGCATGCCAGGCAGCCGGAAAGTTGCGGCTCCTATAACGACTGCACAAACAGGAGGGGCCGATAATATTGCTTTTCCGTTTTCTTTCCTTTATTTTGCCCCTTTTCTGGCCCGCGATTTCCTTTGACAACGCAACCGCCAAGAAGCATTGTTTTTATTGGTCTTGTTGTCTGAGGCTTAAGCTGCAATGATAAATGGACCAAGAAAGCTAAGCAATAGAAAGCGTTGTTGCAAATTGCTTGCCAGAGGCCAACATGAATTGCCGCTCCGATGTGTGGTTCGGGGATATTAAATTGATCTCACGGTGAACGTCGAAGTCATGGCGCTAATAGTGAAAAATAATAAGGGCAGGTTTACATCGTATTACCTCTAGGACATGCAAGAGGATAAGCAAATCAGTTTTCCGCGATATTTTTAATACCCAAACGTTAACCATGAACGTATTTCAAAAATGAAATGTATTTTTAATACTTACTTGCGCGCAAAAGAATTGGCAAGGAACCACGTGGGAACACACGTGCACGCGGATTCGTCTGTCTGGGAGAGAAGTGCCGAGAAGCTGTGGAAAAGAGTGTCGCTGTCCGGCCTGCATTAAGATGTCAGGGCCTGCTGCTATGGGTGAGTTGTAAATGTCTTCATTCTCCGACAAGTATTGTCGCGGAGCAGTCACAGTGCGAGCCGGAATACACCGTACCAAATATAGGATCATACGATCGCCCAGTGTGTCGTTCATTGCATGCGCTGATTTCGCGGACTTACCACATCATCAACTGATACCGCGCCTGGGTTGTAATAGGCACCAACTGAACACACCCGCTTTCACATCGTACCCGAAAACAACTCCAGCGGCGTGTGCCTGACGTGTTAGGAGTATAAGGACCGCACTAGAGAACGTACCGTGTGTATTTCAGGTGAACCTTGAAGTCCACACACTCATGGTGGCTATCAAATGATTTGGAATTTGGTGCTTCGAGCACTGCACATAAAACAGTACCCCAACTGGCTTTAGGTGCTACGTTTTGCACCTTGGTGCCTAACAGGGTTTGAACGCGGCCGCTTCGCAGTTTACTTGAGCAGTCGAAATACTGCAGTCTTGTTAAAGAAACCGTCCTGGAAGTTGGTGCTGAGAGCTGTGCTGCTACCGAAAGGTGCGTCAAAGTTTGTATCATGTAGTAAAGAGATTTAGGAAAACGATAGTCTAAGGATAATTGGCTCACTTTAGAAGAAATACAACCTGAAGCTTCATTTCATTTCTTTCATTGCTGGAAGAAGTTATAGGCGCGCGGATTGAGCGCGTAGATCTGAAGCGCAGCGAGATTCGGTTGAGTTTGCCTGCCGTTGGTTCAGCGAACACTGGACATTGTTCGGTATGCGAAAATATAGTGGCTACAAAACGCCATACAAATTTTAGCGTTGATACTGCTGTGCAAAAAACGGTAGGCCGTCCCTTCGGTTGGTCTTGGGCACGTAAATATTGGTCAGAACAGTAGTTATGTATGGCATAACTTAGATCAAAATAAATTTTGTTCTGTTTTCTTGACGAAATCATTCCTCCGTGGGATACACGGAAATGTCACCTGATTACATTTTCACTCTGTAAGGTTAATTGGTGGAAAGAACGTTACAGTAGCAATATTCTTGATCTGATATTTGAACCGCAACTAGTACTTCTTCCTTTGCGCTATTTTACTGCATAATAACAATTTTCCTCCGCACCTTTAGGGCATACAAGGGGCAGAAGACGAATTTAGCTTCACTGATAACGAAAGTTCAGTGAGCCAATTTGTTGTTTAAGGAAATCATTCAAAAGTACACCAGACTGACCGTTTCCTTCGGCAGAGGTGACTAAAGCTGATTCTTTATCTACTCATTACTAATTTGCCAATATAGCAAAAAGCAAGTTCATTAAATATAATTTTTCAAGGAAAGGACTGCTATAGCGCTTACGCGTGTCCATTTCGATTACGTGATTTGTCCATAAGCTGATGGCCTGGACATCAGTTTGCGCATTTTACTTGAATATGTGAGAACAGTAGAAATAATTCCCGCTCTTAATATCGACCTATTTTCAAAGAGCAAAGTGTTCAATTTTATTGGTGACAAGAGGCATTCATGTTTGCATACCCCAAAAATTCAGGACAAAGGCATTTTTGACCTCGAAACCGTTTATGAACGCTAATTTTTTAGATAATGTAAGATTTATCTATGATAATCACTATAACCGCAGGTCACCCGACGGTAGTCGGGTATTTTTGTTTTAGTGGCGTTTTTGTAATCGTAAAAAGCTTTCGCCATTGTTTTTCTAGGGAGAGAGAGAGAAAAAACTTTATTGTACAAGGAATTCCGGGCACGCCCCAGGGTCCCAGCACGACCCCACTGCACTCAAGTGTTTATGTTCCTAAGATCCATAACACTGGCAGCCCGGCCGGTGGCGATGGTCTGCACGGCCGGGTCCTCCGAGCGCAGCAGGGTCTCCCAGTCCTCCCAGCTCTTCAGGTTCTCTAGGTCATCTATTAGGGGCGTGCTTCCGGTGCAGGTATTGTTGACCGGGTGTAACCTGATTTGTTTACGCGCTGGTTCGTGAAGCTGGGACGCCGCTTGGAGGATGGCCTCCCGTAGTAGTCTGGGTGGAAGCAGGTCCAGCTGCAGCCCGCCTCTTGATCTAAAACCGCCCTTGTAGTCCGCAGCAGGAAGCGGGGGCTGGTGCCGCGAACGCTGCGCAGCTGAGCGCGTTGCTTTCAGGTGCGCCGACTTGTCAGGGCATGCAGACTTGGGGGTACTGGTAGCAGAGGCTGCGGCCTCCTGGCTTTGGGTTGCTGAACGAACGTCCTTGGCGCGGGCAGCCACACCAAGGATGTGAGTCCAGTCCCTTGGGTCATAGTCGCGGGGGTTAATAACTTCTCCCTGCACCTGCACCTCTATGCTGGCGTTGGTGGCGGAAGCGTCCGTCGGAGTAGGCCTAACTCCCAGCGGAGCGAGGCCTAGCTCAGGCGAAACGGTCACAGAGGGAATAATGGGGGGCCGTGGGTGCCCGAAAAATGGCGTAGTCGGGCCAAAAACTGATAGCGTGCGGCGCTCACCTTCACAGATCAGCGGGTGGTGAAATCTGGGCCGATGAAGCTGGAGATTGGTGAATTCCGTCGTTTTTTTTATCTGTTAGATGCGATTGATGAAGCACTTTAAAAGAAAGGTTGTGGTGAGTCGTTTTGGGAAGTTAAACCCCCCATAAGCCAAATTTTCTATTCCACCCTTTCTTTTTCTCTCCCTGTCGTCTCCGTCCATTTATTTACGCTAGCGCAGCTCAGGTGCGTCCGGTCTCGGTGGCAGATGCCGCGGCTAGCCACTAACAACAATAATACTTATCTAATTTCTGTAGGCATATGAGATGCTCTAAGAAGTCATTGGCTTTTTCACAATTGCTGGCTAAGTAGTTTATGCGTTCTTTGGTTTATGGGGGTTTAACGTCCGAAAACTACTCAGGCTATGAATGACGCCGTAGTGAAGGGCCCCGCAAATTTCGACCCCCTGGGGTTCTTTAACGTGCACTGACATCGCACAGTAGACGGGCCTGTAGAGTTTCGCCTTCATTGAAATTCGACCGCCCTAGCCGAGATCTAATCCGCGTATTTCGCGTCAGCAGCCGAGCGCCATAACCACTGAGCCACCAGGGTGGCGCTACTGATGTAATGCTTTCGCACTAAGAGCTTTTGGTTTGGTTTGGTTTATTGGGGTTTAACGTCCCAAAGCAACTCAGGCTATGAGGGACGCCGTGGTGAAGGGGGTCCAGAAATTTCGACCACCTGGGGTTCTTTAACGTGCACTGACATCGCACAGTACACGGGCCTCTAGAATTTCGCCTTCATCGAAATTCGGCCGCCGCGGCCGGAATCGAACCCGCGTCTTTAGGGTCAGCAGCCGAGCGCCGTAACCAGTGAGCCACCGCGGCGCGGCTGCACTAAGAGCTTTTATCCTTTGTGTGTTCCTCTGGATGGAACCCGCCATGCATCCATATGCAGTTTATGTTAGGGTCATTTCTGCAACAGATTCTGTGGCCTCTACCATGAGAGGTTGTCACCCAGACTTCGCGCACATTTACGTGGGAAGCTCCCAGACACCCTTAGAGCGTGTGGGGGTAGCGGTCTCGGACTCGAAGGAGATGCCCTCGACTCAGCGTGGCAAACTCAGCGGAGACCAGCTACCAAGTGACAAGAGGTTTTTGGGCGTTCGGTGCCCAGCTTTCGCTGGTCGCAAGCCAGAGAATGGGTCGGAGGCAAAGGTTTACAAAACAAAACAAAGTTTATACAGCAATTGAGACGATACAAAGGGTTTCACAATCACTAGTACAAGCACATACAAAGTGATTAACAAACGATGCAACACGTGCAAAGTTAAATTAGAGAGAGAATACAATACAGAGGCAATATTGCACCTAAAGTGCACTAACACTCGAAAGAGAGGTAAACAAACAAAACACAATTTGTTCACCGGGCACTGCGGCAGTCCGACGAACAGAGTTCCACGATGATGCCGTCCCGCAGACTGGCGACCGTTGCCTCGTTGGTCCGATGCTGGCCGAGTGGTGTTTCCCCGGGAGTCGAACGGGCGCGCTTCGATGAAGCTTAAACGGCGGTCCGGACTGACTGATAGCGGTCAACGTCCTCTTTTATAGGCTCGCTCTCCCGTCTGTTTGTTGTTCGCGCCCGAGTAGGCGCGCACATACACGAAGCATTTGCAGTGCTGTCTCCCTTCCCTCTTCTCACCGGCCGCGCGTCCCCATTGGTCAGAGGTCACGGGTCGCATCTCGAAGTTTCGAGCGTGTTCTTGAGTGGCGCCGACGCCGACGGGCGAGGGGGGACGTGTCTTAGTGCACGCAAGGCTACGCCCTTTCCCCCCGTCAGCTGTAGAACCGACTCGTCTGTTCCAGAGAATTCGGCGTGGATGACTCATTCCTTCGGCGCACGCCATGGCGGTGGAGAGAGAGGCACGCGCTCGGCGGGGCTTTCTCCCTCTCCCGTTGGGCTCGCGCCGGCGAGACGCCGTGCGCGCGGCGGTTTTTCTTTGTTTGTTCCTAAAATGCGCCGAATTTTGTGACACTGCCCCTTCCTTTAAGAATATTGTGTAACAATATTCACAAACCACAAAATTAGCGCGCACATGCATGCGCTCACAAAGTCGGTGGCGAATGCCAAAATACATACATCAATACTTGATGCTTTAAGATACATAACACAGTGCAATAGACAGAGTGCACTCCAAACTTCACAACAGTTCAAAACACGCCGCGTTTCGGCGGTACAATTCGCGCGCCCATGCATGCGCTCACAAACTAGATGTGAGAATATACACATCAATACCATGATGGTTTTCACATACACAACAAAATGCAGTGTTCCCAATGCACTTCAAAGCACGCCGCGATACGGGCAATACATTAAGACAAGGCTACAAACATGGAGCGTGCAAATACAATGCACACTTTCGCCTAAACTTCCAAGTTTGGCCTACACAGCGGGCACGGAACAGGATTGTTTCGCTCAAGGTTTGAGTCGCGCTGTTAGTTCTCTTACGCACGCGACTCTGACTTTTCTTTCTGTCGCGAGCTCTGCTCTTCTTTCGCCTCATGCTGAGGCTTCTCTTCCGAACGCGGTTTTGGCTCCGCTTCCTGCTCGTACTCCTCTCTGGTTCTGCGGCCAGTCTTCGAGCCCTTCTTCTTTTCCTGTGGCCAGCGCGTCTGTTGCGAGTAAATTTAACGCCAGCTCGCTTACGACGGCTGCGCTTCAGGTGTTTGCTCTCTTTTCCGTGTGCGCTCTTCTGTTTCCGTTTGCGCCTCCACACTGAGTCCTTGCTGTAGGCTGGCCTCGACCCTCTGAGCTTCTTTCTTACTTTGCTGCGATGTTCGGGCAGCTCGCTTGCATTCGGCTCGGCTGTCTTCAGCTTGGTTCTGTCTCTGTTCATTTTCTTCCTGAACTTTCCCCAGGGCTTCTGCTTTTCGGCTTCAGCTGCTTTGGTGGTGTCCGACTCATTTCTTTTTTCCTTCTTCCAAGCTCTTCTAGGGGTCAAGCCCGGTTCACTGTCAAATGCGTCATCCGCGGTGTTCTCTCGCGATGAAGCCACTGGTTCAGCTCTCTTTTGTTCTTCGAGGGCTGAGCTTTCTTCTTCCAAATCCTTTTTCCTTTCCTTCTTTCTGCCTACTCTTCGAGCGCAATGCTCGGAGCACGGTTCAGGACTCATTGAAGGATCGTTCTCTTTGCTTTTCAATCCTGCTTTCTCTGATTCTTTCCTGAGCTCGTCAGTTTCAGTGCAGTGCTGCTCCATTTCTTGTACTGCACTGTCTCCTTCCTCCGAGGCAGAAATTTCCTCGCCTTCCTCTTCCGGGAAGCCCTCCTCGCCGCTCGAGGGTTCACTCGGAACGGCTTCCGGGTCTTCACTGAGTGCGCTTTTCTCAGGTATTACTACGTCTGAGCTTTCACACTGAGTGCCATTTAACCACTCTTTCTCGTGGTCTTCCCTGCCCGACTCAGAGGTGTAGCACTCGGACTCCTCCATAGAGATCTCGACTGCTTCTTCGTCCTCAGGCGGCTGCTCTAGGGTCCCCTCTGACTGACGCGTCAGATTGGCCTTCGCCTCAGTGCCTACCACCTCGGTAGTAGCTACACAATCAATTTCTAGAGGAAGCGACACTTCGTTCTGTTCTTCACTCTTTGTGGCTTCAGTTGCAGGAACAGGCTGTTCCACAACCTCATTCTGACCTGTGGAGCTGGCTACAACCTCTTCCGTGGTTGTCAACAAAACAGACTCGTTAGTTTTCCACCCGGCCTCTCCGGGGTTAAGCTCCACTGGATCTCTGACGTTCCTCAAACGCCGCATTTCAGCAAGCTTCTTCTGAAGGATTGCCATTTCTTTTTCAAAAGCTCTTTCGGCCGCTTCTTCGCGCCTTTTCCGTTCTCTCTGTTCTTCTTCTCGTTTCTTTTGCCTCTCTTTCTCAGCGGCTTCTCTAGCGCGCTGTCTCTCTCTCTCTCTTTCTTCTCGAGCCCTCTCTCTTTCTTTCTCAGCTCTGTCTCTTTCCTGGTCCACCCATTCTCGCAGTTCGGCTCCGGTCATCCCCATCTGGAGACCGACCTCTACTAGCTCCTTTAGCTCCTTGAAGCTCATATCTGGAGACCGAACTCTACATTCAAGGCAATGGCTACCTCTAAACGGTGAACATCACTAACCGCTTCGGAGCGGCACCTCACAATATCGCTCTGCTGCTAACACTCGTTTACGATTCGTAAACTCCTTCCGACTCTTTCTCCGTTCTCTGTGCTTGCAACACCAAACGTCCTGTCGTGGACGCCAGAATATATTGTCACCCAGACTTCGCGCACATTTACGTGGGAAGCTCCCAGACACCCTTAGAGCGTGTGGGGGTAGCGGTCTCGGACTCGAAGGAGATGCCCTCGACTCAGCGTGGCAAACTCAGCGGAGACCAGCTACCAAGTGACAAGAGGTTTTTGGGCGTTCGGTGCCCAGCTTTCGCTGGTCGCAAGCCAGAGAATGGGTCGGAGCCAAAGGTTTACAAAACAAAACAAAGTTTATACAGCAATTGAGACGATACAAAGGGTTTCACAATCACTAGTACAAGCACATACAAAGTGATTAACAAACGATGCAACACGTGCAAAGTTAAATTAGAGAGAGAATACAATACAGAGGCAATATTGCACCTAAAGTGCACTAACACTCGAAAGAGAGGTAAACAAACAAAACACAATTTGTTCACCGGGCACTGCGGCAGTCCGACGAACAGAGTTCCACGACGATGCCGTCCCGCAGACTGGCGACCGTTGCCTCGTTGGTCCGATGCTGGCCGAGTGGTGTTTCCCCGGGAGTCGAACGGGCACGCTTCGATGAAGCTTAAGGGCGACCCACATGGAGCGAACTTGCGCTGCGGATTTTGAGCGGCGCGGCGGAACGCGGACGCACCGCCGCTGTGCCGCACCACAAGAGGCGGAAAACGGGCGGCTGCCGCCAAACCGCTGCCGACAAAAACAAAAAAAAAAGATTTGTAAGCTTACTCTAAAGCCATTGTTTATTGGAGGGCGCATTCTCACTTTTTAGTTCAGCGTATGCTATCTCCCCTCTCCACTCCACCCCCACTCGGTTTCACCCTGCGCGCCGAGCCACCGGCAGCTGCTGCTAGCAGAGACGCAAAAATAGACTCAGCCTATGGTAGCGCCATCTGGTTCTCGGGACAGGAACCATTATTGTAAACTAACCGGCTCTCCTCTTAAGCCTAGAAGTGGGAGAATCGTCATTCTAAATAAAAAAAATAAGGCAAATTTATCACTTATAAGTTTTAATATAGGCAAGGCGAGACGAAGCGAAAGACCGGTGCTCCATTTACGGCCAGTGAACGCAGTGAAAAAGGCAGCAACAACGAGAATTCAGTCCAAAGCGAGGGGTCCGGCTTCGAAAGGCGCCGCCATGTTTGTCGCCGCGCGCGGGCGGAAGCTAGATGCGGGAAGAGAGCGCCCTCATTGGTCCGCGCTGACAGCCCGCATTCGCCGCTTCCGGTGAGCGGCTGACCGCCGGGCGAACGTATCTAGCACTGCTTGGTCGGCGGCGAACGGCCGCCGGCGGCCAAGCGGCCGCCGCCGGGCGGCCGTACGCAGGTTTTCCGCGAGAAAACCGCTCCATGTGGGTCGGGCTTTAAACGGCGGTCCGGACTGACTGATAGCGGTCAACGTCCTCTTTTATAGGCTCGCTCTCCCGTCTGTTTGTTGTTCGCGCCCGAGTAGCCGCGCACATACACGAAGCATTTGCAGTGCTGTCTCCCTTCCCTCTTCTCACCGGCCGCGCGTCCCCATTGGTCAGAGGTCGCGGCTCGCATCTCGAAGTTTCGAGCGTGTTCTTGAGTGGCGCCGACGCCGACGGGCGAGGGGGGACGTGTCTTAGTGCACGCAAGGCTACGCCCTTTCCCCCCGTCAGCTGTAGAACCGACTCGTCTGTTCCAGAGAATTCGGCGTGGATGACTCATTCCTTCGGCGCACGCCATGGCGGTGGAGAGAGAGGCACGCGCTCGGCGGGGCTTTCTCTCTCTCCCGTTGGGCTCGCGCTGGCGAGACGCCGTGCGCGCGGCGGTTTTTCTTTGTTTGTTCCTAAAATGCGCCGAATTTTGTGACAGAGGTCCTAGTTTTTGTCCGGCACATAAATTCCTGAACATAATGCACATGTTGTTGCCTCTAAAGCGATGGCACATATTCGGATTGGGTTATGTTCTCGCACTGATAACCACGGGCTAAAGTTACACAAGACGAAACGCAGAAAATAATGTCCAGAAAATTAAAAAAATAACACAAGCAGTACCCGTCGCAAGCACATAGGTTTTTCACTTCTGTCTGCTATTTTTAGTACGTCTTCTGTCGGGTATGTGCAAACTTCGCCCGAGGTGTTTTTATCACGGACTACAATCACTATCTGAGCACACGTCCACGGCTGCCTCCGACATTTGTGATGCTGATCACTGCGCCAAATGTGAACGAAAGAAGCTACTGCCAGTGAAGCGGACAGCTCGGCGGGATACCAGAGCTGAGCAGGTTTAATGACATTGCAGCAACATTTATTTCGTTCATCCTTCAATATGTATCAACCACTGAAAGCATACAGATTAGTGGGCACATTTTTATAAAAACCTGTGCCGATTTTTTCCCTCGGATGAGGCGGATCGATTTTAAAACTTTACGGTAAAAAATGTGTAAGTCTATTGTAGTTTGGCAGCATAGCTATGATTATAGTGCTCGAAACTCATGACGGCATAATAAAGCAACAAAGTGGTGAAAGCAGCATCATTTGAGAATAATAAAGAAAGCGCCAGAACTTACAGGGTATCTCCTTTAAAAGAGAATTCCTGCAGACGTAATTAGGGCCCCATTCAAAGACCAATGCGCGGCATAGCAATGCATGGCCGCTAGTCTATAGGAGACAAAGATTCAAACGCTTTCCAGTCACGCACTTTAATTACTGTTCCTGTCGAGTTCTCTCAGAAATATTCGTTCAACACTTTAAGATGCGCATTTGGTTGCTGAATATGGTCAGTCAAATGCGACAATATCTCCCCTTTAGCTCGGTTTCATGTGAAATGTTTTCCTTGGGAACCTACTGATAGTCTGTTTATACCGACTGTATAAAATTGTTGCCTATTCGTAGGCATGCGGGAGCTGTGTTCTTGTGTTGGGTCATTGGGCATCGACGGAGTTCAATACGTAGTACTTAAAAAAATTCCGGACGCAAAAATTCACAGTGCGCTGCAATCCCCCCCCCCCCCCCCCCCCCCCCCCTCCCCGCTCCTTTTTCCTGCTTCGTAGTCTTAACTGATTCATGCGCAGGGAAAGCGCACGCAGCGGCGCATAAAAAAATACCCATATCAATATTCATCTCGCGCGGTCATCTTGAAATTGGTCCGCGTAGAGGTGGCGTTCGCGTAAGTCTGGCTTCGCTGGTTTTTGGAAGTCTCAGTCCTGACAGTTGTTGAGGCACTGGCGAAGTCAGTCCAGACTCTGGTGGTGTTGACCAAGTGCCACATAGTCTGGTGTTCAGCTGTCTCTGTTTGGAGAGCTGCTGCGTCCTTTTTGAGGCCAGTCGGCGTTTCGGTACCGTTGT
Source organism: Amblyomma mixtum (assembly GCF_055824585.1). Classification (NCBI taxonomy): domain Eukaryota; kingdom Metazoa; phylum Arthropoda; class Arachnida; order Ixodida; family Ixodidae; genus Amblyomma; species Amblyomma mixtum. Next base: position 7,313,281 of record NC_143020.1, read on the forward strand.
AACACAGCCCCATTGGCTGCTCAGTCAGGTGACGTGGATGCTTCACCTTGCTCTCGCAGACGTCCACGCACTCTTGCATAGTGTCGAATCTGCATTCAATCCATACAACAACATCAGTAGGCACTATAGTGAGTGCTACGACAAGGTCTAAAGACGCGTACGTGGAAAACAAGCTCGCGAGGTGTAAGCGTTTCCGGGCAGAGAATCAAAATACCATCATTCGGTAACTGCCTTTTTTTTCTATTTCACAGTTGAAACGATCCTAAGCAACATCACGCCACTCGTTCCCTACTCTGCCTAGCGGGGATAAGGTGGGTCGTGTGAGCTCTGGATTGATGGGGAGAGAAATGTAGAGGCGCTACATTAGCACTTGTGCGTAAAATTTGCTGCTGGAGTGATCGCCTTCCCGTTGTGGCTTTTAACTGAACTCCGCCGTTGCTTGGACGTTGCAGTGTTGTGCAGGATTCTCATCGGTTGTAGTGTTTGCGGGGTAAAATTGGGCGGATGGTTGGTGAGAATGGGCTTCTGGTGATTGGAGGTAGGTGGTTATTGTTAACCGCGCTTCTGTTGAGTGGGAATGGGTTGGTTGGTGGTGGCAGGCAAGTGCTGTGGCGATGAAACAGGGTGATAGGTAAGAGTAGGTGAATAGTGGCCGGCGATTTCTTGAGGGTCGAAAGGGGTGGTAAATGGCTGGAGGCAGCCACGAGGTTTGCGGCATCGGGAAAAAACACATGGATAAAGTGCACTTTGGCTTGATGATGTGCAGTGTTTGGCGTTTCGCGAAAACAGTGAGCCTAGTGTGCGTGGCAGATGTGATTGTTATTTTTCACTGTGCGCGCTTAACGAATTGAGTGGTGATGTGTGTATCGGTCTGCCATAGGATACGTTTATGCGGACGTCATTTGCGCGAGAGAAAGTATGAATAAAACCAATATAGTTCGGTGGTGCTGCAAGAAAACACTGACGTTCTGAACGCGATTAACTTTAAGCTTGCAAGAAGATGCACATAATAGCTCAAATAGAAAGCCTAGAGCATACCCACAACTTGCACTTTCGTTGCGGCGAAGTACTACTCTTCACACGACAACAAGGCTAGTCACTAATTTAGGCTGTAGAATCAAAGCGAAATTGAAGATTGGGACTGCATTCTAAGAGTGAACAGCGTCCCCATATATCTGCTTTCGTACGGAGGCATGTTGCTTTACCTCCTTTGACGAAAAACTTGAACCTAACTGATAGTATGAACTGCGCTCATAAAGCATACCGACATATTTTTTTTTACCTACACTGATGTTATGCACTAAAGTGAAAATTGTGACGCTAAGAAACTTTTGTTTTCGCTATTTAGTTCGTGGTGCAAGCAATCATTCGTGGTGCAACCAACAGGAACGAAAAAGACAAGCAAACGACAGGGCCAGTCCTGGCCTTTCTTTCCCACTTAATCACGTTGTCTTCATATTACTATTGTGACAGGCATCTTTCAAGGTCAAGGCAAAGGCTGCATGGGAAATTCGTTCATGGGAATACGGCTTGGGATACGGCTTGAAATTGGCTGCATGGGAATGCGCTTGTTCCTTCCTCAGCATCTTGCTCTAGATGATAATAATCGTCAGCCGGAAATGCTTTTGGGCATAAAAATTTACCACCCACACTTCTATTCCCTTTTTTAAAATTCAGAGAAACTCGTTGCGAACCAAAAGGAAATGTTAACTCGAATTTCACTTGGCCTAATTTATAAACCCCAAGTTTCCCGATAAACTGAATAAAAGATTGGAGTCCTAGTACGCTTAATTTCGGTTTAACGGAATGACGCGATATTGTAGTGGGTTAGGCATTCTATTGCCAGCAGTTTGACACCTTTGAAGGCATTTTTCGCTTTTTGGTTTGATTTGGTTTGGTTTATAGGGTTTAACGTCCCAAAGCGACTGAGGCTATAAGAGACGCCGTAGTGAAGGGCTCCGGAAATTTCGACCACCTGGATTTCTTTAACGTGCATTGACATCGCACAGTACACGGGCCTCTATAATTTCTCCTTCATAGAAATTCCACCGCCGCGGCCGGGATCGAGCCCGCGTCTTTCGGGTCAGCAGCCGAGCACCATAACCACTGAGCCACTGCGGCGGCTTTTTCGCTTTTTAATTTGTTTGATATAATTAAGGGCTCAATTAAACAATCTAAATTTTTCTAACTAGCAACATCAATTCTGAGCATTTTAACACCTTTGAACCCCCTTTTTCAAATTTTCTTTTTTCTTTGTTTAATTACTGAGTTGATTACAAAGATTTCATTAACTCCTCATCGCCTATCACACAGCAATCAATAATGAATCACTAGAACCACTAATTACCATGGCGGGATTTTTCTTACGCAGTTCCCGATTATTTCTGACAAGCGGCGCCAACTACAACTGCGCCGACGGCTTTTGGACCGAATGATCTGTACGAGGTCTGTTAGAAACGTATCCCACCTTTGGCCGTTGAAAAAAAACTTGCATAACTGAAGCGTTGCAAACCTAGTCATCTTTGAAGTAGTCTACTTATGGACTTTAGTCAACCAAATGATCAGGCAGGCTTTCGTAAAGGATACTCGACAATAGACCACATTCACACTATCAATCAGGTGATAGAGAAATGCGCAGAATATAACCAACCCCTATATATAGCCTTCATTGATTACGAGAAAGCATTTGACTCAGTGGAAACCTCAGCTGTCATGCAGGCATTGCGGAATCAGGGTGTGGAAGAGTGTTATGTGAAAATATTGGAAGATATTTATAACGATTGCACAGCTACTATAGTTCTCCATAAAGTCAGCAATAAAATTCCAATACGGAAAGGTGTCAGGCAGGGAGACACGATCTCGCCAATGCTCTTCACTGCCTGCTTACAGGAGGTATTCCGGGGACTGGAATGGGAAGAGTTGGGGATAAGAGTTAATGGAGAATACCTGAGTAATTTGCGATTCGCTGATGACATTGCCTTGCTAAGCCACTCAGGACAAGAACTGCAAAGCATGATCAACCAGTTAGACAGGCAGAGCAGAACGGTGGGGCTAAGAATTAACATGCAGAAAACCAAAGTAATGTTCAACAGGCTAGCAAGGGAACAGCAGTTCGCAATTGGTAGCGAGGTGCTGGAAGTAGTAAGAGAATATGTCTACTTAGGGCAGGTAGTGACCGCAGATCCGGATCATGAGAGGGAAATAACTAGAAGAATAAGAATGGGGTGGAGCGCATATGGCAGGTTCTCTCAGATCATGAATGGTAGCTTACCAATATCCCTGAAGAGAAAAGTATACAACAGCTGTATCCTACCGGTACTCACCTATGGGGCAGAAACGTGGAGGCTAACAAAGAGGGTTCAGCTTAAGTTAAGAACAACGCAGCGAGCTATGGAAAGGAAAATGATAGGTGTAACGTTAAGAGATCGGAAGAGGGCGGAGTGGGTGAGGGAACAAACGCGGGTTAATGACATCTTAGTTGAAATCAAGAAGAAGAATGGGCTTGGGCAGGGCATGTAATGCGAAGGCAAGATAACCGCTGGTCCTTAAGGGTAACGGAGTGGATTCCAAGAGAAAGCAAACGTAGCAGGGGACGGCAGAAAGTTAGGTGGGCGGATGAGATTAAGAAGTTTGCGGGGATACAGTGGCGGCAACTGACAAAGGACAGGGTTAATTGGAGAGACATGGGAGAGGACTTTGCCCTGCAGTGGGTGTAGTCAGGCTGATGATGATGATGATGATGACTTGGGACTCCACACACTTCTCCCAGCGGTGCTGCCATTGTGGGAAGTATTCCGAAAAGGCCCTTTTCGGAATGGAGTTTAGCTCAGCTGTCGTTGCGGCCGTAATGTTCTTCCTTGTCTGAAATCGCGCGCCTTTCAATGGCCTTTTGATTTTGGGAACCAGCCAGAAATCGCAGGGGCCATATCAGGACAGTAAGGAGTCTGTTGAACTACAGGAGTCGGGTTTTTCACCAAAAATTCTGATTCGAGTGCGAGGAATGTGCAGGAGCATTGGCGCGATGGGTGCGCCAATTTCCTGTTGACCTCAGCTCCGGGTTCTTGCGCCGCACAGCATCACGTAGGCAACGGAGGAAATCCCTGTAGTACTCTTTGGTCATTGTTTGACCCTGTAGAGTGCGTACTCGTGGTCTGCCACACAGAGGGTTTCAAAGAAAGCAGTCAGCATCACTTTCACATTGCTGCGCAATTGGCGGGCCTTTTTAAGTCTTGGTGACGTGGAATGCTTCCACTCTGGCGACTGGGATCTGGTTTCCGGGTCGTACCTGTACACCCAAGACTCGTCACTAGTGATTATGATGTTGATGAAGTCGGGGTCACTGTTTGCGGAATCCAGCATGTCCTGTGAGACTTCAACACGAAGCTGCTTTTGCTCCACCGTGAGCAGCTTCGGCACGAATTTCGCCGCAACTCTCTCCATGGCCAAATCTTCGGTGATAAGGGAATGTGCGGAGAAATTGCTCATGTCCACCTCTTCCTCAATTTCTTGGATAGTCACGCGACAGTCCCGCATCACCATAGCGTTCAGTTCGGCAATGACCTGGTCATTTTGGCATGTTGATGGCCGATTGGAGCGTGGCTCTTTCTCCACCAGTGCGGCCATCTTTAAAACAATTGTAACACTGCTTAAACTGTGTGCTGCTCATAGCATCTTCACCGAAAGCCGTCTGAATATTTCGAATGGTTTCCACTCGGCTGTCGCCAAGTTTATGGCAAAATATGTTGCAGTAGCGCTGCTCCTTTCACTCCGCCATTTTCCTTGCAATAAAAAACCGACGAGAGCACTGCACACTGCCTCACTCAAACGCTGCTTCCCAGCGACTGACGCTATCGGCAGGCGGGAAAAAATTCATGCATGCGCATGAATGTTCAAGGTCGCCTGATGCAAGCGCGCTTGTTTCATATCCATCAGGTGTTCGCAAAAAAAAAAATAAAGTCGGATACTTTTCTAACAAACCTCGTATAGGCTATCGCGTAATACTCCTCCTTTCACTGCGAAGTGTATGTCAAAAATGCGTTTATGCGCTTTAAAGAATGCATATCCTTTTTGGTATAGAAGACCGCTATGTGTAGCCGCGAATTGAACTTGCCTTTTGCTTTCGTGGATGCAACGATGCTCCTTGAGATGCTGGAACTCGGACTTGTGGCACCGCCTCACTCCGTCAGAGTGGACGTGCACGAAGTACGGGTCGTTGAAGATATCATGAGGACAGACTTCGCCGGGCCCTTCTGGAAAGCAGCCCGGTAAGGGTGTGCGGCGGTTCACGCAATTTGCGATGCACTCTTTCTCATCGTGGTTCTGATGATACCCGCTCGGGTTGCTAGGGCATGTGCTGTTCCTGAAGTCCCACTCTACGCATTTGGTACTGAAATGCCGAGAAACAAAGAATGAGTGAACATTAGCAGGCTGTCATGCAGGGACATTTTAGGTCGCTATAATTTCCGCGACGAAAGACAAAATTCAAACCTGCCCGTGTTGAAACCAGGAAACTGGCATACCTCTTGATGGACGGTGTAAACTCGTCACTATTCATGACGTTATGGGGTACCGAAACGTTGCGTGCCAACTGAGTTCAACAGAAGCTGTTATGATATATTCCAGCTTTTGCCCCTACAGGGTACCAATGCGCAGTCTATACGAAATATGGCACTCAACAAAATGAAGCGCCAAACATATAAAAAACTTCGGTACCTCCAGTTCCATATCGTTGGAGTGGGAAGTGACAAATTTTGCAGGATTACAAGGTAAAACGCAACAAAAGCATAACCCAAGGAAAGGAAAAACTAGAAAAAGTGGTTCCAGTGTTTGTATCCTCATCCTCGTGTTTTGATGCGCCTTCCTTGAGAACCACCATCAAGAAGCACCTTCACGCAAAAAATCATATTTCAGATCGACCACTTACGTCTCCCTGTTGACGAACCACCACTTCTTGAAGAAGAAAGTACTCTTGCAGGGCGCGAATAGTCGATTTACATTGCATATGTGCCTATGTCGTGGAATAGGTGCACAGTGTAGCTGGCACTGGTCGAGGCTGGGGAACCGATTGCCATTGGCGTAGCACACGAAGTGCTCGTCCTCGTGCGTAGAGACACACTTCATTTTCTTGAGGTGGTAGATGTACCCGACGTTGCTCTTCCCGCAGTAGTGGAAGGGCTCGTTCACAGGCCGGCACTGCGGGGAAGCAAGCGAAAACTCTTCGTAGCTGCAACTAGAGCGTAGACGATGGGAGCCAAAATACACACTTCTCGCTGCGCCGTCTCCAGCGGCAACTTTGTAGACACAATGCTTGCTTAATGCGCGAAATAGGATTCGACTTAAAGATAGCACGCGCTGAAGACGAGTTCACTTAAATGAAAAAAAAAAAAACTGGCTGGTCGCCCTTATTGTTGTAACGCCGGCTCAAAGCGAAGTGTCGCTCTGTTTAGCATATGCTTGTTTGCATTCTTGAAATGGTTCTGTTATAGGCATGAAGAAACTGAGAGGCTCTGCTTGCAGATAGGGGCTGTTTATTTTGCGCACTTGCTTGTGCTACTTATTTGGATGCTGCCACTTTGTTTTTCCGACAACCTGTCTCCATCCTAATGGTCTATATACAGAGCATGTATGGAGCTAGTGATAAATTTGGATGGCGATGATGCAAGAGTAGATATGTCACATGTGATTCGCCACAACTTCAATCGGCACTCTGCGATGTGCAAGAAGCCAAAGGGCGACGAGCTCTACCATGGAGCGCAACAAATACCAGATGTTGCAGGGAAGGCTTCAATTCTCGAAAATAGAATTTTCGAAGTAAAATATGGCTTTAAACATGGTATTACCAGTGTTGGCGGACACTAGAAAACAGGTGAATCGTTTAAGTTGTATGCTGGTTAACTAATTCATAACAATTAACTTTTTGACCATTAGAGTTAGGCACCTAGTTGCAATTGAAGATTTGTGTTCGGTCCTTAGAAATAGCCATATCAGCTTTTACATTTTAGAAAATCCGATTACCTTCGGCGCTGTGACTGGACAAAATTTGCATTTTATTGCTAGTTACATGCACTTGAAAGGTTGCTTTGCCTGCATGCTTTTCGAAAGCGCATGAATTTTGGCACAATGTGGCCTGATTTTGTCGAGCCACAGCGCCAAGGATAAATGCGCTTTCAGAATTCGAAAAATTAATATTAACGATTGGCTGCAAATCTCTATATGCAACTGAGTGCTTAGCTCTAATAATTAAAATGTGGATTATTAATAATAGTCCACTAGCTTAATATCTAAAATGAATCATGCAGTTTCTAGTGACAGCCAACAATGGTGATGCTATGCTGAAAAAGGTAATTTTACTCCAAAAAAACGTATTCATGAAAATTCCTTGAAATCCTTCCTGAAACATCTGGTATATACAACTCAGTGGTTCATCTTTTAACGGAGAGCATTTTTAACTCCAAAGTTCTCGTAGTTAACGAAAGCTCATGACTGCACAAGCAATTGGAAAGGAATCAAATGTACCGGCAATGTTATTGCAATGTCATGACCGAAATTTCTAGAAAATATATTTTTACTCCTTTCTTATATTTATGCTTCAAGCATTGAAAAAAACATTAGACAGGTTATCGTGCAGCAATTATTTACAGCGTTAATATCTTTTACAAGTAGATTTTTCCACAGTCGCTTGCAGTGTGCTCCATATATTTTAGAGGACTGCCCCGTTCTTAGAACTGAAGTTTTTGGGCTGAATTAATTTCATATTTACGAAAATACTTTTAATAAACTTCCAATACGCAAATGCAACTTCTCGAAATACGATTTACAATGCTAAAGTGTTCTACGACAGCTAGAAATGCAAACAACTTTAGAGTACAGCCAGTTTTTGAGAATTTTGGGATTTAGGAAGTTTTAGGAAAGTATACTAAGTACAAGAATAAGATGCTAAATCGCGTATATATTTTTTCATGTATTTGAAATGGGCTCGAAGCATGCTTTACGACAGGTGCTCCTGACGAATTTTAAGAATATAAAATACCGAGCCCGAAATTTCAGGCACCTATTCAGGAACCAATTTCCTGCAAGGCTTTAGCGCACTGATGAATGTAAATGATGCTTTAAAACAATATAAATATTCCGCCATCATCACAAACGATGACTGTCTGGGCTGATTTGCAAAATCGCTATTATCAACCACAAATAGGTTAAGATTACAAGTAATGAGTGCAATTCGTATTACTCACCGGCCTTTTCGGTTTGGTTGTAGTTGTGGTTGTTTTTCTCGTAGTGGTTGTAGTAGTTGTGGTGGTTGTAGATGTAGTGGTGGTAGTTGTGGTAGTTGTAGATGTGGTTGTGGTGGTAGTTGTGCTGGTTGTTGTAGTAGTGGATGTAGTAGATGGGGTAGTTGTCGTGGTTGCAGTCGTAGTGGGTGTAGTAGACGTGGTAGTTTTCGTGGTTGCAGTCGTAGTGGGTATAGTAGATGTGGTAGTTGTACTGGTTGTGCCGGCACTGGTGACGGCCTTGTCGGCACTGGTTGCAGTAGCAAAAGTGGGACATTCGGATCGGGTGCTCTCTGGTGGCCTGGACACGACGATCGTCGAAAAGGTAGTGCCGTTCCCTGCGAGTCTCGCCGCCAGGGACGCCCGTGCAGCCATCGTGCCGATCACGAAGAGCACGAACAGCAATAGGAGCAGTGTGATCAGCAGGCGGATGCAGCAGGACTGCCAGACGCTGGACTGTTGCTCTCCACGGAGCACTGGAAGCCAATTGAATATATGCAAGTTATATGCCGCATTAAACACAGTGTTCTGATGATAAGTTGTAGGAGCGCTGATTGCAAATGGAAGGGCGTGAAATGAACTTGGCTCGAATATACGTGAGAACAACAATGAAGCGAATGACGCAACGTGGTCGGTACGATGTGTAATAAAAATAGTTGAAAATGTGCCTGGTATTTTAAAGACATTGATTATTTGCGAATGGAGGTTATTTTTGAGCGTATTGATCTTAAACGTGCACTTCTCTGATGCAGTCGAAGATTGCACTCGCATTTCGCTTCCGGAGAAAACAGCGGCCGAGGCCAGGTTACCATTCCATGATGGCAGACAAAACATACACAGTGCCTTCTTCATAGTGCAAATACGGCAGCTTAAACAGAAGGAAGTCTAAAAAATTCCCAGGGCTAAAAATCATGGAATCGCATAGCCCTTTCTTAGCTCAGCCGTAAAATGATTGAAGATTGAAAAGTGGTTTTATGCTTCCTTCAGAGCACCTCTTTACTAAAAACCCGGGAATTAATTGCAGGAAAACTTGCGAATCTAAAGGAGACTAACGGTTGCTACGCTTCTTATTGGAGTCTTTGACCTAAAGCCCTAAATAAGAGGCACGCAGAGCGCACTCCGCCCACTTTTTTACGCGATTTGCGAGATAATATTCCTGCGCATATCTATTTACGAGCCTTTGCAAGCTCCAGCAATTGCGCATTTCTTCCCAATTTGTTTGCTGCTGTATATATATATATATATATGCTCCCTGCAACATATATATACATACCTCAACCTGTTCCCTTTCCTCAGCGCGCAATTCTCATTCCCAACCTATGTATGTACCTCCTCTAGCATAGGCCACAGAAGGGTGTGCAGTATTTGTAAATAATACATATATAAATATCTCGCTTGGATAGCGAGAAAACTTTTCTGGTGCTTCTTTTTTGTTTGTTCAGAAACTTTGAATGCACTTATCGACCTTTGCTCTGAAGAAACACCGAGGTGGGCGCCTGCCGTTATTCTTTATGCATCGTAGTGTGATACGCAGGAAACGCTGTTCGCCTGAGGACAATGCCAAAAATTTTACAGTCGCCCACAAACTCATCAAGAACGCAAGAAAAACTTACTCTGTTATGCATTTATGTCAATCAGCGCTTCCTGGAGGGCCTGATACAACTTTTAAACACATGAGGAGAGAAACACGATCCATGGAAAGATCTATGCGCAATAATGTACCTGTGAAAGACGCAAGCGTACTTCCCGCCGTGCCGTCAGAGCAATCTGTACATATATATGGACGACTGCACAGCCTTCCATCAGCTGTGCCGCAAACTGAGCTTTCAGTTAAATAACTGTGATTAAAGGAAGAAACAATGCAAATGTGGCCTTTAGGCAGCAAAAATGTAAGCTATCATTTATTGGCCTTCCCGCAGAAAATGTTTGTACTATGACATGAGCTCATGCAGGGATGGACACTGGACGTGCCCGTTTGATAACCCCGCTGTCCACTGTAGGGTACAGCAGGGGCATATGCAATTTAGACGCGAGTTCTATTTGGGGAAAACCAGGGCCCGCCCAAATGGGGCTGCCAATGTAATTTCAAGGACCTGAATTGGGTGTAGCGGGGCTGAACACACAGACATGCCTCCAGCCTAACATGTACGTTGTTCTTTCTTTTTCATTTGTAATACACATGACTAAAATGTTCTCATACATTACGCACACGGCCATATTAGGCATATATACTTAATGAATAAACATTGCAGGTTTGTTGCTCTTACACTCCCGGAAATAGTGCAAAATTATCCGGCAATACGCTAGAATAACCGAGTTACCATGCCGGTACGTATTGAATATGACTTTCCGCGCATCATAACAGGGCAATATAAAGCACGCATTACCTGTTTGCACTGCGCCTCCTTCGTCTAAAAGTTGAAATAAGCTTTACCAACGAAAATAAGGAACGCAATCCGGGCTGCGCCAATATGGAGCAAGTGTGAACAGGTCATGTTCCTTCAGTGCTCGCCACTTTGGATGCTCAGAATCGACATGCGAAAAATTTGCGTTAGATTAGTGTAGCGCAAAATGTCGGTTCGTCATAGGAAATAGATTGTGAAGCCCGAAGAGGGATCGCTTATGTAGGATCCGCATAGGTGCCATTTTGGTGTTAGTGTGGAAAACCGACCCAAACAGGAAACCCTTGTCCACAGGGGCTACCGATATCTATCCAATGTAGAACCGAGAAAAGGGAGGGAAGATTAGTGGGTTGCCCACTTTTGGCAGAGCAGGCCCAATGTGGGCTTCCGCATTACCGCTTCACATACGGGCTCAAAAATGAACGCATCGGGCTGATATGCTGGGAGGCCACAGGTGGCACATCAGGACACCGGTTTGCTGAGCTCATGATTTCATGTGAGTTGCGAATGTGGTCCTGACATGAGTTGTCAGCATGGGACCCGCAAGAGCCCACAGAGGGGCCCCCACTTTATTGACGTCATTTTAACACATGAGTGCGTATAGGGAGTGGAGGGGGGGGGGGGTTCTGCACTGATTGAAATAGTTCCCATCTACACTGTACCATCTGCAAAGGGAAGAGGGTGGGGTGGAAGAAGTGAGCAAACTGAAGGGGTGCTAAATGCGCTGCCCTTGGATAGACAACTTATCCAGCTGCTTTTCAAGAACTTGGCGAGGGAGATGCGCAGTTAAGAAACTCGGCACAAAAATCGCCCATTTCTAATAACGGGGGTGGCCTGTTGGGTCCCCCCTTTGCGAAGCAAGCATCTACACGAGTGGAGACGACAAATGGCTCGCTGGGTTGGGAGGTCCGTTGGAGAGAGGGCTCAACGACGAGACGCGATCGACGCAGGGAAGACCACAGACAGGACTGTACGTAATAAGAAAGAGCACCTTCCTCTGGAAGCTTCTTATGAACGCACTTCTATGCAAAGGTTCTGTTTGTTGGGCTCTAGATTCTTCTACTCTCATAAGTAGGTTGCCGTCTTCTCTTGGTAGTGACCGGCTTGCGGTACCTCCGATACAGTAGTGACGCAGGCATGCTCTTCTATCGACCTCAACTTGCACTATATGTTGTACCTGCGGAGCCAGCTTGTACCCACTTTAACTATATCTTGTAATGCCCACATCCCATCCCTCTGACCCAACCTTTCTCCGTGTACTGTGCGATGTCAGTGCACGTTAAAGACCCCCAAGCGGCCGAAATTTCCGGAGCCCTTCACTACGGCGTCTCTCATGGCCTCAGTCGCTTTCAACCAACTTTTCAATCACCCTCCCCAACCTCCTGGAGGACCGGCTATCGGGGCACACCAGCCAGTCGAAAGCTCAAGCTGACTGACAGGGCTAAGCAGGAGTGAAAGGCTAGAGGTATCCCTCCGTGGGAGGTTTTCGTTTGCTATTCAAAAAGCTTATTGTATCTCCCTCTCCACGAAGCAGCTGGCGTCTCGCATGTTCTCGCCGACCGTCCAGCACCTGCTCGGCAGTCCCCTCGCCAGCTGGAACGACTGCAAGACATGCAGCACCCACTGCACGTTGCCCCCCCCTCCCTTCCTCACACACGCATACAAAAACAGCGCTAGTTGTGCCAGAGCACGATCAGAAGCAACGGTGCACGCGACAGGAGTTGGCTGTGCTGTGGACGGCGCCGCCGGAGACAACGACGTCCAGGGGGCACGAAACTGAGGAAGGAGCCAAGAGCTCTCGCTCTAAGAATTCATTAGCTTTAAAATAGGCTGCCTAACCTTAGTATATTCTCAGTAAAAAGAAGCAGCAGCCCTCCTAACCTGGACCGCCTCCGACTAAGCTGGCTTCGGTGCTTTTTAGAAACCAGGCACGAGAATTCGCCAACAATGACCCCTTGGCTCATTTTAAAACGTGTGTTTATTTTTAATATAACTAACTCGAAGCTGCCAGGAAAGGAAGGAGATATTTATCAAAAAATTATATATATCTTGTTCTCTCAAAAGCAAATTCAGGTTATGGGTCGAGGATGAACGATGGCTGGCATTCGATAATTTTTGCCCCATTATTCTAAGCACAGTTTCGTGGCTCTAATGCACAGTGTTTTTCCCGAATGGCCGCACCACTAAGATCACGTTGAATTTGACTTTTTAAACATAAATTAACCTGAATTTATTTGAATTAAATTGAATTCTTGAATTTGACAGGGCGCAAAACTGTTTATACTTTCAGAAATGAGCGAGATTCAAACGAAAGCCGTCGCGCACACATCAGCATGGCTTTCGTTACCTTAGCCTATCGGCCATCGTCTTAGCCTCTCCACCAAATGTGCAGCGATTAATGACTTTACGAAGCTGGTATTCGCTCTGGGTCAGCGCTGTTTCCCTTAGTCAGCTTGTACTTTAAACACTGTTTTATTTGTAAGAACGTGTCCTAAGGCATGTGAAATTGCTTGTTTGGTTTATTGAGGTCTAACGTCACAAAGCAACTCAGGCTATGAGGGACGCCGTAGTGAAGAGTACTGGAAATTCGGACCACCTGGGGTTCTTTAACTTGCACTGACATCGCACAGCACATGGGCCTCTAGTATTTCGCCTTCATCGAAATTCAGCCGCCGCCGTCGGGGTCGAACCCGCGTCTTCCGGGTCAGCAGCCGAGCGCCGTAACCAGACAGCCACCGCGGCGGGGCATGTTTAATTGCGTCTGTACATGCTGCGCATCGTCTTTAGTGGGAAAGCGAGACTTCTCCAGCAATAACTGTTTTAATCGATTGCCTCTAAAGAGGAGTAGGTGGTATCAAGGTGTTTGGTAGAAAATATGCGATAAAGTTGGAAACTACCCATGTATAAAGAAGAAAAAAAGGTCAGAGACTTTTATGCACACACGTGATGTTCAAGCACAGTGTGAATGCATTAACACAGCATATTACTGCATTTCCTGCCCTTTGTTTTACATGTTATTAACTCGCACTTCAAGAAACGAAGGGCTTACGGATATGGCCGCCCCCTTTTTATTTCACAAAAGCTTCCCTTAGGAGTGTTATACTGTTGGAGAAGACAGCAGCAAGACTGGCCAAACATTGGCATAAGCAATTTGAGGCTAATTGCTTGCGTCAGTTAGTAAAACACGTATATTCGGTACTGCGAAAATTCAGCACGCAGGGTGAAAAAGGATGTGTAAGAACGTTCAGCAGGAACATTCGAGAAATAGCGAACGCTCGTTGAAATGGATAGTTTACGCGACCTGCTTGACAGGTAGAGGGCAAAATGCATGCCTAGAACGGCCGAACTGCGTGCTCCGGGCCGCACGGAACTACGTGCGCGACGTCTAGCGATATAACGCCTGGTTCGAGACGACGGAGTGTGGGCATGCGTGGCCAAACTGATAGCGGTGCCTGTCTTTTCGGGGCTTGCAGGCGGCCGCGGCTTTACCTCCTGCTTTCGTCGTTAGTAGCGCTGATTTCCGCTGCCGTCTGCGAAAGGATTTACGCGGCAGAGCGCCCCCCTCTGCCTTCTATTTTTTTACTTTCGTTTTGTGCGCTTCCAAAGCTCTGGCGAGGAGCAATTCCCCGCATCACATACGCGCCGGTGTACTGCATTGTCATCGCGGCTACGAGCCTTAGATAAGGGAGCGAGGTTTGGCATTTCGGCGTTCTTCGGCAAATGCAAAAATAGGCATGTGATTATTGAAACGATACTGGGGCCTCAGGCGAGGTGGCTGTCGTCGCACAAAAAGAAATTTAAAAAAGAAGCCAGTGGTGTGCGCTCTGCCGCGTGAGTCCTTTCGCAGACGGTTGCGCAAATCAGCGCTACTAACGACCAAAGGAGGAGGTAAAGCCGCGGCCGCCTGCGAGCCCCGAAAAGACAGGCAGCGCTATCAGTTTGGCCTCGCATGCCCACACTCCGTCGTCTCGAACCAGGCGTTATACCGCTAGACGTCGTGCACGTAGCTCTGAGCGGCTGGGAGCACGCAGTACGGCTGTTCTAGCCATGCATTTTGCCCTCTGTACCTGTCTCTTCCTTGCTGCGCGAAGCTTATGCGAGCCATGCAGAATAAATAGTACACATGAAACCTTTGAATGGAACTGTCAGTAGAGAAACTACTTCCATTTTACGTAACTCAACTTTGAGCATGTCTCGAATACAGCTTTAGCAACTTACTCCCTCCAAGCAGAACGGACCCAGTACCTAAAGACAGTTGAGCATGGGCATGTAATGCAAATTTGAAAGCTGAAACGTTGTAAGATGACCCGTAGCGTAATACCGGTGGTTCTAGACATCAAGGTAAACGAGAATAGAACTGGTGGGGCGACTTTTTTAGTGGCTGCAGAGAAAAGAAAGAGAAGAAGAAAAATACCTCTCAAGATTGTTGTAAGAAAGAGACGGACCGCTTTAACGGTATTAGCATGGCAGCATAACGTGAGCGAAGCTAATCGCCAGCTGCGCTCCGGTTTTCCCTCAGAATTACTCTACATCACCACTGAGACTTCTCCGAGTGCGTCCAAAGAGTAGTTCTTACGACAGTATGCGCAGAGTACTAAAAGACTGTTGTTTGTTTTACTTTTTGGGCCAACAGCGAACCAATGTCTGATGTCAATAGATACGGAGTGGGAGAGAAGGGAAACTCGTTGGGCCGCTATTTTGCGAGCAATCTGCTTTGTCATTGAAACACAATAATTCAGCCGCCAGTGAAGTCACTCTTCGCCATTGTCGGGGAGTGAAAGGTATTTTGCGTGGGCTCTATGAATGCGGATATATTTTGGGGTTGAATCTAAGCAGGCTGCAAAACTCGGCGCCTCGGACTTCGGATAGCTACAAACCTGCCACATAAGTTTTGTACCTCTTTTAAGTGAAGTGCGCCTTAGCCCCCACACCAGAAATTAATTTCGGTCTATGAGGGCTGTACGGACACACGTGGTGCGCAAATTGCACATAATGACTCTAATCGTGGAACTAGGAGGGTTTAAGAGGTCTAAGCGAACGCTCACCAAATATGTTGGGGGTGCCTGACGACTGGTTGAAATCCGCTGTCCCAGGGAGTGCACTAGAATCAGCAACTAAGTCGCTCTCCTCGTACTCCGCGCTGTACCCCATGCTTTGCCGCCTCTGTCCGCCTCCTCTGGCGGGCCTAGCGTGGCTGGCCAGGAACGGCCCGGCCCCGTCCACGTCGGAAGGGCGGCGGAGATAGGGGTCGTCTCCGTCCCCGTATGAGGGGCGCCGGTTGCTCATATTGAAGCTCCACCCCCTGCTTTGCCGCCGCTGTCCGCCTCTGGCGAGTCTAGCGTGGCTGGCCGTGAACTGCCCGGCCCCGTCCGCGTCGGAAGGGCGACGGAGGTAGGGGTCGTCTCCGTCCCCGTATGAGGGGCGTCGGTTGCTCATGTTGAAGCTCCACCCCCTGCTGTGCCTTCTCTCTTCGCTTCCTCTGGAGGGTCTGGCGTGGCTGGCCATGAACTGTCCGGCCCCGTCCGCGTCGGAAGGGCGACGGAGGTAGGGGTCGTCTCCGTCCCCGTAAGAAAGGCGCCGGTTGCTCATCTTGTAGCGCCGCTGGAGACGTCGACAACGTCGGGAAGAAAGCGTAGAGTAGCGGGGTACAATGGTTTGTTGGTGTCCTCAAGCAGAAAATGGCGCGTATTCAGTGCGGGGGATTGGTCAAGACACATGCGGAGACTGACAAGACAGACAATGGCGCCTGCCGGCAGCGCGTTCATCTTCCTTCTTAGCCTTGGCTCGTGGCCACGCCACGACCACACGGGTGCTCAGTGAGAAAGAAGAAAACAATTGGAACCAGATTATTGCAGGTCAATAAAAGTGGGGCAAATGAGAGCTGCAGAAAGGAACAGGTGGTTAAAGAGAATAAGTATAAACTAAGGTGTAGGCCTTGAAGGGCAGCTACGGTGATATTGGACCGTATTCAGTTGATTGCTGATTCATAATGCTGTGAATGTTCTCATCAGAATACCCGAGTTGACTTTTAAATGCGGAAATAATATGTTACACTTCCAAAATAAAAATTCACGGAAAAACTAAATTTTCACGCGCTAACATTACGGAAGTTCACGGTAAGTGAGGTGCATATGCAAGGTGTAAGAAATGTGCGCTGCAGATCGATGCGCTACAAGTGAATAGGGCCCAGAGGAGGACGTACCAAGAGCGATATCAAATTAACGATGCTTAGTCCATTTCCTACGGTACTACAAAAGAAGGTTCCAGAAATGTTACTACAAATGACTCGCCCGTTACGAATGACCGACAATAAAGAGAAACCAGGCCTGATCAGGGTGAAGGCCTGCTAGCAGAGCAGGTCCCTCTTTGCTTCTTTTCTTTTTCTGAGAAGGGTGCAATCTGGCGGTCTCCGCACCAACGTTAATGATGCACCAGAAAGTCATCGTCTTGTGGTGCCTGCATGGCATGCGGCAGGGTTCGGAGCTCAGAAAGGGAGGGTCACTTACTTTCAGGCCTGATAGTGGAAGCACACATGCAAATTATACATACTGCACTGATACAGCATGTCCGCTCCCAGCCACTGTAAAATGAGGTCAGTTTTAACGGGAAAGCATTATGCGGTACAACGAGTATGAAAGTCGGCGTCGGCGTTGATCAGCAGTTCCAAATTGCCATTTGACGCCATTGTGGCAACAAAGAAAAATAGAATTTCTTCCGAAGACGCGGTGAATTGAAACTAGGATTGATTTGACTTGACTTCAATTACTATGAGGTATTCTTGGGGGGGGGGGAGATACTGGTCCCGACGTATGCTGGCCATGCTCTCGGCATCACTCTTGGGGACCAGGGGGAAGGAAAGTGGGAGATGGGAGGGGTAAGGGGAGGGGGATTTGCAGTCGCCGTCGTCACCAAGCTTGCCGAAATCCAGGGAACCTCGTATCCAGGTTGTCTGAAGTCGGTAGGCCCGCCGCAGCGGCAGGATCGCACCAGGGATGGGGAGATAAACGGCAGCATGCTGGGGGTGGCGCGCGCACGTCGGGGGCTTGCTGGAGGCAAGCAGCATGGACTCCGACCAGCTGGAAAGCTAGCCAGGGGCGCAGCAATGACTGCATGGCAGCCGGGGCTGTCAGTAGGAAGCTGTCACGTTGGACCGCGTGGCGAGCAGCATAGGCCCCAAAGCCACATTGCATCTTGGTGATGAAAGGGGAACCTGGTATATGCGTAGTCTTACGACTCAATGCTCATGAGTAGGTGCATCATTAGAAAGGAAGAGGATGAAATTTAAAAAGTAGTGAAAACATAAAAAGGAATGGAAAGAAACCACGATTTCTCATTCAAAGCACGTATGAACAAGGCACTTTTGGCTGTGGACTTGCCCGGCTACAGCTTCCGTGAGACGACGCTTCCTAAAGAATGTAGGCCTGCGATGGGACGTGCAGGCGACTCATGATAATCGCTTTATCGTGAACATTTGGAACTTTTTAAGTGAGGCTTGTTTACACTCCTTCTTATAACTTTCTTTCTCTTTTACATTGTGCCTGATGGCAAACATCTCGACAAAAAAAAATATTAGAACCGTAGTCAATGCTCTTACAAATAGAACGCCTTAAAAGTTATGGTGTCCATTTAAGTTGCGATAGCAATAAACGGAGCTGGGCTCATAGGTTTTATGCCTTGACTAACAAGGGCAACAACACGGGCCTGCATACTGTGTAAACGGCAGCCGCCTACGAAAAGGTAATTAGTGATCTCACATACGAGTGCACTCCCCATAGGCGGCCGCGATATGAACTCAACAAACGTGATAGCAGAACTAATCCCAATTTGGTCACTGGCTGCGCAGCATTCTACTTCGAGCATTTACAAACTTAAACCTCCAAAGCCGGGTTTAAGAGGTGGACCCACTTTGTTTAGAAGTTTGATTAACGCTACAAATTCGTTTCTTCCTCGAATAGGCAAACTTGGGAATCAGATCACTCGCTCCTGGAGACTAGTGTGTCGTTTCTCAAAATAAATAAATTTTCGCCTTGCCATCTTGCAACGTGAATCATAACAACCTGTGAAGCCACGAAGATCTAAAAAGATACGCAGCGACCATCAGCAGGCTTAGCTTCCAAACAAAGGGGAGTTTTATCAAAGCCTTAAACACTATCTAGCTATATTTACCACAACACAAAAATGCTCTACAACAAATACAGCCGCCAGTCAAACCTAGCATGTCTACTTGTCTGTTTACTGCAGTAAAAAGTAGTGTTCTGAGCTCAGCGGGGGTGCTACTTATAGTATAAACTTATTTGTAAAGGTAAATTAGGCTCCTTGAAATCAGAAATAGGCGGCTATTCCTAATACCGAGGATATGTGAGGTTTTAGAAAACTAGCGGGTAAGTTAAATAGAGCAACGATGTTCGCTGCTTTTTGGAGCAAGTGAACGCTCCGCCGATGGAGCTAGTGGAGCTAGTCTAAACAAATGGCTGTGGATTTCTGATTGCTAAGGGCTACTGCAAGCGCGCTTCTTTAGGCCGCGCCGTATTTTGGCGTGCACAAAAAGTACGTCAGCCATAATTAACATTCCGCTACAGCAGCGCATAAGCAAAATTGGGAGAAAAGAGAAGAGACAGTGATTCGCCCTCTCTAGGCACTCGAGTAGAGCATTATTGCGGGAGACGTATTCCTCTGCCTATGTACAACCTGTCTCGCTCTAGGCGTGCTCATAAAGAGATCCGTAGTGCAAGGTGTATAGAGGGGTGAAACGTCAAAGTGCAAGAAAGAAATGCCACTCCGTCCTACGCATACTCTAGAAGCAATTCGATTGATTCGAAAGATATGTACCAGGTATCAACTGACCTGGAGTACGTGGTGTGGCATGTAACGAAATGGCCATTGTAGAGAGCGCAGTTTGCGCTCATTTACCTGTCACACTGCCTTCTGCGCTGCGCTGCAGAAGTCTAAAATGCGCTTTTTAAGAAGTATGTTGGCTTATTAGCGTAGCAGACGAAAATGCGACCGCTAACTGTGAGTAACGGAATTTCATTACGGTATTCCTCCTGTAACCTGAAAGAGGGCTCGTTGCTGTGCTTTGTTTATTAATGTTTTTCGCTCTGGCTCACTGGTTGTAAAGCTGTGCTACTGAGCCAGCGGACGTGGTTCCGGCCTGGGCTCCGGCGGTCGGGCTTTGTCGGAGGTGGAATGCGAGGCCCCATGTACTACTTTGCAATATCAATGCAAGTCAAAAATTCTCAAGTGGTCGAAATTTGACACTCTCGTCTGCGCCCCCTCCTCATCTCTTCTTTCCCTTACTACGTTCGTTCTCTCTTCCTAGAAGTGAGGCCGTTACTGCACCTTTCAATTCCTCAAAACCAGTTTCCTGCTTGGGATGGCGAACGGCAAAAGGCGCCCGTGTACTCTGCGATGTCACTGCGTCTTAAATGCCCTCAGTGGGGTCGAAATGTTATTGTGGAACCATTATATGGCTCATCTGCAACAAAACAGGGCGTTTTTGAGCGCAGCAGTGTTCACGAAACGCCCGAGATTACATTATCACGGAATGACAGAAAAATAAAGATTCTTCACAAGATGCAGGCAGTCGAATCCAGGACTTTCACAACTCGAGGCGAGCACGCCGCCCACAGGCTACAAAACCGCTTTGCATCTTGACGAACAACGGCGAACGTTGTATTTTGGTAGCCTTAGTTTTGTGTGCTAATTATTGGTATGTCAATAGCAAAAGAAAAATAGAAAGGAAATATAATTAAAAAAGCAGTGTTTCAGCATTAAAAGCAAGTAAGTAGTCCTAAGTGCCCTTTCCTGTTTTTTTTTACAAAGCCCACCACTGCTGCTATTCAGCGGCTGCCGCAATGGCTATGGTGCTCGGCTGCTTACCAGAAAAGCAAGGGTTAGATCCTGGCCGCGGCAGTCGCAATTCGATGGAGGCTAATTGCTAGAGGACCATGAACTGTGCGATGCCAATTCATGCTAAATAACCCCCAAGTGTCAAAATTATACTGAAGCCTTCCATTTAGGCATTCCTCATAGTCTGAGTCAGTTTGGCACATTAAATCAAATGAAGCACTATGAACCGCCCTCTTTCTATCATTCTTCTGCGCTCAGAGGGACTCTACGGCTTTGCCTCCAATAAACCTGTCCCCTGCGACATACCGAAAACTCCTGGAAAAAAGCATTTTTAAACAGGAAACAGCTTATGAAAGCAATGTTTGATGTATTGAACGACTTTCCAATAATAGCCAATATATATGTAGATCTCTCATTGGCAAGGTTGCATATTTTTGCTACTACCGTTCTTCCTGTCGTCAAAAACGTTCTTCAGTGGTTTTATAGGGAAGTTTTAGCTGCTCGATTTGAGTGATGGATAAAAGGAAGACTTCGCTACGCATCAGACCAATGCACCATTGCTTTCAATATTCACGTGCCAGTATCTTAGATCACACCCTTTTTAAAGTTTTTTCGAATAATACTGGACATGAATGACACTCTTGGTTTCACCTTTCACCCCTAAGTAGCGGTATCTGTCAAGAATTCCGCAATAAAAAGTGCATACATAAATGAAAAATAAATAAAGGGGCGCGTCTTTGCATCCGTACCTGTTTTAACCTTATTGGACGGTTTGTAAGGCATCCATCAGTGTCCTAGTCAGCGCCTGGTGCGTTTTTGACTAAGATGACGGACATTTTGATCTACGATGAACGCAGTATGTAGCCTTTTGTGAATGAATAGGAGCTGCGCTTTCGCAAACAAGCAGACATTTTTAAACGCGAACTGCGGCACCTGCATGATAGGCAGGTGGCTGCAGACGGTGCGCAGCAGGCGAAAAACAATTGAAATCATTGCTGTGTCGAATATGAAACATGCGAAGAGCACCAGAGACCTGGCGGCAATAGGTCTGCCTCCTAAAGTTGATGCATCGTAAATTCATATGCCTTCTTACCTTTTACTTACGTGTTTTTCCTGCAGTAATAGCAGTAGAAATATATATCGACCACTTATGTTGTCAAAGAGTTCTGCAAAGACTGCCTAGAAATCACAGTGTAATTGTAGTTAATGCAGAACAACTGGTGTGCGAGCGTGGGCAAGTTGTCATGCATGGCAAATTGTCAATGCTTATGATCCTGAATTTGCTTTGTACAGTCGACCGACATTGAAATAGCTATTGAGGGTTGCACGGTTACTGCTTTGGAGGGCAGATGTGATGACTATGCGCGCACTGATGGCTCGTTCAATGCCTCGTTGAAAGAAAAAGGCCACGTAGGATGGTCCGCAAAACCGCAGAGATATCGAGACCATCAAAGGCACCTAGGGAAACAAGCAGTTGCTCTTAGACCCAGGACTCGGCATAGCAAAAGGTATCGCCCATTTTTGAAATGATTAAGCTCGGATGCTGATTACGAACGTCCCCGAAGGATGCTTACGCTTCCGCAAAAGTGAAATGATTGTTTTCTTGGATGAACTGCGAGACATTCAACATGTTTTCGCCCTATCCACGAAGCCGCAAATGTCTCGCCAAACCAAGTCCACCCACACGCTTTCAAATTCAACCCAGCACTGTTCCCGGAGAGACAAGACCATACCCGCAGTCGTCTTGAAATTTACCGCGGGTGCTTTTTATCGTCTTACGGCCGCATTGCAAGCTAAGCCCAGCGTGTCAGCAGCGAACACGCCCAACCTTCCCGCCAATGCCCCCCCACCCCCCACCCATGTATTGTCGCGAAAACGGTAAGCGCTCCAGATTCAAGTGGAAGAAATTTCTCAAACGATTGCACCGGTTCTTTTGGTTATAAGAAAAAACGGCAGACGGCAGCTTGCCCTGTCACACATTGCATCTTTGTATGGGGACTCCCAGCATGTTTTTGTGGACGGATTCTTGACAACCACCTCTTCAGCTGCAGCGGTGATAGTGCCAGGAAATGCTTTGTGTCAACGTTTCAGGCTAATGCATAAAACATTATCTACGGCAACCAAATTGGTAGCCATACGAGAGGTCGTCCGTAATATTGGTCACCAGTCAGCGCTCCAACGAACTATATTCTGCGACTCGAGATCGGCATTGCAGGTCATACAAACTTACGATAAACCGAGGACATGCGAGCTGCTGGTTCAACAGATTGTGTTTTTGTTAGCTGAGGCTTTTTACCGCGGCCGTATCATAAAGATTCAGTAGATACCGAGCCATTGCGGTATAGCGGGAAACGAGCGTGCTAACGCCGAGGCTCGGCTAGCACATGATGATGGTGCTTTCATTGAAATTGCCGTTTCTAGATCTGACTTTGGAGCCTTGCTAGCGCATTTAATGAAAGCTGCAATGCAGTTGCACTGGAACTATTCCAGCCATCAACAGGACCCCATCTCTAAACTTGACGCTGGCTCACGATTTCAATGTTGCGAATGATGAAGATCATGGTATATGACTCAACGTGTATTATTTTGGACCGCAATAGTCCTAAATTTCTACTGAATATTTGCCGCTTTGAGAGAGTCGGGCACGAAAGAGATATAACTCTTCAAATAGTTTGCTCTTCCTGCCAGGAAAATAGTTCAACCGGTGTAACTGAATTCAGAGTGCCTACAAAAGTACCCGTGCCGTTTTCTTGCAATGGTAAATTTTAGCATCCGGTCCGCAGTGCCGGACGCAGCATGGCTTCGATAATTGTACTCCATCTCACTCTGTGCACATTATCGTTTTGTTAAAAAGAGCTGACCTATTGAACTGCATAGATATTTGGTCAGCCATGAACGCGAAAGCCAGTAGCAACGTCCACCATGAGCTTGCCCCAGACGACGACTCCAATCATTTTTCACCAGCCCAGGGTGCCACCAACCTTCGACGCTACGCCTGGTACCGACCCAGAAGAATGGCTGGAAGAGTTCGACCGTGTGGCTATCTTCGACAACTGGGACGATGCCACTAAAGTCAGGTTCGTCTTATTCGCCTTGGAGTGACCAGCAAGAATCTAGTTTGAGAATGAGGAAGCTATCCTGACGAACTGGGAAACCTTCAAGGAGAAGCTTCTCAAGACCTTCACAAACGTCGTGCGAAAGGAGAGAGCCCAGCAGCTACTTCAGTCTCGCATACAACACCCCAACGAGACCGTTGTAGTCTACACTGAGGGGATGAAGCATCTCTTCCGGCGGGCCGACGCAAATATGAAGGAAGAAGAGAAGGTGAAGTTGCTTATGCGAGGAGTTAAAGAACAACTCATTGCGGGCCTCGTACGGAACCCACCCAAAACCGTCGCGGAATTAATCGAAGAGGTATCCACCATGGAAAAAACACTTGATGCCAGAGCCCGCCAGTATGACCGCCAGCAGCGCTTTTTGTCAGCAAGCTCCATGGACACCGCTAACATCGATAACCTGCGGGGGGTACGTAAAATTGTGCGAGAAGAGCTCCGCCGATTGCTGCCAACAGGAACGCAGCCGCAGCTCACTTCGCTCACCGACGTCATCCGGGACGAGGTGCAACAGGCCTTGGGTGTAACACCGACCACCACGCAGCCTCTGGAGCCTCCAGCCATGACTTACGCCGCAGCAGTGCGCCGTCCCGCACCTCGACGACGGGACCCAAGCCCCTATCGCCCTCGGCCAGCTGCGCTGAACCGCCGCCCAATCGCCCCAACCCGACCGTCGTACGAGGGTCGCACAGGGCCGAGGAAATGCGACGAGTGGAGAACACCCGACCAGCGCCGCCCTCTATGCTTCCACTGCTGCGAAGGCGGTCACGTGCTCCGGCACTGCCCATGCAGAAGACTGGGCATCCGAGGGTTCACTTACGACGCTCCACGACCCCGACCCGGCCAGCGACCAGCCGAAATCGAGGAGTTTTTGCGTCGGGAAGGATGCTCATCGCCGAGGTGCCTATCACGATCCCCGTCGCCATCTTCACCGCGCTTTGTATCTCCTAGCCGAGGTTACGCGATGCGTGGACGCTCCCCCAGCCCCCGAAGGTTAAACTCAATGAAGCAGCCTCTGGAGGTGAGGTTGCTTCTGAGCGCAAGAACAAAAATCCTCCATCGACGAAAACGCAAGACCATGCCTCAACTACGACGACAACACCGACGACGACGACGACGCGGCCAGACTTGAACCTTATACCACCGCCCAGAGAAGTAACGTCGGAATACGCCCGCCGCAGTCTCGCTGCCCGACGAAGCCGAGATCGTACACCGAAGACGACGTGCAATACGAAAATGAGAACAAGTGACCTTGAAATTATGGTCGACGATCACGCGGTTACTGCCTTGGTGGACAGCGGGGCTGACTACTCCGTCATGAGTGGGCCACTCGATGTCCGACTCAGGAAGGTAACAACTTGGGATGGCCCGCTGATCCGCACCGCAGGTGGCAACCTGATTACGCCGTCAGGACGCTGCACCGCGAGAGTTACTGTAAACAGGAGAACCTATGCGACAACCTTTCTGATCCTACAGCAGTGCTCGCGAGACGTGATTTTGGGAATGGGCTTCCTGAATGAACATCGAGCGATCATCGACCTTCGATCTAAGTCGATCAAGCTTTCCACGGACAAAGCCTGTTGCGACGAGCGCGACTCATCACGTTGCCTTAAACGTCCTCGACGAAGCATTGAGCGTGCCGCCCCGATCAAGTGTCCTCGCCTGCATAGGTACTGGAGACATCGAAAATGACGAAGGCGTCATCGAGGGGAACACCCAGTTACTCCTGGATCGAGGATTGGGCGTCGCAAGGGGAGTCGCCGAAATCCGACATGGCCAAGCCCAGGTGCTGCTAACCAACTTCACCGCAGAGTACCGGCATCTCAACAAAGGTACGACGATCGCTTTCCTCGACGAGCTGGCAGACGACAGAGACATATTTGCCCTACCCGACCAACCGGTAGAACCATCTGACCAAGGCCATCAACCCACGTTCGACATCAACCCGGCATTACCCCGGAGCAGACAAGACCAAATACGCAGTCTTCTTCAAAGGTACACCGATTGCTTCTCATCAGCATCGAATGTGCGACGAACCCGGCTTGCCAAGCACCGCATTATCACAGACGAACACGCACGACCACTCCGACAGAGCCCCTACCGCGTATCGCCGCTAGAACGCCAAGCTATCCGCAAGCAAGTTGAGGAAATGCTTCGTGACGACGTCATACAGCCATCGAGGAGCCCCTGGGCAGCACCGGTCGTCCTAGTGAAAAAGAAAGACGGCACCCTTCGCTTTTGCGTCGATTACCGCCGCCTGAACAACATTACGAAGAAGGATGTCTACCCCCTCCCCCGCATCGACGATACACTCGACCGGCTGTGCAACGCTAAGTACTTCTCATCGATGGACCTGAAGAGCGGCTACTGGCAAATTGAAGTCGACGAAAGCGATCGCGAGAAGACTGCGTTCATCACACCAGACGGACTCTTCGAGTTCAAGGTGATGCCATTCGGCCTCTGCTCTTCCCCAGCGACGTTCCAGCGAGTTCCAGCGAGACGTTCCAGCGGTGCTCGCAGGCTTGAAGTGGCAAATTTGTCTAGTCTACTTAGATGACGTTGTTGTCTTCTCCTCAAGCTTTGAAGACCATCTCAGAAGGCTTCAGATAGTGCTGGAAACAATCAAGTCTTCAGGACTAACACTGAAACCGGGGAAGTGCCACTTCGCCTACGAGGAGCTGCTGTTCCTTGGTCACGTCGTAAGCAAGGATGGAGTTCTCCCAGACCCTCAGAAGACGGCTGTGATCGCAGAGTTTCCACAGCCTAATGACAAGAAAGCTATATGCAGATTCCTTGGATTGTGCGCTTATTACCGGCGATTTGTGAAGAACTTTTCGCGCATCGCTGAACCTTTGACCCAACTTACCAGGGCTGACGTGCCTTTTAAATGGGAAACGCCGCAAGCGGAAGCTTTCAAGAGCTGAAGCGCCGCTTACGGTCTCCTCCTGTGCTCGGGCACTTTGATGAAAACGCCGAAACCAAAATCCATACCGACGCAAGCAGTGTGGGCTTAGGATCGGTCCTCGTTCAGAAAAATGGAAGAAAGGAGAAAGATATCGTGCACGCTAGCCGTTCACTGTCGAAAGCCGAGGCCAACTATTCGACCACCGAGAAAGAATGTCTCGCCATTCATTGGGCCACGTCGAAATTTCGCGCCTACCTGTACGGACGACCATTCAAGGTTGTGAGCGATCACCATGCTCTGTGCTGGCTAGCCAATTTGAAAGATCACTCGGGCCGCCTTGCTCGTTGGAGCCTGCGCCTTGAAGAATTCAACATAACTGTGGTCTACAAATCTGGCCGCAAGCATTCCAACGCAGACTGCTTGTCGCGAGCCCCCGTCGACGCAGCACCGGAAGCGGAAGACGGCGACGCTTTCTTAGGACCGTTAAGCGCCAGCAGTTTCGCGCTGCAGCAGCGCTCTGATCCTGAGTTGCAAAGACTAGTTGATTATCTGAAATGCAAGACCGCATCGCCTCCCCGAGGGTTCAAGCGGCAACTGTCGTCCTTCGTCTTTCACAATAATGTCCTCCTGAAGAAGAACTTCGCTCCCAACAGGACAGTGCATCTTATTGTCGCGCCCAAAAATCTCAGGTAAGAAATTATGCAGGCATATCATGATGAGCCGACCGCAGGGCATCTCGGGATTGCTCGCACGTTGCACCGTATACAGGAGAAGTACTATTGGCCGCTGCTAGCTACCGACGTTTGCCATTACGTGAAAACGTGCCGTGAGTGTCAGAGACGCAAGACGCCTCCGACTAGACCAGCCGGACTCCTGAACCCCATACCACCGCGAACTAAGCCCTTTCAGCAAATAGGGATGGACCTCCTCGGCCCCTTTCCGACTTCCTCATCAGGTAACAGGGTGGTCATCGTGGCCACGGACTACACTACCCGCTACGCCGAAGCAAAAGCGTTGCCTAGTGATACCGCAACAGAAGTTGCAAAATTTTTTGTCGAACAAACTCTCCTGCGACACGGCGCCCCCGAAGTGCTCATCACAGACAGAGGAACGGCATTTACAGCGGAGCTGACGCAAGCCATTTGAAACTACAGCCAGACAAGCCATCGGAGGACAAATGCCTATCAGCCACAAACCAACGGACTCACAGAACGTCTGAACAAGACCATCGCAGACATGCTCTCCATGTACAGGCGCGGACAAAAGTAAACGGAGCACGCAACTGTCTTCGAATATTTTTCACGCGTCACCTAGTTAAAATTTCCAGCAGTGGTACCCGCATACTGGTAGCGCAGTTTGGTCGGCTTCCTTGTAGACAAGCAACGGTTCTTCATTACCAATGGAGAAAACGTGATTGCACCTCGTACGCAATAGCGTGCTCCGTTTACTTATGGCTGCGCCTGTACATCGACGCCGAACACAAGACTTGGGACTCCATTCTGCCCTACGTGATCTTCGCCTATAATACTGCCGTCCATGAGACATGCCGTCCATGAGGTTTACCCCATTCCAGCTGGTATACGGCAGGAAGCCCACGACAACACTCGACGCAACGCTCCCGCACGTTTCCGACGAAGACAACCTCGATGTCGCCGCCTACCTTCATCGCGCCGAGGAAGCCCGAAGACTTGCGCGCCTTCGCATTCAAGACCAGCAGCACACCGACGCCCGACGCTACAATCTGCGCCGACGAGACACGCATTACAAGCCAGGTGATCGTGTTTGGATATGGACGCCAGTTCGCCGCCGTGGATTGAGTGAAAAGTTGCTGCGACGCTACTTTGGCCCATGCAGGGTTCTCCGTCGCATCGGTGACCACGACTATGAAGTCATCCCCGACGGCACGACAGCATCTCAGCGACGCCGCACACGCCCGGAAGTCGTACATGTCGTACGCCTGAAGCCATATTATGAACGCTAAAGGACTCGAAGTTTGCATTCTCCGTGTTTATTTTCATTTTAAAGCATCCAGACGATGCTTCTTTG
Source organism: Amblyomma mixtum (assembly GCF_055824585.1). Lineage (NCBI taxonomy): Eukaryota > Metazoa > Arthropoda > Arachnida > Ixodida > Ixodidae > Amblyomma > Amblyomma mixtum. Next base: position 7,341,866 of record NC_143020.1, read on the forward strand.
AAGGGGGGTAATGTCATGTATCATTGTAGCGTCCGCTCGTTCGCGCAAGGCCGCAGAAAAGAGGTGTTATCATTTTTGTTCGTGACGCTAGAAGCGAGCGGACTAATCTCGATTGTTCACAGCCATGAACAGCTGCATCTACGTGTTTCTAGATTACTCTAGATGATCTCTACCTGTTATCTCGAAGTTTCCTTGCCGGCTTTAAATTGAACGTTGCCGTGAGCAGCGGGCATTCGTAGTTCGATGACTGACGAGCACGTTTGTTGCTTACGCCGCCGCCGAGTGATTCAGTTCTTTTGCTGGCGCAAGTCAGCCCAAATAAAGAGCTTCGTTTTGCAAGGCTGGTTGCTGTTTTCCTGCCTGCTGGACTGCCGTCACTACGTGACAATATCATGACGAATCTCCTCACACTTCAAACAAAATCACTGCAGTGTTTTTCTAACCAGCTCTACTGGAATTAGGTACGGTCTGTGCAAGCATTTGATTCAAACAACATGTCCCTGGTGAGAGCTACTCCGTATTCTTTTACACCCAATTACTGTACTTTGTGAACGGAGAAAATTACCTTTCCCTTAAGGCGATAACATTATTGATATGTCACCAGAATGAACTTAAAGTATCTGTTTTTTTGTGGGCTCATACATTCGATCGATTTATTAGTTCGAACGAAAAAATGCGCAGCTGAACGGGCGATATAACTGAATGATAAAGGTACGGTTTACAGAATAAATTAGATGCATACAGCAGAGAGGTAATCGGAGCTGACGATGTCATGGATGCAATAAATGGAGTTATTTGACAAGGAAAGGAGTTATACTAAACAGAAGACAAAACAAGTGGTATGCGGAGCGCGATTCATCAATGAGGCTCGAATAAAAGTTAAATCTGCCGAAAGCGTTAAATTTGTATTCCCGCAAAATGTGATCTAGTTTGCAGCAACCAGAATTTGGCGAATCAGATTGGAGATTCAAGCCGAATTGAATGCATAGATGTTTTGGATGTGAAACAAAACACAGTAATGGTCGATGCTCACGTAAACGACGTCTTCATGTCACTTGTATATTTTACGCGTTCGCTAGTATCTCTGCCCTCTAGAATGTAATTAAAAGCCCCGAACTGGAGTCTGATATCATAATATATTGTGTGCTTTGTAGAAACAACACCATGGTAAGTAAGACTGAAATATATTTCAGCGCTTTGAGGTAATATCAGTTCTGCTCACGAGTTTGGCAACTATCAAAGCCAGTGCATTCACCGGTCATTATTCATACGTATGATACCCAATTCAAGGCAAAAATTGATTCCCAGGATTTATTTGGACAGCATAGTATGATGGAGTACATCACGCGTAGTTTTGAAAGGGTCACCTGTTTCCCCTTAAAAACCGCGAAAGGAGCTGTTGGCAAGTCGGGTTATAGATTTCGATGCTATCTCGGGGGCAGTTCTCCTGGTAGACTCTCCGGCATTCCGGTGGGACGGCTAGATTCACTCTGCTGTGTGTCTGGAGAAGGCGGCAGCCTGTGTAAAAGACGCAGCAAGTAGAAAAATTACCAGCGTTGGTGTAGAAAAGCTGCAACACAGCTTGATGTGCGCCACAGTGCCCAACTTTGGATTCATTTCACACATCTTTGTTGCGCCATCGTATCGCAGAGTGTTAGAATGTTATCTCGATTCGCACTGTCGTAATTCGGTCGGTGCAAACTGATACCCCTCGTCAATGACTTCCTGTCGTGAGTGCTGAGTATAGATTAATTAAATCCAATGAAGCTTTTTTCAAATTGACTGAAATGCTGACGTCAAACGTACCCGAGGGTGCATTTCATACCAGTGTCATGAACATATAGAAAAAAATACCGATGTATACCTCCATGCTTATTAAAATAAAATTTAAATGCCTATTCTGAGATTGTGTGTCGCTTGAAGAGGAGGACAGGCGTATAATCAGAGGAACATGCTTTAAAATTTATTTTCATAATCACCGTGAACTTATAAGCGCGTGTTGAATTTCTCGCTTGTTTTATGTTTTACCAAACCCCGTACTCAAATGTTCAGTTTTGTGACCATGGTCAGCTTAAAAGCGCGTGTTCAAGCATTTCCTTGCTTTTACTGACGTCATGCACCCATCCCATAGTTGTTTTTGGCAACGATCTAGCGAATGCTTTTCAATAAATGTCACCATTTATTGATGAGGGAGGTTTAAACTTCCGGGAAGTGTTTCAGGTCCGGTAGTGGCACCGGTAAGGTCTATAAGTCAATATTTATAAATGTTTCTTAATTACAATGTAGTTTCTAAAACATAAAGCACGCTCTGAAAATCTTTATAACTTAGAAGAAGCCATGTTCACAACGACTTCAATTGCACGATCTACACTGTGGTAATTTGTAAAACTTATGACATCATCTAACACGCATTGTGGCCCATGTAGATGTTTTTTTATTTCCGAGGAACTCAGATTTGTCGCATTCAAATTTAAACCATGTTAATTAAAGTTGGACTGTACACTGTAGCGTGCATGCAAATCTATCGTTATATCCTGTTCTATGATGTGTCTGTAAGATGTAGCGCTCGGTTTTCTTACTTCTATGCGCTTGCTTTCTTCTCAAGCAATATACACTCTTCTCAGTAGTTCTGGAGTACGATTGGCAGAGCTTTGGTTTTTGTATCCAGCAGCACGCTGTCGTTTTTGATTCAGGTTATCAGACGAACAACATGTATTACAGCAAATATTATTGCAGGTATTGCAAGATAGCTGCAGAAATACACGACGATATGCAATATCTGTGAACTGAGTGACCAGTATAAATTTATCTATTTTTGTTCCCGCCTGAGACCATTGGTTCTTGATCCTCACCTTTTTCCAACGAAGCACTAGTAGTAACAAGGATGAAGCACCCTTGGAGCTGGTCCGCATACATGACTTTGAATAGTCTCACTTGGCCACCTACCAAAGCCATTCCAAAAGCAAATGAATACTCATAGTTATTAAGAGCTCTTGAAGCCATTGGTTTTTATTTTTTTCGTTGCAACTGAAAAATGCAGACCAATAGTTACGGGGCACAAATTCTAGACATTGATCAAGCATCCTGTCGAGAAAACATACCTTCCAGAGCTTTTAAAATAATCTCATTCAGGACAATTAAATGACCGACTGAACAAATCTGTCCGCTCTGAAATCCGGAGAACTAACATGAACTTCTTTGCCACTACATGTACACGGATGGTAATGTATTTTACTTTAGTAGGTATTCCACACACTTGTTTACAGCTTCATGGCTTTTCCTTTCGTTACATTTGCTATAGGAGAGCAAAATTCCGTACGTAAGATTTTTATCGATGACTACTATATGCAATAGAGAGGATAACACGCAGCAACAATTAGTGCGCGAAACAAAATACTCTCTGGTGCTAATTCTTTATGTATTTTTTACTCGAAAAATAACTGAGCGCTACACTTTGGGACGGGGACACAGAGAAACTTAGCAGGACAGGCGCTGTATATGAAGCACTCACTAATTCCAGCTTATTTTTATTAAATCTGACAGCTTAACTTGCTGTTTGCCTAAACGACAAGGCTGAAATCTGTGTCCTCCTAACATTTTTAGCTGACCAATGAAAATATTTCGGAAAACACATCCAAGAGAACTTGAAATAGGAGCTATGTTTGCAACGCTAGACAAAGTGAACTGCGAATCAAAACATCTGGCCACAGAAAAAGGCGCCACTTTTTATATGAAAAATAAAATTTAGATCACAGTAAAAAAAATTTTACAACAGAAAGTTGCTAAAGTCGTGCTGATTTAAATACTTGAATTTTTAATCACCAAGAAAGACGCAGTGCAGGTACAACATTTTATTAAAAAGTCAAATTCACGATGCGCTCCCCGTACGCATGGGGCTTAAAAATTTTGTAAATGTCTCAGGAATTATCTAATGATAAACTACTTTTGAGGTCTTTATCCAAACGCACAAAACTTGAGGAAAAGGCAAAAAGATGTCTGAAGTTTGAAAGTTTATGTAGGAGTGATTTGAAATGCTATACTTTTACAAATCAATAAAAGAGTTTACTATTCATGCACGCAATTGAAAGCGGAACTGTCAAACATAGTTATGTTTTTCTGCTGTCGCGCTGCAGCATGTTGATGCAGACCTTCCTCACCCACCCCCCCCCCCCCCCCAAAAAAAAAAGAACGAAATGCTTTTAGTGTTTGCTGCGGGCTTTGCTGCGGGCTGCTTTTGCTCTTGCTGCGGGCTGAAGCAGTCTAGCCAGTAAGAATTGCGTCGAGTTTTAGAGAGCTCTGTGGGTTAGCTGAAAAAGCTGTCTAGGTCATTTCAAATATGTAATTCAATATAACCAATCGCAATTTTGGCAACGCGGATCACACTTTCATACCACACATATCGCTTCTTGAAAAGTATTTCAATAGTACAGCTGTGGAGCGAAGCAAAGCGCATTCCGGAACTTCAAATCGCTGTTGAATATACTGCACTACCCTGCATCAACTAATATGCGATCGAGCAATAAAATAGGAAAATCCCCATACTACAACGACTCCAAAATTCACCGCATGACACACTGCTTGCGGAAACGTAAAGAATACTATAAATCTCCGCAAACGCGCCTGGTTTTTCACGTTTCTAAATAAAGCAATGTGAATTTATTTATTTATTTGAAGTTACCCTTTTGGCCCAGAGGGCATTACAGAGGGGGAGTGATGCAGTGGAAAAAAAAACAGTGCAACAAACGTAACAAACAGTTCCAAAGAATGTAACAGAGACAAAAAAAATTAACAGAGGCTAATGTTATGGCACAGTATTTCGGGAAAGCGGGATAAATAATAAAAAAACGACATATACAAAAAGACAGCCAAACTGAATACAGGCGTTAACAGGGGATTATCCCCGGGGCTCGGGGGGTGACAATCTAAAACCTAAACAGAAAGCACTGACATTGTATGAGAAACACAGCTAACGCGTGTAAGAAACCACTAGTGGTCAAAATTATATACCACAGAATCTTCTGAATGCTCTTTCGAAGTTTTCAGTGCCCAGTCGTCAGTGTTTAATGGCAGCATTTCGAAAAGAAGCACGGTATTACTACGTCTAGGTTATCTGTGGTCTGTAACTTTGGTAGCATTGCGTGGTAGCCCAACGAAGCTTGTCCGCTTCGAGAGAGAGCTGGTAGGAAAGTCGCACCAAAGAGATTCACAGTGAGTGGCGCTAAGCCACAACACCAAAAGACGTATGTGCGATGCGCACACAACTGCTCGATTTTCAAGGACGCATAACACACCGAACGCTGACACCTGCGATGCTCAGGGCATATGACCCCTGAGACAGGCGCACACTAATGCGTGCAGTTGCCGCGGAAAAACAGCACAAGTGACTGGTGATGACCTGAACGCAAATAACAAAAAAAAAACATAGTTTCCGCAGGACTTGGGGTTTGGAAAGGCATGAAAATGAGCACCATCCTATCTGAACTCCCCCGCCACTCAACAAGAGCAATCACGCGTCTTGGCAAAGTTCAGAATAACTCTCCTCACCACACTAATTGTGTTTAACCTCGAGTCCATGACAAAAATCTCATGTTCCCAAGTGTTCTGAGATCAAGAGAGGTAAAAAACGCATTGTGTATTCTCGTACGGCTGCCATTATATCACCTTACTTTCCTTAACCTCCTGCTGCTTCCCTGAATGCTTCGCTTCCATCGAGTTTTCGAGAACAACGGGTGATCGCGGAGAAAGTGCTTTTTTTTACTTGGCCTTAACGCTGTCCAACCTGTAATTTCTTCACCTCCCCCTCCCATGAGCTGTGTAATGTCAGCGCTTATAAAAAAAAACACAAGGTGGTCTAAATATATTCGGAGAAATCCACAGCGACACCAAATTTTTTCGTGTCTCATTCCTTTCTTCATTTTATCTAGACAGAGCGGTTGTCCACTGAGAAGCAAGACAGTTACTGCCCCTTTGATTGCTTGAAAGATATTAATGCTTTAAAGGTTGTAAATAATATTCAGAGAAAGACAGGGGAAAAGAAGATAAAAGAATAAAAAGTGCCGTTCCAAATAATTTAGACCCCTTGGAGTTACTTACGCGTGCTGTGATCTCAGAGCAGAAGAGTGGATTTTACGTATTTACTTGACAGAACACAGCTCTCACGCCTTAGCCTGAAGCCGCGCCCTCAGGCTCAGCAGCCGCCTGCGCTTACTTCTTAGCCACAGCGAATATTCATTACCTGTCCGGTGTTGCATGGGCGTAATTCTCTACGTCGACCATCGCTGCGCCCTTAACTGCACTTGCCGTTTGTTTCTTGGAAATGACCAAGCGCGGTCAGTCAGTTCTGAAATACGTTTGCAAGGGTTGCGCTTTCTCGTAACGTGTTAACTTACCTTTTACAGTCCTATAGCTGACTGCGTTGGGTTGTACATGGCCCCGAGTTGTGGATGTAGTCAATGTGGAAACGAAGCCTTCCCTGATTGGTGAGAACGCGCAAAGTGAAAGTCACTTATCATATTGTAAGCAAATGATTTTCTTCGCGGAAAAGCATTGTTGGGAAAATAAATTAAACGGCGTCTGCGCAATGGTTCGAAGCACCTTGAGAGACGACCAGCGTTATAGTCATGTATACCATCGAGGTACGTTGAGTGCCTTTTTTTTTTATTCGATACACAAAAATAGTGCCTTGTGGGCTGAGAAATAGGCGAAAAGTAACTTGCAGAACTTTTTATGCAGCACGTATATGGCGAGCGACGAGGGAGCGTTTGTAGCCCAATCAGAGTTTGTGAGCTCTGACGTCTACTGATCCTAGAACAATGCTCTGCCTAGTCTCTAGCGGGATCTACCTTCCAGTTTTAAGTCCAAAACAAGTGCCGCAAAGAAAGCTCTCAAATTTTGCAGCATTCAGGGCATGTGTTGAGCAGGCGCAATGTTTTTGTATTATAACACGCTCTCTCCAAGCTTCACCCAACTACTCCTCCTTTTCGCCTTTCTCTTTTCTTCTGTCTTCATCGCCCGCGAGACGGAAAGAAGAAAGGAATGGAGGTGAGCGCCACGTATATGGATGGCTTCAAGCGCTAGACGATTACACGAAACCGATTGACCTCAGGGTAAAAAAAAGCTAGCGTTGTAAAACACTTTGCACAGGCTTAAGCTGACCTGCTTAGCATGTAATTTGAGCGAGAGTTTTTATACGTGATGTGAACCTAAGTCCCTTGGAGTGGGTTCATACTGAAAATTCAGCGCAAGGACACTAGGGCTGCTAGTAAGCAACGAAAATGAAGTTCAGCTGAGATTACTCTTGCTGGGAGGCAGGTTTTTTACTTCGTCTTGTAAGACGGCTTTGAAACGACATACTCTCTTTACAAGACGAGACTACAACTGCGTTTTCTGTGTCGCGGCGTATGACACCGAGCGGACATCTCCCAGAGGCCGTAATAAACTTTGTATACACAAGGAACTTTCTGAGAAGGTTTCTTTTACGAAATGTAACAAAGGTATTTAAGACTGGTAGTCAGCTTCCTGCAGAACTGTAAGGTCCCAACACGAATCGGGGATGTAAGATTACAACATTTAGAAATGGGAAGCTGAGGAACTCCGGAAGGAGAACTTTTATCATCACAATTCTTCACTAAGGCCCTAATGAAACTGGCTGAAATACTTAACTGCGGAATGAAGATAAATGGGCCATATATGCATATTATATAACTAAATAAAATTGTGAATCATCATAATGCTACACAAACGAGCAGCTACAGAAAGCTGCTGCGGTACCCTAGAAATACGCAGAAGAATGTGGACCTAGGCGGTCACCAGGAAAGTTAGAGCTCATTTAGGAGAAGCATCCTTGCAGAATACCAAACATACCAGTCTAGTATTAGCATCGGTTTAGGAAATCACGTAACAAAAACAATGCGCAAGACCAGAATTTTGGTCTTCAAATACTAGAAGAGGTTAGTAGTCTATAATCACTGCAGAATATGACAGAACTGCCCACATACTAAGGAGGGTGTTGAAACTAAAAAACAGAACCAATAGGATGAAAGAAAGAAACATTGTATGCTTAACGCAGGCGCTCGTCATCAGCAGGTTAGCATATCACACACCACGTAATACCATTGAACGGAAGGAAAAGATGAAATAAATGCAAAATCAAGAAACTTTACAAACAGTCGCTTGGGTCATGCCAAGCACGGCAGACATGCAGTTACAGACATGAAGCGTTCATAACAGCCGTGAGGAAATGCGATGAAAACACCTCAGCCAGTGAGAAGGCTACCACAATTATGCACAGGAAGCAGCATGCTCAAATTGACATGCACACAAACCAGAACTAGCCACCAGATAGGAGGAACACATACCACGAGAAGTTTGTACAGAGATCAAGATCCCCAATACATAGAATTATGCACCCAGAGAACTCACCTGCCTACTAACATGTTTGATAGCACACAAGTATTATACAGGGACGCAGCCAAATATGAGGAGGAGAATGCGATGAAAATAGCTGTATATAAATGCGACCTCAACATGAGCTCAAATGCCACAGTTTGCAAAACTCACGCAGACAAGCAAGAAATCGTAATAGCTGCAGCCATCAAGGCAAGCGGTGCCAACCAGAACAAAATAATCTTATCAGATTCACAATGGGCATGTAGGAAAACATGAAATGGAGAATGTCTACTAAAGCACTAAATATGCTGCGGTAAGGAACAAAATAAAAGAGGAACAACAATAATCTGAGCCTTGTTGCGACCCGGGTAGCATGTCCGGTGACCGGAGATGGGACGAGGAGGATGGGAGGCTAGGTTCGGAGGAAGGTAACGAAAAAGTTTATACACTTATTTACATTATTTAGAAAGGGTGACTGAGAATGACTCTCAGTAGAAGGGAACTTCTTTGTCGACCGGAGTCGACTGGGGCTAGCAGGCTTTTTTCGGCCACACTCACAGCCGAGTTAAATATGGTTCGGATTCTCCAGATCCCTGGCTGGGGAATAAAGTTCGAAGAGCAGTGTCCAATCGGATGGACCGAAGTAGACGCTGGTGTACCACCCACGGCAGGGGCGGTGCGGCTGTTCCACTCTCTCGCAGCTGGGTCGATGGGAAGGGGTAGATGCTGACTAATCCCACACGGCTGGAAAGGAATCTCCCGCAGTCTACCCGCAGGTGAATGAACTTGCTTCCCCGCCGGATGTCCAGAACACGAGTCGGGGACACAGCCGTCTTCAATTAACAGCCAGCGTGACTGGCGCCGCCACGTCGCCTCCGCTTCCGCTGTGGTTGCCGCTGACAATGCCTCCTGCGCCTCTCCTGCCTTCGCCGCTGCTGCCGCGGTTACCTCCGCTCAAGGAAGACCGCTGCACTAATCCACTTTGGCTCGGAGGGGGGCATCACCAGCACCCCACTGCACCACCGCCGTCGCGAGGTTGTCGGCCTCGTCGATTGTTCACGGTTGGTGCTTGATCGGGCCCACGTGGCCAGAAGTACGGTCATGACAGCCTCATTAGACGAGGCCATTCGCAGGAAAAACTCGCATACAGCGCCGCCCAACGATTTCCAGGCCTGGCTCTGTGAGGTGGTGGTGGTGGTGAAAAAGCGTGGTGGTGATATTTATTCAATATATATACGGAGGGATGTTCGGGGATTTCCCCTAGTGGGAAGCCTCCTTACTATCTAATTGGAGCGCCGGGTTCGGGACTTCACTGGTAGAAGCCGCCATCGGGTCCCTCTAGCTCAAGGACCGCTTGGCCTGGAGGTCGGAACATCCGAGCAGGGCCGCCTCCCAGTCCTCTGAGGTAGGGTCGGGTTTGGGGAAAGGGCTGTGTTCTGCTGACAGGCCCATACCATGTGCTAGGTATGAGCCACCTCCCCGCAGTGCCAGCACCGGCCAGTGACCATAGGGTCGAAATGTAAAATGTCGGAGGAGCACGCGTTCGTCTGCTTTCCCAAGCCCTTTTGCCGGGGCTGGGTAGCGTGATGTTCATGCAGATAATATTTCAGAATTTCACAAAAGCGGAATAAGGGTTGCCCCGCATCTGAGGTATGAGTCGGTATGAGGTACCCGGGAGATGAGAGCTTCGGCAGCCGCGTGTGCGACCTCATTCCTTCGAAGACCCTGATGGCCTGGAGTCTAGGTGATGGGTTTAGGGATGGGTTCTGCATTGTTTCTTAATCAGTACACGCGCCTCATGCAACCAGCATCCGGCCTGGTCCTTGTGGCTCATTTACATATACAACACATGCCTAAGGAACTAGAGAGGGCCCTGGTACCCAAGCTATGGCGCTACCACGCCCTAGTACGCCCACTTCCCTCTAAGATGGACGCTCATACTCACGACGGTCGCCGCACAGCCCGATCACTAGTGCTGGCACGCAACTATAGTCCCAAACACAGCATTTTCTACGTAAATATCGCCGGCCCTGACCGCCGGGGGTGGTTCACCCACGCAATTATACACCAAGACAGGCAGGTGGATGGTTTGAGGTTTATGGCACCTGCCCCCTTCTCGCAGAGCAGGTGACAATTACATTGGTCATCGCAATTCCTGCTTCTAAACACATAACCGACTCCCGCGGAGTGTGTCGAAGCTACGCAGCTGGTCGCATAGCACCCCTCGCTGCATAGTTCTTGTGATGATACTATGAGAGAGGCACCCCACTGAAAGCCGGGGGCATTCCCATGTTAACGAGAATGAAATATCCGCAAGTTAAGTCCTCGACTAAACAAGAATTCACAAAGAGATGCGTGCATACACATGCCCTCAGCTTGGCTTAACGCGCGAGATACCACCAACAAACAATGCATCTCAACGCATGCCCGATTTGCAGAAAGCACCCAAGCTTATACCACTACGTTTGGCAAGCCAACAAATCAAGTGATACAAAAATATTAAACCGGACATATCAGCAATAGGAGCAGGTTCTGTCTAGCTCGGACCTCAAAGACCATTGGAACCTATTCATCAATGACCGAGAGGTAGCAGCCTTCGATGGTGTCTTGGTCGCAGTCGACCACTTATGCTACGTCGAGTAAAATTACATACAAATAATGTTATTACCACTAACGCCACCACCATTACCACACAAAGCGAAAGGTAAGGCAATGCGCATACAAGCAATGTCCTGCAAGTTCTTCCTTTATTACGGAGGTAAATGTCACGTCAAGAAAGAACTGAACAGGTGTGAATTCTGCCCTGAAAATAGTTTCTAACCATAAAAAAATAACGCTAAAATTATGAGAAGCCTAACCCAAACTATGAAGAGGTCATACGTCGCATAATACTGCGGTTATGCTCAGACAAAGAACACAGAAACAGATGCTTTTGCGAGCTCACGTATACACGCCATCTTATTCGTTCATTCACTATTCCTCACAGTAAATCTGGGAGCATCAAGCGGTTGTGAAAGTGTTCCCGCTTACATCCACGCGAAACGCACATTCGCGCGTCATGCAAGTCGCAGCTGTTCCCTGAAATCGTAGTTTCATCGCCCATGCCAAAAACGCAGCTTTGATGAGCCGAGGACGCTTTCTCTTGTGCACGGCTTGATCGGCTTCCCGTTCAGCGCCGCGCTGGTCAAAATATTACCTGTCATGACCCATTATTTGATGTTGGAAGAAAACAACCAATCAACAGAAAAAAAATGAAAATAGCTGCAAAGTTTGTTGTGGGAGGACCACGTCGAAGCGCATGCGCAAGAAGTATTGGTGCAAGGCTAGTGAGCCGGACAGGATACAGAGAAGAGGGCGGCACTCAAAACTCTAATAGTCTCGCCGGCTGCGATGCTCCGTGCTATTGGGCTAGTGGAAATTCATTCACCCGTTAAAATTTTTGGGCATGGTTATCTGCTGCTAGGACGTCTTTATCTCTACAGCAGCGAAGAAAATAACAAATGAATCTTGTAAACTTCACTTCACTTTACTGTATTACCTTAAAGACCCCCAGTTAGGGGGTATTACATAAGGGGTGGGTACAGATAGAATCAAACTTTATGTACAAAGATGTTATTCGTTAAATATGGCAGTTATACAATTCAAAAATGAGGATGGACAGGTGGTTGCAGCGACATCGAGTGGAAGGCCGTTCCAGTCTTTGGCTGAGCGAGGAAAGAATGATGCAGCAAACGTTGTGGTATGAGTCTGTGGACGGGACACTTGCAGGGGATGCCCAAGGCGGAGTGAAATGCGTGCTGGAGGGCTAATGTAGGGTGGAATACGCAATGAGCTGTAAAAAACTTCTGAAATAAACACATACTGGCGGTGCGATGACGACAGGCAAGGTTTGTTAGGCTCAACTCCGCTTTTAAAGATGATATGCTGATATCATATGAATAACATGAATGAATGAATCTAGTGGCTCGGTTCTGTAGCGATTCTAGTGATGTTAACAAATAGATTTGGTTAGGGCTACAAATGAGGGATACATATTCTAGGATGCATACTCACACTTGATTTGCTCTTTCGCCGAGGATGTAGTAAACAGCGTAGTCGAAAATACCGAACGGCGTCTGCCGTACCTTTTTCATGGCCTCGCAACGTTTCGCTGGGTACAATGCCCGGCTTCGAGATTGTCTCTTCACGAACAGGAATTCCTCGAGAGCGGTAATCTGGAAGCTCAGACTGTGTGAGTATTTTGTGGGACAGTGGGCATTGCATTCGCATGATACACGAACATAACTCCATTTTTCATGGTCGCAGGTAATTTGACATCGTTGCGTGCACGCAAAAGAGCTTCCCAGCAAATAGCACTGGTGATCGTAAGCACAATAAAAAGCACTGAAACTAAGCTCCGAAAAATAACGCCACGAATTTATATGTTTGTAAAACATATGATCGCAATGCAACATTTGCCCAGCCGTTGGCTGTAATCTACCATAGTGTTCGAGGATCTCAGGCTTTCCCGCTTATATTTTTTAAATTCTGATTCCAATTCAATCGTTTAGACGAACACTCACAAGTCTTGCATGGTGGCGCCGAACATTCCTCGGATGGTCTTCATAAGGAATGCTAGAAACTATTTGTGCGGCAACGAGCACGTATATGGCCAATGAGATAGCTACCATTGTGCGGTCTACTTCTTAAACAATATTCCGTGAGAGGTGTCCTTAAGATGCCCGGATTTTCAGTTTTATACTTGGACACTCCACTAATGTGACAAAGCGTCTGCTACACGACGAAAAACGAAACGATGGAGAGGTATCATAGTTCACATTATAAATTCAAGCGTTTTAGAATTTTTCATTTCAACGATCTAACCAGGGCACCGCTGAGCAGATTTCTGTCTTTGGTAGCCTTTGGCAAGTGCATAATGCATGCAGATATGGGGTTGATTACTATTAGGAAATCCTCAATGCTTACATATCATTGTTGGATTCAAATGTCTGCTTGTTGGAAGTGCTATTAGAAGTACCACGAAGAATAATTGCGAAGCTTTTAGGCTGCTGGCTCTCTGGACATCGCTCTTAAAATTTAAAGCAGTATGTTAAGCTGCTCAGGCAATGTTCCCTATTGTGGAAGAAATTATCTGCGAGCTTGTGTGCGCAAACAAAGCTAGTGTACATGTTCGTAAACAGCACAATTTCCATTGAACTTATTGCAAGTATAATGAGTGTCGATACGCCGAAATGGTGAAAGGATCGCATGATATGAGTTCTTGTGCGAATGTAGGGGATATATGGACAGATGTGCAAAGTACAAAACTTGTAACCTATGCTGTTTTTTAGTAAAATGCCAGCGAAGAAATAAGTAAGCCTCGTTTTTGCAGCGTTGCTTAATAAAATGCACGGTTCCTCAAACATAATCGATAATGTTATAATTAGATACCAATACCGAAAATTTCTTTTGCCTGCAGCTGGGGCTTTCAGCCCCTCTTTGTGCATAATAACTTTTCTGCGAACTTTATGACTTTACGCGGCGTTCATCGGCGGTGAAGGCCTCCAAGGCACTGCTTCGCTTTTTGCGAACTTCTGGCCTGCATGATAGGCTGCGACTTTAACCAACGCTGAATTTCCATGTTACTTCAACTTGCTGTTACTCTATTTTCTTTTTCTTTCTTTTTATCCCGTAATCCCCTTCCTCCCGTGTAGGGTAGCAAACCGATTATTCTTCGGTTAACCTCCCTGCCTTTCCTCTTATTCCTCCTCCTCCTCCTCCTCCTTACGACTGACCGATGTTCGGAGAAGCCAACAGCAGCATCCAAGGAGTGAAATCACGATTAACCGAAATAGTGTTCTATACCTCATCCATTCTGACAAACAAGAGAATAACAATCCTGAAGACGACAGCGACTTAAACTGCTCTGGCCTCGTATTATCGACATCAACTACATTACATTTAGTTTTACAGACATCGAGTTCTCTCACCAAGAACACTTTTGAAATATCTAACCTTGAGCAAGTGACGATTATCGCGATAAGCCTTGTTACAGACCTACTTCGATACTATGAATTGCCTACGCTCTTAGAAAAGTTTCTAGTGCGCTAGCACTTATAGTTGTGATTGCCCGCTTTTAGCAGTTGTGTGTTTGCCTTTTTCCTATTCGTCTGTCTGTTTGTCTGAAGCCAGTCTTGTGGCAGGCTCCACACTTGCTCACCGTGTCAAGCGACAGCTCAATTAATCGTGACAGGCTACTCCGCAATGAGAATCCTAAATTGGAACCGACCCAAGTCCCTCCAATGGGAGCGCATGTCATATTAGGGCAGCGGCACATCGATTGACCGCCGCGCCAATGCGTTAGGAATGGTAGGAACTCTCTCAGGGATCTATTAATGGGGAGAATAAACAATTACTTCTAGAATCAGACACACTTTTAGGATCAGACACCTTAGCAGTTGTATAAATGAGACACCTTAGTTGGCGATAAGTACTGCTATATGTGTGAACCAAGTGGGTTAATGATTTGAATTGATTTGCTTGTCACTGCGCATATATACATTTTACTAACTTGCAATGGCGCAACTATAACACCTAAAAACGCATTCGTTTTACAAGCACCGGGAAGAAGTCCGCCTGCATTATATGAAGCTTTGCACTATAAACGCGGTATAATAGTCTAGTGAATTTTCGCGAAAAAGGGCAAAATATTCATAGAACGCGCGCCGATGAAAGAAAGAAATAAACGAATACACTACGCGCCTAATATGCATTATGTTTGTCCTTTTTTAACAGTATTATTTTTAACCTTCTAAAGGGCGCTAATGAGCCTATATTTTCGAAACTTTCACAAAATCATTCGTGCTTAGCGCAATGCTGAAATTCGTAAGTGCACTTGGTGCGGGAGTTTGACTCGTTTGTGGCGCGTTATATTCAGTAATGATCGAAGGAGCCGCAATGATTTTGGAGTTCTTTATTTCTAGGCCGTCTTTCTCTATATTGACTGTATTTACACGATATCCCATCAAATGAGGCCTTTCATTTAAAGCCAGTGATGAATTTCGCTGCATGGCCACAGCTAAACACCACGAGAGATATCGCAATTAGACGCACGATCGTTTTATCCTCCATCTTGGTTTAAAGGTTCACTGAAGAGGAATCTGAACTCGTCTATTTGCCGTGGCAACTCGTTCCCAGTATGCTTAGAAATCTCGTATTATTGCCCTGTGCGACTGAGGTCCTTAATTTAAATCGGATTAACGTCCGGCTCCCGCCTTTCCTTTTTTAGTTCCCCGCATACAATGGGAGGAGTTGACCAACGCATGGAGTGCCTTTCAGGCAGTCGCGTGGCGTCTTTGCTTTCGTTTTTATTTTGTTTTTGGGTTACCGTGAATAAATCAATCCCGTCAGAATCAACACCGCTGCAAATTAGGTCCACGGAAATAAAAATACGCGTGGACTCTTTGCTTTCGCCGATCACTACGTATCACTCCGCCCCTGGCAGAGCGGCAAGCTGGTTTGAAAGGTTGGTCGACTCCTCCCACCGTCTACACAGAATTAAAAAAAAAGGTGGGAGCCGGGACGTTTTATCAGATTTAAATTATTGAAATCGGCCGCACATGGCAATAATTCGCAGTTTCTAGGAACCCTCGGAACATGTAGATCGAGTTACCGCGGTGAAAACACGAGTTAAGATTCCTCTTTAGTGCACCTTTAAGAAACGACAAACCATCAATGAGGAAGTCTCCCACTCGCTCTTCGTTTGCTAGTCATTAAAAATGTCTTGCTAGTATTAAGCCGATATCTCCTAATACAAAGTTCCTCAAGGTTATATGGTTAATGCATGCATTTCAAGAGGGCCAGAGAGTAGCGTGCATACACTGTCCGGTGAGAACATGTGCCTCACGTTACCTTAGTCACCTTCGTATGTGGCGCGTGCTTTGATGCAAAGTTGATGATAAACGCTTAGGAGCGGGGTGCATCTTATACCGTGAATCTTAGGAAGTGCACCTTACACCTTGAAACTCTTCACTGAAAAACGCCCAGTAACTGATAAATTGCTGCATTACAGGGTTTTATCGCGCGCTGCCAGTCACACTGAGGGCCAACATCAACGATCAACGCAACAATGAAGCACAGTTCATATCTAGTCAACGTAGAATCTCAACACTGATTCCTATTATATATATGCGCATACATGTTAATTGTTTGGGAATTTGCCGCGGCAGCTCAGGAGCATGTGCTCGGTATGTTGCCCTAAAACTTACTTGGCTTTGTAATCCACAGCTCTGCGTAGTTTGACACAAAAGGTAATAAAGCAATCATTGTAACACACCCTTCTCATAAATAGGACATACTGCAGTTCCTTAATCCATTATGTTAATATTCCAATAAGAATTTCGGAAATGACCTGATAGTAACACTATCTGATAGTAAGCTCGGTGTAATTTTAAATTTTTTGAACATAACTTGTAATCTGGACTTGGTGTGCCCCCAAAAAGCAGCGATAAACATCTCCACATAAAAAAGTGGTTCGGTAATCGCCTTTTAAATAATTATTGCTGACGTAACCAACTGCAGCTCGGTGATGGTGCTGTTGGAATCGGAAAACCACGATACATATCTCCACAAGACAAATTCTTTTGGCAAGTGCATTCGCGGTAATTCCTCCAGAAGTGCAGAACTACAATTCGGCGGCAGTGCTATTTTAATCAAGAACTCTACTTGTGCGCAGTTCATTTCCAGTGCGTCTTTCGGCAGACGACTGAGAAGAGGACCGGTCGTCTGTTCCATTGCGTAGCTTCTTACGACTCCCCTTAAAAAACTAGATCCCACGCCTGAAGTAACTTCGTTTCTTCAGCGGTGTTACTGGTATAATAAGCATGACATTTCTACTCTTGAGAGTGGGAGGGTGTCGT
This sequence comes from Amblyomma mixtum, assembly GCF_055824585.1. Taxonomy (NCBI): domain Eukaryota; kingdom Metazoa; phylum Arthropoda; class Arachnida; order Ixodida; family Ixodidae; genus Amblyomma; species Amblyomma mixtum. Next base: position 7,359,151 of record NC_143020.1, read on the forward strand.
ATTTTGAGTCCATTTTCTTACTCTGCGCATGATATCCTTCTTCTGTGCCTACATTTCCGACCAGCGAGTGATAATTCTGTATTCAGAATGACTGTCGCTTGCTTACGATGAATGTGACAGAAAAAGATTGTAAAGAGATTTCAAAATGATAACAAAAATTGCGAAGTGAAATGCGAGTTGAAATGCGACCCCTGAAATGATACATAGACCTCCTAGGATGCATGCGACAGCGTCGTCAAAATTCAAAAAGAGATGAAAGCCTTACGATTGTAAATTAGAAAGATTCTTAGAAAATCTGGAAGCTTCAAGGAAAATTTAACAACTGCATCAGAAGATCGATAAAACGCAATAGTTTTACCAGCCTATTAATTTGGAAATCAAAGGCTTCACTGGGAGTTACGATGAGGTATCAGTCGTCAAGGGCATCCAGAGACAGATAGATGCGGCAACTGAAGACTGATTTTAATATCCACCATAAAGCCAATGTGAAAAACAAAAAGGATAGCATAATTCTCCGCTTCAAGTGTAGAAAGAACTAAGGCAATGCTGTTTTGGCGAATGCGAGGCAGCCGCGCTTAACGACTAAACAGCGCTATCGACGGAGCAGCCGAGCCTGTGCACATAAACCAACATTTCGCACGCAAAAGTATGCAAGTGATAAGCGCTATTAACTCGCACAAAAAGCACTGGGCTCGATATTGTGTGAGCAATTACTTGGATGTCGTTCGCCAGTGATGCCCAGTCAGCGGCAGTGTTCCATATCGAGTCAGTGGCCGGGATTGAACGAATGCCACCAGCTCCTCTACCGCACGATGAAGTGATTACACTTCATAGCTTGAAAATGGGGCTGTGACACTGCAAGAGGCTGTACCTATCCACTTTTTTGTTGCATATGTGTGCTGCGTGGCATGAACACGCGCCATGAGTGAAAAGATGCAAACAAACGTGTAAAGAATGTAACAAATGGCGGAGCACGTAGATCACTATCTTTATTTGAATTGAACACCCGGAGTCATACAAACAAAGAAGACGAACTCAAAGTGTATTTGGCAAAGCTCTCTTCACAATTTCATCTTCTTTGTTCCACAGAGGCTTGGTATAAGAACCATAATGATGTTTACCACTGTGATGGCAACATTTACATGGTTTATTTAACTCTAGGAAAACAGGTGGCGTACTTAATATATATATGTAATTAGATTTAAACTGCAGTTAATTACGTGTATTTTGTGGTATGAACAATATTTTTCTTAAATATTCACTGCGTCATGCAGGGGTAACTTTATACTTGGTCAAATGGAATAGGGGAATCCCCCAAGGGGGTGTAGATTTGTAATAAGGGAATAATTACTCACTGATATCCACCCGACCAGTCAGCCTACCAGTTTAGCTAACCGGGGTAGCACGCTCCGGACCCGGACCAGGAGGAATTTTTCTTTAGCTTGCTATCCCGGTTAGCTCACTTGGTAGAGTGACTGCTCGAGTGAAGCGGTGGTCCCGGGTTGGAACCCCGGACCAGGACGAATTTTTCTTTAACTACCAAGTTTCTGAGAAAGCTGTATAGCTTTCCTTTGTAGCCGTTGGCTGCGCTCGGGTGAATGTTAGTGAGTAATTACTCCCTTATTACAACCTTTATACTTCATGTGTACGGCGCTCTTGCGGGTAAAACAAGACTTTTCGGCATACTTCGAAAAAGTACCAACAGAACAAACAGTTTCAGGTCAGCCTGCAATATTTGTTGGTGATATTAATATATAACTGCAATATCCTGTATTTGTCCATAGTGTATATTGCCGCTCTACCCCTATCCTTTCTTACTATGGCTTCCCCCTTTCTTTCCCTCTCCCTGCCTTTTTATTCCGCTAGGCGCTGCTCAGGTGCTTCAGCTTCCGATGGCAGATGCCGTGGCTAGCAAATTTTTTTCCTTGCATTGTTATTTTTATTAATAAATAGCCACTAACAACAAACCTTAGGTACTGCACCAAAAGAAACTTTGGAATGTTGGTTTAATATGGCTACAAATATTGAGTGAGGATCGCCATACATATCACTCCAAAATCTCAAACTGTTGAAAATATCTGTTTCACCAATATTGTTTCTGGGAGAATCACAGTTTGGGATGGCTGCAAATATCGGTGATCAGCTTTAGTAGATCTATCCATTAGGAAAGGCAGTGAAGCACAGTGCAAAACGTGAAAGAATAATGACCCTACCTTACAAGTATTCAGAGGATTAATGCAGGAGGTTGTGAAGCGTGAGGTATTTAACAAGAGATATATAGATATTTGTTTCCCTCTGTTTTCTTCAAACAATAAAGACGTGCACTATGCTATGCACTAAGCGCACGCTAAATAACCCGTTGGGGTGCAAATAATTCCGGGGCCTTCCACAACAACCTGCCTTATAGAGTATTTATAATTACGCGACTTGAAACACCAAGGACTACAATTCTAATTCTCTGCTCATTGTTTCGATAAGCAGAAAGAAATAAAATTAAACTTGGATAAATGCATTCTACTCCTCCTCGATCTGCAAAAGTTACACTCATCAGCACTGCCACTTACCAATGTCCTTGCCTTGTCATGTTGGTTACCGTACCTGAGGGAAAGCCAGTGCAAGGCACCTGGTGATAAGTTGGTTAGGCATGCCCATGGTCTTACGAACTGCAACTAGCCATTGGCAGCGAGCCAGTCCGGTTATTCACGAACGTAAGTAAATCGTAATCTGACATCTGATCTGCCGCATAAACCCGATCCGGGTTCCATAGCCCGATCCCTTTTTAAGTGAAAATTGCACTTAAAGGAGAAAAAATTGCCGTCTCTGCTCCTTAGACGTATTGCCGGTAGCTGAAATTTTAAAATACGCAACCGCAATTACGGGCTTCGGATTACTGCTTCCACAGTTTGATTTATTCCCCTATATCAATAAATTATGCATTCATTTACAAAGAAATTGTTTTATTTTAAAAGGCAGTGGGTTGAAATCTGATGCCAATTGAAAAATGCACGAATCTTTAAAACAATTAGTAATTTTTCTAAGAAATGCAAATTATAATAAAGACATCGATATTAGCAATATCTATGGGTTTACGGGAGTAAGGACTACATATAATACTAAAGATGTATTTGCTAAACCAAATGTTCTCTATATCTTCCCTGTATTCTTTCTATATCCCTTGGGTGTAGTTTCGATATGACTTCCATATTGAGTGCGCAGCGCGTTTCCGTATGAGCAGTCCAAAATGTCTCAATGGATTGGACGTCTTACATATTTCCTGAAACATGAAATCATGGAAATCGCCATATTGAACGAGTCTCCAAGGAAAATATTTCTTAGTAATTGCCGGAATAATTGGAGGGTGGTTTAGAACTGCTAAGCACGAAATATTTGTGTCTTTGAGCAAAGGAAATAGCGCAGCAATTCTCTCACATCGCGGTGGACCTCTGAATCGTGCTGTAAGAGAAGGGAGGCAGATGCCAGTGAAAGTTGAAAGAGCGAAAAAGTTTATTCCGAAGGCCTCCACTACGTGAGGTCTCCGAAATAACGTCGACCACCTGGGGATCCTTAATGGCACTGAGATCGCAAGCACACGTAGACAGAGAGAAAACTTCATTACAACAGGAATTCGGGGCACGTTCCAGGGTCCCCGCATGACCCCACTGCACTCAAGTGTTTATGTTCCTAAGGTCTATAACACTGGCAGCCCGCCCGGTGGCGATGGTCTGCACGGCCGGAGCTTAGGGAGCTTAGAGCGAACCTGCCTCCTCCGAACGTTTCGCTCAGCCGCGAACCGGCTATCACGTGGCGGCGGCTGCAAACGCGGTCGCAGCCAAAGTCGTGGACATATTTCAATATCTCTCCCGATTTGGTAAATCCATACTTGAGCTGTGGGGCGAGCCTGCCACCTTAGACCACATAATCTGGGTCTGCACGGAGGATCCGCCTCCCGCACATCTAGTCACATCTCCTACGCTTGAGGAATGGGAAGCTGTTTTTTCCTTTGTTCTAAATCTGGGCAGTGCTCTTTGTTTTTGAGAGAGAGGTAAACGTTTATTGAATAATAATGGTTGGCTGTGGACTCAATACAGGAGCCCATTGGCCTTTGCCCTCGTTGAACAGCGCCGCCTCCCAGTCCTCAGTTGATGGGTTATTGATTCTATGTATAGCTGGGTTCTTCTGGCGTGGTCACACCATATGGTATCAGGCAGCCACTTCACCTCAGAAGGGGCAATGTGGATCGTACGAATTTGAACCATCTAAATTTTACAGGATCTCTGTAAGCATCCTATTTTAATTTCCTTAAAATGACCCCTTGCTGCCTCTGTAGATTTTTGTGTGGTTCGGCGTATGCTTTCCTCGTTAATCTCTTGTGTTGGCGTAAATTCCTATAGCTCAATAATGGTTCCGAATAATTATGTTCCTGCGAACATAATTATTTCGAATGGCCTTCAGTAATTTCATCTACAGCATTGTGAACGACCAAGTGTAGAAATCTTTCTGTTCCTGCGTTGACCGGATACCAAGTGCTCTTTGCGTATTATGATGTCCAGCTTTTTCTTCTCACTTTTGTTCTATTTCACATATGGTGATATTTAAGCAATTCTGTTGACAATAAAAGCCGGTAATAACTTCATGGTTTCTTTTTCTTTTGAGTTCGTGCTTGTGGTTTGATACCCTGCTAATCATTCTCGCCACTTACTCAGTTGTTGCCTGGAATAACCTAATCGCTTTCGCGTTGCTGCCTTTGGCGTCTATTAACAGACCTAAGGTTTTCGCAAGTGGCACCTATTGAATTTGCCCTCCTCTCACAAATACTATAACAGGGTCAGAGACTCCTTTGTTCCTAAAAATTAGTTCCGATTATTTGGGGGTGCATTGAAGTCGAAAGCTATTAGCGTATTGTTGACGGTATGCGCAGCACATTGTAGTCTTTCCTGCATGCTCCCAATTGACCGTCCCGAGGTCCAGACCATAGTGTCGTCAGCATAAAGTGCGTGCTTGACGCCCTTTATGCTGTCCAGCCTGCTCGGTAGCCCTAGTAGGGCAATGATGAATAGCGAAGCGGACAGTACTGGCCCCTGCGGTGTACTCCTACTTCGCTCTAGCGGGAACTCCGACTGTACTTTTCCGACATTCAGCCTAGTTCTTCCGTTCGAGAGAAATTCTTTGATATAATTATACGTCTTTACACAACTACTGCAGTCCTGTAAGTTTTTAATCTGTTTCTTTTTTGATATTATGTGGCTCAAAAACTCAATTCTGCCGTTAATACCGCCCTAAACCCACCTAGCTGTGAATTCCCCACGCAGCGGCTGCGGTGAAGCAGGCTGTGACGTCACCTGAGAGGCGAGCGCTCTCTGAATGGCTGCCGTGCATGTGACGTCACGGAAGACGTGTGCGTCGAAATCTCTCTGCCGTGACATAGCTGTTTTCCTCATCCTCTTTTCCCCCGTCGGCGCTGGCAAAGGTGAAAGGTGAAATCGGCTTGAGACATCAGGTGTTCGAGCGAACGCGGACAGGTGGCGCATAAAAAAACAGTGAATGAAAAGAAATGAAAGTGTGACCTAGCATCAAACGAGCAGGAAAAGCTATAACAAGCAAAAGAGCAAGACATAATTAACCTACGTTACGCGTCATCTTCTCCAAACATACGCTATGATGACGATAAAGTAACTTCATTGTACTGGAAGATGATATTGTTCAGAAGGTTATTCCAAAAACCCACAAGTGTTTACACCACTGCAGATCTGAAACCTCACCGGAGGTACAAGTTAAACTCGGGTGACTACGGAAATTTTTGCACCTGAGAGGCTGAGCGTCGAGGAGAGAAGAACATCGCCCATTGAAGTGCACGTACTTCTGAGGCAGTGTTAAGAAAGTGATGTCACTGCGTGTGCATAAAGAATGCAGTGAATGCTCCGCACCTATCTTAGTTACAATGAAATTGTAGTTAGAATTGCAGAAAATGAATCAGATTCTTCTATTTTTGATGATTTCAGCGTAGGGACCATGTTCTTATGAGTGGAAACTATACTGGAGAAGAAAACTGAAATTGGACCAAAATTTATTAAAAGATCGGCTGTGAAGTGGAGTTAGTAACGCCTTGTATAAAAGGACACATGTTCAACGCTCATAGCTGCGTTTAGGTGTCAGTGCTCGCAGATAATTGTTTTGTCTATTTTAACTTGAAATAACTGGCAACTGCTGCACCCGTGAAAGTGTTTACTTATCTCATCGTTTCGGAAGCTGCTTATTCATGTGTGCGTTAGTGTGACATATTGGGTCGTCAAAGATTCGGAACATTTTGTAAACAAGCGTCAACTTGGAGAATTCTTTTCAGAGACCAGAAGATTGTCAATTGAGCACATATTATCTTGTAACATATGAAATTCGCAGTGAGAAGTTTTTGTGAGCAGAAAATTACTGTTTCCTTCGTAAAGTTTATACATAGCTCACTAACGGCAGAATAAGTTGTATTTGACAGATGGAATACATTATGAGATTTGGAGGCCTGAAGAATTTTATCGCCGGCAGTGTAGAGATTCATGATGTTCGCTTTTAGGCGGTTAAAGCCAATACATTATTTCTGCTTGGCACGGGGCCGCCAGAGTTAGTATGTTGTGACGTGGGTATGGCACCGCCATAGATATTAGAAGACTGAATGGTCGCTCAAAAGACATTTTAATAGCCTGTCTTGCTCGCGCCACTGCCTGCTTGAAACAAACTCGCGGCCATTAATGCAAACCTAATATTTTATAATTAAATATTTTAAAAACATTTACTGTATTTATCTATCAATGATGAGCAACAATAATAAAAAAAACATCTATCATGCTCCTTGGTTTATTTGACTGTCCGGTTCCGTCATATATGATGTTGATGATGATGCACTAAATAAACTGCACCTCACTGCAGAAAACCTATGTACATTACAAAAAAAAATTGTTCGCTGTGGTCACATCAGGCAAATGCGAATCATGTTTCTTTGAGTGTATCATTTTTCTAATCATATGTCCAGTTTAATTTTTTGAATTAATTTTCTGCCACTGCATGATATTGTTTTGGTAATTGCTGTTTGGTGATGTTTTGCTGTTGATGATACTCTTTTTCCCTGCGGTCAATGCAGATATTTTGTTCTATAGAAGTGTGGCCTGTCAAGCCACAAAACCGCAGTTTCTTTTTTCTCGCGTTCCTTATCGCTGTTTGCTGTACAGCGATTTTTCTCGTATGTTTCTGTGATGTAAAATTTTGGCTGTGGTAGAAATAAACTCGAACTAAGTGTGATAACGCACCCCTCATTTCCCTTCTCTTGTCCGATCAATAGCTAATGACGGGTTCGATTCTGGTAGTCTTGGTGCCGTAGGTAGCTTAAGAGGGTTCTGACGCAGCTTGCAGCATCAGCGTTCCATCACGTTCATACGTGCCAGTCGCGGTAACACAAGACTTACTACGTCCTCCGTTATGGACGTGAAGTTTGGACGTGCATGGTTTGCATCCCACCGGTAGCACATGGTTGTTGCTTTTTGGCATTATAATGAATTATTTTTAAAATTAATATTGATAATGCATACGACCTCACTGGCGATGAACCAAACAGGAAATTTACACCAAGATATACAAATACGCTTCCTTTTGCGCCTAAGCAAGCATCGAGAAATATCGCTAAACATATTTCCGGTCACAGAGTAGTCAACGCTTCTTCTAGTGTGAGAATGAAGGACACAGTGGTACTTCTGCCCTAGGCGGCGAAGTGCTGTTAACAGCCACATATTGTTACGTGGCGGCCAGCTGAAGAATGAGGCGTGGTGAACGATGGAAAAGATGATTTATTAAGGCGAAAGCCTTTAATGTCTCATCGTTGTAAGCAGCAGTTGTCGACAGAGAATGTCACGCTTTTCAGTTGGTCGAAACGGTCGTGACGTCACAGTGCGCCAATTTCAAACGGGGCCAATTGTACTTTGGCTAGTAACCATGCAACCAATTGAAGGGACCATATAGTGATGCTCCAAGTAAGTGGGACTGAGCTTAGTTAATTGCTTAATTACCCAATTAGCCTAACTAACTTCTCTAGTCAGGTCATATAAATAAATAAAACCTAGTAAGAAATTGGTCGAGCTCGGGAATCGAACCCCGGTCTTCGGAGTGCGAGACGAGCATGCTATCCACTCCGCCATGCCAGCTCGATGGTTTGGAATGAACAAAGGCACGTCTAGTGAATACGGTGTCTTCGCTCACTGCCATCCTCCTCCCTTCCCTTCCGGCGAGGTTTAGGTGTCCACCGGGATATGAGAGAGAAATACATTTCCTTTCCTCAAAAACCAATTTACCGACGAGCGAGGCGTAGAACCGAATGGGCGATGGCGTTCTATGGACTCCCTGGCAGCGTTGCAAGACGCTGTCGCGTTCCACTCTTAGAGGCGAAGCTTAACATCTTGACCACACATCAGTGACCACACTATAGGTCAAAAAAGTGCCCCCCCCCCCCCCCCTGAATTTTGACGGGTGTCCACCGAGATATGTGAGACAGTTACTGCGTAATTTTCTTTCCTCAAATACAATTTTCATTTTCTTCATTACGGGCCATCTTCATCTTTCTTCTTTCACTCCCACTTCCTCCGTTCCTCTACGGTGCGGTTCAGGTGTCCACCGAGATAACAGAGATTTACTGCGCCATTTCCTTTCCTCATAAACCGTTGCGTTGAAACGGCAAGGCATCGCGCCGAACGGGTGGTGGCGTTCCGTGGACTCCCTGGCAGCGCTCCAACACGCTGTCGCGTTCCACTCCTAAAGGCGAAGCTTAAGCTTAAGCTTAATTAGCAGTTAATCAGTATTCAGGAATTAATCAGTAATTAACCATTAATTAGTGATTTGTCATCACTTAGTAATTAGTACTCAATTACATGTGACGCCACTAGTGCCACAGAAGCACTGAAAGTGGTGCGGAAAACGCTTTCGCCTCTATGCACTTTAGACAGTCAAAGTGCCCCCTGAATTTTTGGCCCCTGGTCTAGCGCGAGCGCCCCGTCCCGCGCCACTGCCAGCTTCTTCTTCGTAACATTACCCGGGGCCACCGAGCGATCGTCCCGATCGTAAACTACAGAAGACATGGACGAAGGGATGCATGATTTAGTGATCGCTTCTAGGCCAGAAAAGAAGTGGCGAGAAGCGCTGACCGCCACGGTGGATGAGATGATAGGCGGATGAGTCCCGGTCCACGAAGCATCCGGGCCGCAGGGTTCCAGGAGCTGACGGCCGAGGTCCTTGGACGCACCGAACGGCAGGGGCAGGGGGGGGGGGGGGCGGTGACCTCATTGTGGGCAGGGTCTTGTGTCGGTCGGGCCATTATGGTCGCGGCAACGTCGTCGGTTCGTCGTGTCTTCTGGTCCAGGCGGGGGACGGGGCTGGGGGGAGCGGCGAGGTCGGTTCAGGTCGGCCGGGCTGGGGCACGGCCTTGCGGGGCGGACCAGGTACTTACGGCCGACGTCCACGGCAGACTCAGGACGCCATAGCTCCGGGTCCAGGATGCGTGTTCGCCAAATGCAGCCGGTACAGCCAGCGATGACAGCGCCGCCCACCGGCAGGTAGCAGCCACATTAAGGCTGGTTATAAATATTCATTCAGAACGACGGCTTGACACCGCCGCTATGGCGCAGTGGATTAGAGCCACGTGTTGCGTATGGAAGGTCGGCCGTTCGACTCCGCTCTCTGTACTCTAATTTTATTGTTTTTTTTATTTCATTTTTTTTCCATTTTTCCCCTTTTAGGTCGCAAATCGTGAAGCTTAGTGGCATATAACGCCGTTTAAGAGGATTTATTATCCCTTTTAGGTAAACCGTTGTGACAATCTTCAGTAACCGTGATCAATTCACCGTGGTTTCAAGCCATGTGGCTGTACAGGCTGCAGTTGGCGAATACGCGTCCAGGATGCCGATGAAGGAACCCCAGCACCTCACACCAAATGTTACGTGGCGGCCAGCCGAAGAATGAGGCGTGGATTTTAATAGCCGCTGGCCTAGCGCGAGCGCTCCGTCCCGCGCCACTGCCAGCTTCGTCTTCTTCGTAGCAATATGACCATCAAATATGGGTTCTATGCAATCGCCAGCCCTCTTTATGTGCATGTGTACGGCTTTAAAACCGGCTTATTACGTATCTAGCAAGCACCACGTGACACGGAACTGGTTCTGCACGATTGACTACTGATTTTTTTCAAAGTATTGCAAAGTGAGAAGTCTTGCATTTTCCACAAACAAAAGCCGTTTGCAAAACCTTCAGAAACAGTGGTTTTAATCACGTCACCGGCGTACTGGCGTGAAATATGTAGTGAATTATCTTCGTAACGCATAGCCTCAGTGATCCCTACGGCAACTAATGTGTAGACGCCCAGAGAAATTGTCATAACGGTGTATGGCTAGTTAAAAGGTTAAGAGCAACCCATGGTGTTGTAGCTAGGAGTTGATGTGCAAAGGCGTTTCTTTATCGTTCTCCCATGGTCGACGTGCTAAGGGAAATGCGCTAAGTTAAAGCACAGGCCAAATTGTCTTCCGCAGGCTAGTCAACTAATTGCATATTCATCGAATTCGCACTTTGTAATTTCAATGAAGCCGAAGTAACATGGCAACAAGCTGACACTGCTGATGCGTTTTAGCAATTATTTATAAGTTGTATGCATTAGTGTGCAAAATGCCCATAGAGCAACATAATGATGAAGGCATTTTTAACCGTTCAATTTTTTACAACGGGCGGCTACATATTTACAGAACGCCGTTTATGTTTCAGGCAGCAGATAATAAATTTCTGACTTCGGCGGCGCACAGCAATACCTAATTAATCACGTGGTCTACATCAGGAAAGAATGCTGGAAATTCTCTGAGGACCCTGAAGATTCCCTCGAGTTAGTCGAAATATTTCTTTTCAATGAGGTCAAGTGTACTATAAATCTGTAACAGATATTGATGGCCTACCGGGCAGAGAGGTCATCACATCACAGTTCTAATTGCATTACGGTAACCTGAAATGTGATCTGATACCGCACTTTTCTTGTGAATGAAGTAATCAAAAAGCACAGATCATGTTCCACTTATCACGGCAGCCGAACATCTTAATTTGATCCGCCGCTATAAACTTTCTCTTGAATGTTTTTTCTCCTTACGAAGAGAATTGATAAAGGTTTCACTTCATAAATGTCTGTGCAACTTTTATTAGGAATATGTCTAGTTCTGTAATCATTGAGGCGTTCCATTCTAATTGTTTCAACGTTCAATGTGTATTAAATAAAGAAAGAGCAATGAATTACGAGCCTTAAGGCTTGAGCACTTGATCTAGAAATAGAAGAAAGGCACCAGATCACATACGAAGTATTCGTTTCTTGTTAGGGCTGGAACAGTTCAATATTCACTTAAGGCACATTGTTGCTATTGCACATTCTTTCCCCAGAACACTAAGCTTCGCTTGAATGGTAGGCGCTATACGCCTTCTCCCCCTTTATTCCGCCCCTGGCGGTACCCACGCTCAGAGTACCAACATGACGCAATACCATCAGAATACTTTAGAGTGTACTCAGCTAGCTGTAGTGCGAAAAGCTAGCAGGCGCAGACAGATTTCCAAATACACTGTAGAATGCGCGTTTCTTCAGCAAATATGTAAAAGCATAGAATGCCTCGTCAACTTTTCCGGTTTCTCACGTGCCAAAAATTTGCCAGGAGAGCCTCAACTTTGCACAAGAATCTTCCTGAATGAAAAACTTTAGTTGTGAGAAAAATCTTCGCTTTTTGCACAATGAACTTGTGTTTGTTGCATAAAAGCGCATACTGGGAGTCGGCTCCGGTTCATGAAGCCTCCGTGGCAAAGGCCCTCATTTTGCTGCCGGCAAAGGGGTCGGACAAGCTTTTCGTGCGCGCTAACTGCAATCATTTTCATATGCCAAGTCTTTAAACCAGAGTTTGATATCTAATAGCGGATTCGCTCTCTTTGACATATTAAGCTTGGATACAATGCTTAAAATATCGCCTGTCCGTAATTACTGAGCTCACATTTCTACTCACTGAAGATGTCGGAATAAATAACCTTAAAGCCGTAAAGAAGTATGTTTCGAAGTAGCGCTCGCACGCATTGCTGAGCAAAGGTTCTACCTCAAGATAATGAATTCTTTCCAAAGCAGTGTCGAAAAGCTTTGACATTTGCCTTTACCGTTCTTATTAGACAGTTTCGAATACATGCACAAAACTTTTTTTCGCAAGCTTTCATGTGATAGCAGGCGCAATTCTGCATGCGTTTTGCGTCCATGTTTTACCGGGGCTGCATACAATTTGTCATTTCGTCTTTGTACGGGAATAATTTATTCGTGAAGATTTTTGCTGGCAACAAATGGAATAACTTTTCAGCTGGTAGCACGCTCAAAGGCGCAAAAATCAACTCCGGAGAAAAGTTTTTCTTCTTTATGTACGCGTCATCAAGTGTGTAAATTAAAATTTTTTTTTATATCCGCGGGATTGATCACCACGGGCAAAAAATTGCCCACTGAGTTCTTTTTAGCCGGGTGACATTTCTTAAGAGGAAAAATGATCTCTATATCTGAGCTTTGTTTATCTGGAAGCTAAAGGAACATGACATTAGTTTTGTGCGCTATTTCAAGGAAAAAATTTCTTCCTGGCATTCGCTTTCTTAAAGAAGCCAGAGCTCTTTTTGTGTCCTTGGCAAAAAGTATTTTTTCGGGTGGACTGATAATTAAGAAACCTTGATAACAAAAAATGGCGTGGTCATTGCAGAGCCAATGCCACAATTTAATTTTCCAAACACTGCTTGGAAAACTAGCCCTTCAAACACATTGAATAAAAAAAGCATTTCTATACCCAAAAATTCGGGACAAAAGCAATTTTGAGAGGGAAACCTTTTATGATGGCAATATTTTCGTATAATGTAACATTTGACTATAGCAATCAGTAGATTGGCAGATCATCCTCCTGCAATCTAGAATTTATTTTCAATTAACGTTTTTGCTATCGTGAAAACCGTTCTTCATTGGTTTTGTATAGGTGTCGGAACTGTTCGATGCGATCCTTCGAAACAGTTTAAAAGAAAGATTTTGCTCCATATCAGAGGAATGGACCATTACCTTCAATATTTCTGTAAAAGTATCTTCCAATTTTTCAATTTTGAAAATTTTCCTCCGAAATTGCTGGACATTGTCTGAAAATTGCTGGACACATACCCTTAATGCCTCTGAAGCCGACCTTGCAATGCTACTCAGATACATTTTGTTACTGAATACAATTCAATACGGCCCCGGAAAGGCGATGGTGCGATGTTGCATCCCAACACTAGGCACACTTTTATTGCGAAAGCAATACTGCTAGCACTTTTCTGCCGTCGGTGGAGGTCGTTCCTTCGCTCCGGCGCAGCTGCGGCGCACGACCACGTGACAGCGTGACGTCACGACCAGAGGAGAGCAGGGGCCCATCTCGTCTCTTCGGTCGTAGTTGTTCCTTCGTTCGGCGCGGCGGCTACCACGTGACGGCCAGGCGTCGCTGGAGCGACGTGCTGCGCGCAAACGCCGGCGCCGTGCCGAGGAGACGGATGAAGAAAGGCAAGAGCGGTTAGCTATGCAACGCGCCTATGCCGCAGAATGGCGAGCCCGGCGGCGTTCTACAAGTTCAGTGAGCGAGAGTAGTTTCATGGACTCTCTGAATGCCGAAGAATTGTCAATGAGTAGTGCAGAGCGATATAATCACGACAATGTAATTTCCAGTGTTCAGACCAAGAGTCATTTCTTTACGGACCACCAAAGCGTGTTCATTGGAATAAACAAACAGTAGAAACCATGTTGTGTCCAGAGTAAATCCTTTAGTCGCACAAAACGCGAAGCCATGCCAAACCACCAGCAGACGCAAGCGCAGCCAGGGAGCTATTTCTTTCGCAATCACTCAGGCTGAACCAGAGCTAAGCCACAGCTAATTTTTTTGCTCATGTGGAAGCTAATGAATAATTTCTGTCTAGCTAAAATATTTTTTAAGTTCTTTCGATGCAAAAGAATGAATGCTAATATTGTAGTTTAATTTGCGTGAAATAAAGCGCTACTCTATCCCAAAAAGATCTTTCAGCGCGCTACTCTTGATAATAGTGATTTGAGCGGTGATTTAAACCACTTCTATGCTGAGCATCCTCCTCAAAACTTGTGCTGGCTTCATTGATACAGAAATTTCAGGCGCGCACTGCCTCCGCCCACGCGCTGCCGTGCGTTGTTCGGTTCTGCCAACCAATGCTTCGCGGGTGACACCTTCAGCGGCGTTGGTTGTCTGTTTTCAAACAATGGTTTCTTCGCTGGAAACATAACACCGCCGTACAAGGCGTCATCATTGCGGCCTCTGCCGTCGCTGTGAACTGCACAGAAGCCTGAAGGCTGAAGCTGCTTTATTCACCATTTACGTCGCCATTTTAAATGTTAGCAAAAAAAAAACACTTCGCATGCTTTTCTTACAATTTGCACTCGTTCTACCGGCTATAACTCGTAATTCTAAAATCTCTTCAGTTGCCCTTTAGCGCAATGACATCGCTATTGCTTTTGTATGGACCGCTAACTGCATACATGCAGTGAGCGGGTTTACACTCTGTAGATACTAACCAGTGTTAATACTTTCGTGCCCGAAAATTACACTTTGTCATCCAGAAATCTTGAAAGTTAGCAATAAATTCCAACGCATGAGAGAGAGAGACGTCATGTATGAAAAAGTTGCCTTTATTTTCAACTAACAGTAAGCATGTTTGCCTGAACAACACCTCTTTTATTCTTTCATCGTACATTCGAAAAACATCGGTAGACAAAGCAGGTGGAACACAAAGCTGGTTTTATGACTTCTGCCGTAATATAGATGCTTATTATCGAATGTACAGTAGCGATATCTCGTGCAAGCAGTGACACATCCTTCTCGAATGCCGGCGATGTCCATCGCCTTGTCAATCCGTTCCATTCAGTGCCTTTTAAGCAAGTAGTCTGAGTAGCCACCTTTCTTTTTTTTTTCTTTTGCACAGAGAGCTTTTATAGTCATGTTTTTTGGGGTTGTAAACTAAGGAACAGGGGGGTTCAGTTATTTGTTAGGCGTCAGGGCTTCAACAGACCGTGGAGGTAAAGGCAGCGCCGGTGCTGGAGCGCAGAGCCAATAGTTTGGTCTTTACGTTGCATAATCATAGAAACAGAAATGAGGGACTTCGACAAGCTGTGGTTTTATCTTACCAGACCTGGTTTAGCCGCTTAATTGGGCTCATTATTTAAGTGCAAGTTACAGGCTAAAGTCGTTCACCTGTTCGAGGTTCTGAATGACATGGCATCGAGTTACAAGACGCTGAAACTATATTCGGCACGCGAATACGACCTTTTATTGATTTTAGCTCAGTACTATAACCGATGGGTCGGACGGATGAGGCTAGACTATGCAGCATAACAATCTACATATCGAAACAGCATAAATGAAAGTATGCCGGGTTTATCGTAAGGGGTAAGATTATGCGAGACTGGATGGCATGCGCCTGATGCGTGCGGACCTCAGATCTTCCTAATCGTCGAGTATATATAGGGTGGTGCATGAGGGGGGTGTAAAGTGGTGCCGCGGCTGTTTCGAGCGCATCACCGGTTGGGTCGGCAGTACTATTTCACAGGCGACTATCCGTTAGTCGATCTCACAGGCCCGTTTCGGTGCGTGAGTTGTCACTTCTCTGTCGAAGCTTAGTGACACAGCAAGGAAATCGCACGTGCGAAGAGGTGCCGTAGTGACTGGCGCTGAGGTTTTTGTATGGGCATTCCTGGGCACACAAGCGCGCGAAAGCGCTGCGTAATTTTTTGGCTTTTGGCAGGCGCCGAGTCATTGCTGTAAAATATTTCCTCCGGAGTCAGCATTGAGCAAAGCCATCGGTTTCATTTCCTGCCGAGCTGCGATGAAGCATGAGGTGACTGTACCTTGCTCTTCTACCATTACATTTTTCGGCCGATCATGGAATCAGCAGTCGACGTTTGCTGGGTAAAGCAACTCACCTTAGATCCGTCAATTTTTGTTCTTGCAAGGTTATGTGGTCTCTGGCTTTTGCTTGGAATCTGAATGCATTGAAAGGAAGCACAACGTGAGAGCGTCCTAAAAATTTTAGCTATGGCTCCTTAGAAATGTCGTCTACCACAAGATTTGCATGGTTTATAGTAATGAGGCGTGTACTCAGGAATATGTCAGTGCAGCCAAGAAATGATGCTGCAACTTGCATTTTTTATTTCCTGCGCATAATTTGCCTAGGCAGCATTATGTGCAGTGCGGGACAGTTCAGCTCCATTTTGCACAATGTGTGGAAGCCGATACATGCAGATGGGGTAGAATATCTTCTTATTTCTGGCTTGACAGTTGTGCCTGTATATTCGGTCACACTCCGGTGGAATACCTATGTGCACTGTGCTTGCTGTCTGAAGTAGCCGGCAAGCTGTTTGTAGAAAGAAAAGAAAGAACAATAATGTTTGACCAAACTCATCAAAGCTTTCAAGAGAATTTTATTGGACCCCATGGTTACACGATAAGGGACCACAGTCCCTCAAAAAATACAAGAGTACAGTTCGCGACTAGTGTCGCTCGATTACGGAAAAGCGATCACTCAAGACACGACGGCGACTCCTGTCGCCCTGCAAACAAAACATTTACTGTAATCCCCTGTTCCCGTTTCGTGAATGACCGCTACAAAAATTATGTATAGAGTTAAACTTCTTAAAGACGCACATGGGAAATCAGGTATGCCGTAATGAGGGCCTTCGGTATAATTTTGGCCGAATTATGTTTAGCAGCGTGCTCTTGTTTCTCACAGCTCACTGTCATTTAAGATCGCAGCTTTAGCCACCCGTTCTTGGATTATTCGTTGTCGTCGTTGTCACCTGCCAACTATAGCAAAATGAAGAGCACGGCAAATTTAAAAGTAAGGCTGTAACGAAGGGTGGGCACGAGGTAAGGTGGAAAGAAGAAGGGCGGGTAGTGGTTGTGAGGGATCGGTAGTGTACGCGGGGTCATCGGAACGCGGCTGGGGGCGCTCAAAGCGAAGCGTCTCCGGCCGCTCGCGAATGCGCCGGAGAGTACGGGTGTCCCCCGCTCCGCGGTACCGATTCGCGCACGTTCTGGCACGAATGTGTATTTGTGTTTGTTTTTATTTTTATTTTGTGGTGGACAGGGTGATTTACCCTACGGTAGTTGGAGAGGCTGGCCATGCTCTCGATTAGCCAATCATATGAAGAGTGTAGAATGATTGGGTGCTACCAAATGTGGGCCGGGCCTTGAGGTCTCTAAAACCGGGCTCCGGCGCCAGAAAAAGGGTTCTGGGCTAAGGTGAGATGCTATGCATCTTCGGCTACGCCGAGTAGGGGCCTCCCCTAGTGTTAGCCAGTTCCACCTTTTTGTTGTTGTGTATCTGTTTGCCGTTTAATTTGTCTCGAGTGCCTGAACTTGCATGCAATGTAAGTAGCTGTATATAAAACTTCAAGTATTCGCCTTACCCCTGCATCTCAACTCATCACAAGACCGTCTCTGACGGGGCACCTCTGGTGCAAAGGAACGCTTCAGTCCGGTTCTACAAACCATCTCTGGCGGGGCACCTCTGGTGCGAGGAAGAAGAAGAACCTGTGAACTTTACTGGCGCAGTCGAGGGGATCCTGCGGCCATCGGAAGACGGCGCAGGAAGAAGACTGAAGGCAGGGAGAAAGGCGACGACAAGGCAACTGGTCAGCGTTCGAGAACGGACCTGCGGAGAGGCGGCGGCAAGGATGCAAGGACCACGGCAGTAGTCCAGCGACGCGGGACTGCATTCGGTCAAGAAAAGCAGCGCGTTGAGAACTCGACGGTCACCGGCGGGTCACACCAAGTGACGACAACGTGCACAGGACCAGCGGCGTGCGACAGCTCATCGCAGCGTCCGGTGAAAGTGGCGGTGGACTCCGACGCCAAGGAGCTGGCATTGCGGATCGGCACATCGAAATTGTGAGTTTCCTTCGTCGCATTGTTCACGTTCTTGTTCATGTGTTCGAGCCGGTAGGACAGTTGAGGGGTACGGAAGGCGGTATGGAGAGTTATCCAAGCCGGCCCTCACTCGGTGTGAGGTGCCGTGTAGAATCGCGAAGGAGCGCGTAGCTTATTATCAGGCTGAGCTTGCAAAAGTGAATGGAGGAAAGCGCCGCTATGCGAGGAAAAACCTCCGGATTTGCAGGTGTTAGAAGCAAGGCGCCAGCAGCTAGAGCTCGAGCTGGCTAAGCACAAAGAGTCTAGGAGAGCTAGTCAACTAGCCAGAATCAGAATCAGAATCAGAATATATTTATTTAACATCATGGCGATGTTGGGTGCACCGGCAAAAAGCCAGTGGCAAGGCTTGACGAGGCCGGCGCACCCTACAGAAGCTTGGCAGTGATACATTTCTTCACGTTAACAAAACAAACGAAAGAAACAATACGAGGGCACTTTCAGAGAAAAAAAAACGTACAAACACACACGACATATAGCAGTTGTTGGCATTATTTAGCTATACATTTATAAGGATTTCTTATTTAATAAATGTGGGAGAGTGAAGTTCAACATTTGATACCCGTAATTTGTGCGGGTGTTAGGTACAAACCAATTCAAAACTGTTCGAGTAGAGTATTTAGACTCTTTGTATTTCAGTCCAGACAGCTGTAACATAAAGCAATTGTTTTTAACAACACTTGTTAAGAACTGCTCCGAGTCCCGAGCAGAGAGGCCGCCAATGCTGGAATGCAAAGGCCAGCCAGCTTTCCGCGAAACTGGAATCTCTCTTGAAGAAAGTATCGTGACGGTACGCAGCGTCGCCGTATTAGAGGCGGTGAACGCGCACTCCGACGATCCAGCTGCACAGGTTAGCTGTACCCCAAATGACACCAGGGACGCGGACGCGAGTTGAGGAATAAAAAAATGGGTGAGGCTTAGCTTAGGTTAAGCCTAGTCAGATGCGAAGCATATTGTCGCCGAGTTGCATATCGAGCACGCCGCTTGGCTAGACGTTCTTCACGCTCATCATCAGTCTCTGTAGCACGCCGCAACTTTTGCTTCTCATTCCAACGAGCAGCTCTGTCTCCAGGAGGCATCTCTATCCCGTGTACGCCTAGCAGAGGCAGGCGCACCCCCTTGTATACCGCCGCTCCAGCATCACGTGTTCACTACAGCGCACCTAGCGGCAGAAGCAGGAAACACATTGGTCGCGACGCCTCGCGCGACGGCGCGAGCTGGGGCCCCGTTTCTCCTATGTCGTTACGTCACGCATCACGTGGTCCTCCTTGGTCGCGACGCCTCGCGCGACGGCGCGAGCTGGGCCCCCGTTTCTCATCTGCTGTGACGTCACGCACCACGTGGTCATCCTTGGTCACGACGCCTCACGCGACGGCGCGAGTTGGGCCCCCGTTTTTCATCTGCTGTGATGTCACGCATCACGTGGTATGACATGGAGGTCACGAAAGGTCAATGGTAACGACACCGCCGCGCTCCAGGAGCTGGGTTGGGCTATTTTAGTATGATTCGCATAAAACTCGGTCTCAGGCAAGCTGCGAAAAAGAGCAGTTGGTTCAGCGTGAAACGACCAGCGACGACAGATGCCAAATCGGCGAGCTAGTGACAGCAGGCAACCTAAAGTTGCCGCATGGCAGACGGTGTCGGGCAGGTGGCAGGAAGTGCCACGTAGCGTTAGTGATGACAGGGACATTCCATCCGAGGCAGAGAGCGGAGGTGGGCCTGTTGCGCCTACCGGGCAGAGCGCCGCGCAATTGTCGAACGCACTCGATGGGCGTCCGATCAGGTCCTTCGAGGAGAAGGAAATGCGTGACGACTTGCCACAAGGCAAGCTCGGGTCAAGCGACGGCGAGTCAGCTCGTGCAGCAGACGATGCCACGAAGCCGGCCAACGCCCATGAAGCAGGGAGCGGCGATTTAAATGTTTGCCCGTGCAGGAACAGTGCAAATAGCTCCAAACGCTCCAATGTACCAGGAGACAGGCGCATAGCTTTCACACTGAAAGTCGGCGGGTGGAACAGTACGTTCCGTGCTGCTGTACGCCAAATTATGTGCAGCGAAGCCGGTCGCACTGTTACAGTTGAACTGGGTAAGAGATATGTTCCTTACGTAGCACGCGGTCTGTACGGGTGCGCTGACGAGAGCGTGCCCTTAGGGGCGTCGTATGGTCAAGGATTTGGACCTATTCAGGATCATGACGTGTTTGATCCTGGAGGGCACCAGCTGTTTAGTTCTTGCCCCGCTGTGGCACCAACCTAATGAGCATAGTGGCCATTAGGCGTTCATCGTGTTGAGACACGTGGTGGCTCGAACGCACACAGGGACGCGCGGTGCGACTAAGGAGGCTCACGTGGCCGCTTACGGACCGAATATGAGTGCCAATGAACGCTCCGGTTGCGAGTGTCTGAGTGCCTGTGTGCCCATTCGCGAGGACGAGTGTGTACTTGGAGGTGGTGAATTCGGTGCAACCCACCAACTTGGACGCCGTGTTACGGCGCACGGCAGGCATCCCACTGTATTTATTTGAGTGTGCAATTTGCCTACGTTGTGTTAGTTCCCGTGTGCACTTTGGTTTTGGTTTTTTTTGGTGCCAGTGCTGGTGTAACTGCGGTATGTGACCCACAGGTTGGTTTTCTGACCCGTACCGATCCCTTCTTTGTTGTAATTCTGATAGTGGCATTTGAGCCCTTTTTAGAATCTTGGGAAGGGCGTGTAAGGGATCGGTAGTGTACGCGGGGTCATCGGAACGCGGCTGGAGGCGCTCAAAGGGAAGCGTCTCCTTTCTTGGAACGCGGCCGCTCGCGAATGCGCCGGGAAGTACGGGTGTCCCCCGCTCCGCGGTACCGATTCGCGCACGTGCTGGCACGAATGTGTATTTGTGTTTGTTTTTATTTTTATTTTGTGGTGGAGAGGGTGATTTACCCTACGGTAGTTGGAGAGGCTGGCCATGCTCTCGATTAGCCAATCATATGAAGAGTGTAGAATGATTGGGTGCTCCCAAATGTGGGCCGGGCCTTGAGGTCTTTAAAACCGGGCTCCGGCGCCAGAAAAAGGGTTCTGGGCTAAGGTTAGATGCTATGCATCTTCGGCTACGCCGAGTAGGGGCCTCCCCTAGTGTTAGCCAGTTCCACCTTTTTGTTGTTGTGTATCTCTTTGCTGTTTAATTTGTCTCTAGTGCCTGAACTTGTTTGCAATGTAAATAGCTGTACATAAATTTCAAGTATTCGCCTTACCCCTGCATCTCAACTCCTCACAAGACCGTCTCTAACGGAGCACCTCTGGTGCGAAGGAACGCTTCAGTCTTCGACTTCTACAAACCGTCTCTGGCGGGGCACCTCTGGTGCGAGGAAGAGGAAGAATTTGAAATTTACTGTGGTGTAAGAGAGAATTGCGAAAGCATAAGGCGGAAAGCTGAGGATTAAGGTACGGCTGGCAGACAAGAGGAGTCGCTCTCAGTTTGCTCCAGCTGCCAATTACCGACTTCCTAAACGCGTATCGCTTCCACCTGTGCAAAAGTGACTGCTTAGAAAAAGGTTAACATTCAATGGAGACGAGGAGTAAGAACGGGAAACATTTAGAGCACAAGACAGGACACATATTAAAACTGAGACGATAACAAAAAGACAGTAGTACAGAGGAAAATGGATCGTTATATACAGATGTTGAGAGCGACTTCGGAGGTATGCGGTAGCAGCAACATACGCCAGCAACCCCTACGTTGCAGGCGCCACACATTGGAGGGTTTATGAGCAATGACACACTGCCTTGTCTAAGTGAGATAATTAGTTTAGCAGGCTGTGTCTCGCTAAAATTACGTTCTAATCAGCGTAAAATCTACCAAACAACTGCTATTGAATGCATTGACAGCTGCAACGCCAACCAGCACATACCGTACCTTCTATGGGTACCGCTTGCTGAGTCTATGCTGTTTAGCATAGGGATGGGCATGCGCTACTTTAAATGTGCCGGTCACGCATCTCATGGCCTACTCCAAACCAAATTGCGTCTTTCATCGCTTCGCCGTTCTTCCTTGAAGCATTGAGACAAACACATTACAATGCCTCGGAGGGAACAACCGTTGCGCAGCATCGCTGTAAGCCACTGACAGTTGTTCGTTCAGTGCAATACTTTAGACACCTTGTGGGACAAAGCACAGAGCTTCGCATTCGAATCTTAAGGAAAGTTAAAGCATTGTCCCAGTTTTATTCCTAAATACATAGCAAAAATTACGCTGCGCTGAGATTTTGCCAACAGAAAGTACCGTAATTATCGGTTAAGGTTTCGGTATTTCACCTCCATCGAATTGCATAAGCCGCGAAGTCCCGACTTTTCAATCAACCTGTCCTTACGATTTCAGCACACATCTACCATCGGCAGAAGTATTTGACTCGCCTGACCTTGTACTCTCTGTGTTACTGCCGTAGTGACCAACTCACTTTGATGAGCGCCAATGCAAAAGGTGGAAGTGTTGTGTTCCAAGAATAACTGCAGACTGGGGAACAGGCTATCTAAGTAAACAATCAGCCTGCGCGGCCTTTTGAAAGCAGTGTAAAAGATTTACCCTTTTTAAATTGCAATTAGGCAATTTCAGTTAGGTTTTTACTCATATGAGCTAATTAACGCGGGTCAGTTGCACATCACATTTTCATTCATGCTCGGAGAGACTGCATTGATGATGATGCATACCAAAGAACAAAAAAAAAATAACAGAACAGTGATATGGCGTTTTCAAATCGCATTAAAATTGGTGTGCGTTTATAAACTCCAAAAACCAAACCTTCCATAACTTTTAGAGACTGAAAAGGAAAAGAAAAAAACTTTGACATCACTGCGGTGACCCGCATTGGAGCAATGCGAAAGCAAAGCGCCCACGTACTATATTGATGTACGTGGCTGCTCTGAAGTCCACGTACTATATCAACGTCCACGGCTATTGTGACGTCTAAGTGTATTTTCGTCGCTTTTTTCACGTCAAATTAATTAACTAGTTACAGCTCATCAGCAGAATTTTTCCCGTAGCAAAATTTTATCACATTGGCTGTCACAATCACCCTTTCGCACATTTATCTTCAGAGAATGACGTAATCGTGCGGACAAAGTTGCGGACACTTTTTGCTGACACGACCGATCCATATAGTCCTGTTGCATTTTAAAAAAAATGGAGAAACTAGGCGTTGGTTTATATAAAAGATTAGTCGCAAATCTGACGCGGAAGACGCGCCTGCGAACCTCTGACGAATCTTATGCTTTCACTGCTGCGCGACCATCAGCGCGTGAACCTCGTTCAAAACGGCACTTCAGATCTGCCCGCTTTGGCGTTTAAGCGACAGTCCGTCTGCCAGCCTGTGCGTGTTTGCGTACCTGCGTGAGTCAGCTTATTTCTAGACTTTCGGCGTGATCCAAGGCACCAAGCAGGTTGCAGTATGAGGTGGTTGGGCGGGGATGATGTAGCTTGAGCAGAAAGGCGGTGTGGTGTCGGGCACACATCTAGGCCCTACGCGATTGCAGTGGGCTTAGAAGGTGCCCATACGTGCTCCCAAAGGAGGGTGCTCTGGGTGCTCCTTCTTGGACCGGTTGGTGGCAGAGAACTCTCCGAAGAAGCCTTCTATGGGTGCTCTTTCGTGTACTTGCCGTATTGTACGGATTACGTCTGCACGAAGGTCGAGGTATGGGATCTGTATACAGACTCTCAAGGCAAAAAATTGCGACATTGTAGCTTGAAGAAATCTGTGATCTTATAACGCTGGAAAAAAACTTTACATAAAGAATTCCTCGCGCACAAATTTGTTAGAGTAAGCTCACCTCTTCCACACGATAGTCCAAAAGAAACGAGAATGAAGCAGCCGTTACGCGGGTCGGCGTACATAATCTTGAACGAACACGACAGCCCCTCTGAAAAGTCCAAAATGAGAAGAGAATAAATTTGTTGATATCTCCGTAGGATTTAACCTATAAAAATTTTTCTTTCGCTTCCAGAAGCACAAGGAACCGTGGTATGTTAGTCATTTTGTCTTCAATGGCGATATTTCCGCAAGAATGTCTTCAAGCAACC
Organism: Amblyomma mixtum; assembly: GCF_055824585.1. Lineage (NCBI taxonomy): Eukaryota > Metazoa > Arthropoda > Arachnida > Ixodida > Ixodidae > Amblyomma > Amblyomma mixtum. The sequence goes on from NC_143020.1 coordinate 7,383,222, forward strand.
AGAGGCACTTATAACCGTCTTGTACACGGTAAGCAAAAATAGGGGCCAGGTAGGTATGTCTTATTATTGAAAATTTTTCATTGTAACATAGTACTTTCTTCTATTCAATCCACTACTTGAAGAATCAAGTGGTGCCAAACTAAACTTTTTGAAACGAATCAAATTAGGCGACAAGTTTTTGAATCCTTTTCGAATAACTGCCAATGATTACTGCTGGTGCGGATGTTTAACAAAAGGCGGCCTTGCTTTTCGTGTCCGAAACCTTGGTCTGTATTTTCTTTCGTCAAGCCCCACGCGAGCACGCGTGCTCCTCATACCCTCTTCAGATATAACTCTCTCCACATCCGGGCGGCTCGTGTTGCGCGCACTCGAAGATCGGGTTGCGCTAACTCGCCATCTGGCAAACGATCTCCGTCGGAATGGAAGAGCTGGCGTTGACATTAGCGAGAATCGTAATCGTCCTTAAAATTGTTTCCCAGCATTGGTTATATGTGTCACACTTTCTTCAGGCACCTTGTAAAGGTTCCCACAGTAAAAACGTTGCAGAAAGTTTTAAAAAGATGTTTAGAGTTGATGTAAAAGTATGTACTTACCTAGAGATGTCATGTACGTGATGACATTACGACGTCGACGGACACCAGTCCTGGTGGGGGTTAGACTGGTAGTAAGGTTTGTCACAAACGCTTTCCTGCGTGGAGAGCAGGCCGGTGTTATATACATGATATTTTATTCAATCTATCTTTAATTGGAATGGCAGTAAAAGAAGCAAAAGTAAGTAACAGAATCTCTGTGTACCTACATAATTTGTGGTGTCCGGGGCGGGGCGTGGTACACAATGTATTGAAACATGTTGCCACCAATATAGCTCATCCTCATCATTGCTTGACAGAGTGTTCGAAGGGCGACGGGGAAGTTTATGGTCTGCTTCGTTACAAACAGCAGGTCAGGAACGGTTGTAAACTGAAATTGAACATTGTAGAAGCTGAATAATAAACAGCATGCAGCGCATTTAAATATTCCGCAGCACACCGTCATAATGGAATCTACATACGCTTGCGCAGTTTTGCAGCTGATGCAATAGTTATGCAGTCTAGAGCTCTATAGGACAACCGGGAACAAGAATAATTTACCTGCATTTAAGACACCCTGAAAGGGTCCCAGGTATCACAAGTGACAAATATTTACAAGCGCACCGCCAATAAAGTTAAACGACGGTCATTACTTTGTCCGGCCCGTTAGGCATTGCTATTTCACGACATGGTGAGGTATTTCATATCTCCAGGGTTCTGGTTAGTTTTGCTTAGTTTTCACACGTACTCTTTTTTTGACTATCTCTGCTCTCCATTCCGCCACTCAAGTATCGCGGCGCCATCGTCGACCCTCTCCTCAGGAGGCGCCTAGCGCATCACCTCCCGCAGGCGGACCACGATATATTCCAGCACTTTCGCCACCCTCTCCCTCGGTCTTTCAAGGTACCCATCCCCCTTTCATTACAAACTACACTGCGGGAGGTACTCGTGGCAGCCACCCTCCACTGCCCCCTTACGTTGACGTCATCCCTTATTCCTCTCATAGTAATCACCACGCGGCTATGCTTTTCTCTGCTTTCAACACACTCTTCACCTTCTATGGTAACTATCCACCTGTTGACGATTATTTCGTTCTCACCACACCCTCTTATTGCCATGGCAAGCCCCTTCCGGACAGTCTCCGTGGCAAACACGCACCAGTGGTGCCTTCTTACAATTTATTTATTTATTTTATTTATTTATTTATTGATACTGCAGGCCAATAAACTGGCCCTAGCAGGAGGGGCAATACAGTAAAGAATGTGGAATGCAAAAAACAATAAACACTAACGAAATATAATGCTGGGTATAGCAGTGTTACTCAATCAATACATTCTGACGCCAGCACGATAACTAACAAGACATGAAGAGCGCCTCACCCTCCTCCTTTCCCTGTAACCAGATTCCGGTCGAGGATTCCGTCGCTTTCGCGACACCCTCCTTGTTCCACTCGATCACGCCTCCTGATGGTTCTGATGGTTCCCACCCACCGCTTGCGCATTTCAGCGCTTACGTTACACTCTCTTCCTTCCACGGTAAATCTCCCTCGAGTGCTTCCTATGGTAACGCGCCCACCGGTTTTGCTGATTACTAGGACATACTGCTACTACTACTACTACTACTAATAATAATAATAATATTAATGATAATAATAATAATAACAACAATAATATTAATAACAATAATGCTACTACTACAACTAGTACTGCTGCTACTACTACTAGCATTCATAATAACACGTGAAACCCGAGAACGGGCACTTAAGACCTGTAGCGCTAAAAAGAATCACTGCACCGTGGTTCTCTGCGACTCGCGTCAGACGGTTAGAAACTTCGCCAAAGGATGGATCTCACAGAGAGCGGCCCGAGTCCTGAGGAACCGACAAGTCCCGCAGGAGGTAGAATTCCAAACCAGAATTCAATGGTTCCCGGCGCACATGGGAGAAGTATCGAGGACGTATCGCAACCGCAACGAGACGGCACACGCCAAGGCGCGCGAGCTCGCGAACCGCGCCGGCGACCGTCGTCCGTGGAATAGCACCAAAGACTGCTTGACCACCTACAACGAAATTACCAAGGCCCTCTGCCTGGCCCGCCGAACCTTCCCTCTGCCCAGCGACAACCTGGACAGGGCGCACGCGGTGACCCTCAGACAACTGCAGACGCTCACGTACCCCAACCCGGAACTATACCACAGGCTTTACCCCGGTACATACCGGACAAATATATGCAAGGTCTGCCACGCCAATGTAGCCACTTTAACTCACATGCTCTGGGACTGTAACAAAAACCTTCACGGTGCTAATTCCGGAACCCTCCAGCCGCGGTTGGCCGCTGCCTTGCGCAGCCCCAGCCTTGGGGACCAACTCTGGGTCGTCCAGCAGGCCCGCGAGGCGACGGCGAGGCAGCGCCTCGACGTCCCCACGTGGAAGACCTAAGGCCCCGTCGGCGAAAGCTCTGCAGGACTATGAATAAAGTTGTTACCAACCAATTGGAGTTCCATTCTTCCGACCCGCTTGGCAACCCAAAATGTGATTTAAAGTACGAAGGCGGCGTCGTGAAGAAAAATGCTTACGAAAGGCACCAATGTTTGTATACTTCACGGTTTATAATATTGTTAGGGTGGGTGTAAGTAGAAAGAACATTAATTCTGAATCCTGCAATTTAATTCCTTTTCAGTGGTGCGGAAGAACCATGAAAACCAATTCACAGCGCGAAGCCGTACTCCGGAGCTCTCGATCTTTCCTTAAAAACTGTATATGAGCTTAGCTGAAACGCACAGACTACCTCTCGGGCAATAGAAGGCATTTTTGCGCACATTATCACAGAGTTACAAAAAAAGAAAAAACTGCCAATGGCGCAAGAAACGAGGACACGGAAGGCACACAAAGGACAGGACTGACGCCTTCCGTGTCCTCGTTTCTTGCGCCATTGGCAGTTTTTTTTTCTTTCAACATGAATCAACTCGCCCAAACTAGAGTTTTACTTGAGTTATCAAAAATTCGTGGGCGTTCATACAGATTGATGAGAGGAGGCAATGGTACAGCAAGTGGCCTCTGATTTCGTGAGTGCTTTGTTTACATGACCTAAATTCATTCCCTTCAATGACATCTTAGGTAGTATGTGGCCCTGCAGCGGTCGTTCAAACAAACCGATGCTCAGCTATTGAAACGCAGTGGTGATAACCTGCCGCATAGTCACAGATATTCAGGTGTTTGTATGCAGATCTAAAACACATCTCAGGAAGTGAGCGTTTATGGACAAACAAAACCGCCTGAGAGCAGAGGAAAAAGTGTAAAATCAGGAAATATAAAGAAATTTCATTATTCTGCTCAAGATAAAAATACATATACTTTAACACAGTTTAATTACACACATCCATACACACATCACATAGGTGACTCCTGAATCGGCCAGCTTTGGGTAGACATTCTTCAACGCCACATAACCATCTGTATATAATCAGGGATTGCTCGCAGGCAGTCGTCTTCCAATTAAAGGGATACTATCGATATCTATTATTAAACAGCAGAAAAATTATACTGCTTTCGACATGACAGCAACAAATAAACACCAAAATAAGCTACCCCATGGAAACAGGCTACTGTGCGCATAAAGAAGCCCCACACACGGTCGTGTTATATCTCCGGTTATTCAGAAGTGGGAGCAACTTTCGGGGTTAGAAATACTGGTGCAATAGTACTTCAGTATTCGGAAGCAAACTTCCAGTAATAGCAGTATAGGGATACCAAGTTTGCGTTCCATCTAATCGGCAGCTCTGCCTTACTTCGCTAGTGACATGTGTCGGTGAGAGGCCTGCTTTATTAGACACCTTGTATGCAATGCTGCTCACAAAATCGCCTTACCTCTCACTGAATGCGAAGTATTGTTTTCAAGGACTTTCTACAGTGCCGAGGCAGCCATTGAGCACATATTAAAGAATTGTGAAAAACCTCCAGGGACAGTTAATTTACTCACGTCACTGGCATATTGGTGCTCCATGAACAATGGATTATCTTCATAGAGCACAGCAGTAGTGATCTCTGCTAGGGATAGCGTATAGATGGCCAAAATGATTGCCATAGAGGCATGTACTCAGTTTACACTTGAAGAGCAGCACTGGAACCCAGGACGATGTAGCTGTCAGCTCGTGCAAGAAGGCGCTGTGAATATTGGATCTCAGCAGCCAATACAAAGATCCTTTTATTCATTCATTTCCTAGTGCAATTCTGGCAGTAACCACGACAAAGGAGATAGTACTGGCACGTCGAATATTGACCTACTTAATCATCTACGTCGAAGTGTAGCTTCTTATCAGATGACAAATTGACTAACTAGATATTCCGTGCCTTCGGCGTTCTTGATCGTTATGAAGCCGAAAGGTCACGCCAACAGACTGACGTTGCTTATACATTTTAACATATATCCATAAATTCTGTACACTAATAGCCAAAATGCGCATAAATGAAACAAAAGGAAGTAGGCAGTTCTGCCAATGCATATTTCTCAAATTATTTGAATAACGCCGATAAAACACTTAAATTATGCTTTACGCTTTCCGGAAGGGGGGAAGAAATATAGTTTTTCTTGGGCCGAACGGCGATAGCTTCTCTAAACCGCGCTTTGCTTGAGAAATGGATGTTCAAAACTTTGTGAGGACCCCCAGGCATGAATTGCATCTTTTTATTCCTTGATATATAAAATAAAGCGCATAAAAATAATTATTGAATGATGACGTCATTCGCAAAAAGCTGTCAGTACAGAGCCGAGACAGGCGTTTAAAAGCGCTTATATTAACAGCACTTCAAAATCCACTACAATGGCGGCACAGATTATATTATATTGAGACTGCATCAAGAGGGCTTTAAAATATAGAGCGTGCACTTCATATACCATCAGCATATGTTACACATAAAAAGCAAAAAAATGAAATTGAATAGATGTTGAGGACTTCACTAAGAAGAAATGGCAAATAGTTTAGGAGAACTTCTACTTGGGCTAGAGGGTTCACTGTACTCGAGAAAGGAAAACAGTAGCGCCGAAAAACACACACACAAAGTTCATGAACGACGCTTGTCCTACGTCGTTCTTGAACTGTGTGTGTGTGTTTTTCGGCGCTACTGTTTTTTTTTTCATTTTCGAGTAGAAGAAATGGCAATGTGCTGTAAAGGCTTCGTCATTGAGATTCAAGTGAAAAGGCTAAGAATATAATTGTACACCACATTCTCAGAAACGCGACAAGGAATAGAATAATTAAAGAGCACGAAAACTACTTAACAACAACTATTCCCAAAATGCCGAACGAGAGGCGTCAATGCAACCAGAAATAGATGTCTCAGCTAATTCAGAACAAATGGTACGTTGGGATTTAATGTTTTAAGCAGGTAATTTGGGCGCTGCCGAGATATAACCGCCTTCTCGGAGGCCATGATGTGTATGACAAAATTAGGCAAACGCACACAATTTTTTGAGAAGCCCACGATATCATACACTTCAGAAGCAAACTGGGCAAAATAGACCTTATTTGTAAAGGTTCTTTACAATACCTAGCGTTGAAAGCTGTTCATGAGTTTGATGAGAATGTAAAGCATTATCTTTGCAGCGAACATATTATATTATAAAATGCATATTGTTGCATGTGCTACAGAAGGAGACGAAGAGCTTGGAGGAATAAGTGACCTAGCAGAACTTTTTGCGGGGCTAGTTGGTTCATTGTGGTTGGTTGGTTGGCCTCAAGTAGAATGGCACATACCCACTACGGGGGAGTGGCCAAGACACAGGCGGTGAACTGTTGGAATGATTAAGAGTTTTAGAGGTAAAGGAGTATTAATAGGGTATAGGCTGACAGATTGGACGACGCAACGAAAGGGGACCTGTTAGCAGGGAGATCGAAGATGGGAGGACGGCATTATGTGCAAATTTGAATGCAACATATGGAATGATTCAATTTTGTATTGACTGAAAGAGAGACAGAAAAAATAATAATAATAATAATAATAATAAATTAAAAGTTTGAGAATCAGAAAAATGAAAACAAATAGAAAAAGAAAAAAAATAATATTAGCATGGGAGTCGCTGTGTTTCTAAAAGAAATTTTTGAACTGCACAGCGCGCACTCCTGTTGCTTCGTCCAAGCGAAGTAGCGCCAAAGGAAAGAACAACCTCAGAGGACACAGGCAGACCCAGCTGGTGAAACGGATTTTCTAATAGGCGCCTCCTCAAAGAAGAGAATCGGCGGCAGAACAGCAGGAAGTGATCCACTGTCTCAGGCTCGGCACAAAATGGACACAGTGGAGAAACCGCCAGACCAGATCTGTGAAGGTAGAAATTAAGCAGAGGAACTCGGCATCGCAAACGCGTGAAAGAGACCTCCAGTCTGCGCGAACTCCAGTCTTTGCTGCTCCAAGGGTGCAGAAGATGCTTGTATTCGGGGGATGAAGTAAGCGCTGAGGCTGAAAATTCCTGAAATATTGTGTAACTGCGAAACCTCACCGCAGCTGTATATGCGCAGGTTGGCAGGACAGCAATTATTGGGCCACAGAGAGAGGCCCTTGCTAATGAATCAGCAACCTCATTTAACTGAATGCCCACGTGACCCGGTACCCAAAGCAACCTCACCGAATTTAGATGAAGCGGGATCAGCTGCTTAAAGAGGCGTAATGCCCGAGACTCAGAGGGTGATGATAATGAAAAGCAAATAGATAGAGAGTCCGTCATAACCATGACTTTGGAAACGGCAGGATCTAATTTACGTAAGGCTAGAATGACAGCTAATAATTCGGCCAGATAAATTGGAGTGAAGTCAGGGAGACGGAGAGAAAAGGACCATCCCAATGCAGGTGAAAAAATGCCCACACCTGCCTTTTCACGATCCTGCGAGGCATCGGTAGCAATGAGAATATGAAAAGGAAAGGATCTTAGGTGGTCCTGTAACAAACCGAGAAGGAGAGGAAAGGGCTGGAGCTTGGCATTCGATGGGAAAATGTTACCAAATGCAATCTCGACTGAAGGTGAGATGTTATGCAGTGGATGGATATCTGTGAGCTTAATGTTTAAGGGATCGAGGAGAGACTGCACGAAACATATCTGCGGAGTATGCAAACGAGACCAGGTGGCATTTAAAAAGACTGCGGGCTGACTAAGAAATATTACATTGGATGTGTGGAGAGGAGATGCGTACAAATTTAAAAAGGTTTGGACTGTTAAAAGGCGAAATCTGGCTAATAAAGATGGAATTCGCGCCTCAAGGTGCAGGACAACATTAGCTACATACTTTGGAAGTCCCAAGCAGAGGCGCAACGCCTCACGCTCCAAGAGCACAAGCGGTCGAAGTTTATAGGCAGGAGCTCCTGAGAATAAAACACATCCGAACTCCAAAATTGGGCGGACATACATTTTATAGATCAGCAGAAGTGTGTGCCTTCTCATCCCTGACCTAGTGCTGCAAAGCCGACGCAGGATGCCAATGGCCCGAGCTCCTTTTAAAGAAACTTGCTCAATGTGAGGCCGCCAAGAAAGAGTAGAGTCATAGATCACTCCAAGGTACTTCACTGTTTGAACCTGAGGAATTATGTGATTTCTATAAGAAACGCAGATATGTACAGGATGAGAAACCGGGAAGACCAACAAGGCGCATTTGTTCACATTGAGGGGCAGATGAATACTTCCTAACCAGTTGTCAAGAATATTGAGGTAATCCTGCAAGATCTGATACAGAGAGTGAATATCTTTTGCAGAAGCAAAAAATGCGATGTCGTCAGCGTACACGTAAGTTGACACATTATGGATGCATGGAATGGAGCTTAGAAAGATGTTAAAAAGAACAGGGGAAAGAATTGAGCCTTGCGGAACACCTCTTGTCTGTCGAAATTTCTTTGAAAAAACACCTTTCGGCAGCAATAAAATTCTCTGTTTTCCAGGAAAGCAAAGATCCAGGCTACGAAATAGATTGGGAAATTAAGGACCTGTAATCTGCCTGAGGGCTAAGGGTATGACTTTTACATGCCGGACGCAATCTAGAAGTCTAGAATGAAGCACAGGGCGCATCCCCACAAGGTAGAGAGAAAAATTATGATGTAAAAATAGCGCACAAGAACACAAGGGACGGAAATTGCGCGTGTCAGCAATAAACCTCAGTTGGGAGTTAGCGCTTGCCTGCGTCATTTCCTTTCATTCCTTGTGTTCCTTGTGCGCTATTTTTACATCATGAACGTTATCCAACATTGCCCAATTTTCGGCTTTGCTCAGTGAGAAAAATTAACCAGGCCAGCCGTCGACTGAAATCCTGGCCCCCCTGAAGTCCCCGTAGGGGAAACTACGCGCAGCAGAGTCCTGAAATGCGATCGCTCTACGGCGAAAAGTAAAAAAATCTTCCAATGCCGCAAGTCTCTTCTCCGCAACTGCCGCGCCACACAGAGCTCCGAATAACTCAGCATCTATTTGGCCAGTTGCTGAAACGACGACTAGAAGATATCCACCGCCCCGCCGACGCCAATCACCGCCGCTCCGCTACTTCGACGCACCGAAGCCCAGACCGAACACCCAGCCATTGTCGCAGCACGATGCCACATACTGCCGCCTACAGGTCTCAGTCGACAGGATCGACGTAAATGCCCTAGAGGACATTGGCACCGAATATGGCGTGCTTACTGGAGAGTTTACCGCAGTGCACAAAAGTTTTGTTGCGAAAGCAACACTCCGACAGCTAAAGCGAGACCTCCGGTGGCCGCCGTAGCTACGCTTACCTTGTTTCAATTGGTCGAAATGGTCGTGACGTCCCAGTGCGCGAATTTCAAACGGGGCCAGTTGTACTTTGGCTAGTAACCATGCAACCAATGAAAGGGATCGTATAGTCATCCCTTAAGTAAGTGGGACTGAGTTCAGATAATTGCTTAATTAACCAATTAGTATAATTAACCTTTCTAGTCAGACCAGATAAATAAATAAAACCGAGTAGGAAATTGGTCCAGTTGGGGAACCGAACCACGGTCTCCGGAGTGCGAGACGAGCACGCTAAACACTTCGCCATGCCAGCTCTATGGTTTGGAATGGACAAAGGCGCGTCTAGTGTCTTCATTCACTCTCATCTTCCTCCCTTCCCTTAGTAGAGAGCAGTCGGTTGCCTGGAGACAACTTTAGATTAATACACACCCCAGTCTGAGTTCTCTAAGCAAAATCTGTCCTTCCATATATGACAATAAATGCCCGCTATGTTGTGGACACCTGAGGCTTTACCACGTTACATGGGCCTGTCAGAAAATGCAGGCAGCGCCGATAAACAACACACCAACACCGGAGCAGTGGGAGGCTGCGCTGTGCAGCTCGAAGCCTGAAGAGCAGCTCAAGCTGATCGACAGGGCTCGCAAGACTGCAAAGGCCACTGGGGCCCTGGACTGAGGGCTTCACCTACGCTGAGAGAACCCTTGCAACAATAAAGTTTTGGATTCATTCAATCCCGTTACAGCGAGGTTCACGTGTCCACCGAGATATGCGAGAACGATGGATTTGCTTTCCTCAAAAACTAATTTACCGACAAGCAAGACGTAGAGCCGAACGAGCGATGGCGTTCTGTGGACTCCCTGGCAGCGTTGCAAGATGCTGTCGCTTTCCACTCTTCGAGGCGAAGCTTAACATATTAACCATACATCAGTGACACAAGCAGCAACACCGCGCTTAAGGCTTTCGCCTCAACGCGTTTTAGGTGAACAACGCGCCCCCCTGAATTTTTTCAACTTGTGATAACCACAGATACGTACCTCTGGTTGAGATTTTATTCAGTCCATGAGAACGTGCGAATTGAGAGTCCCGCTGCAACAAAAATCTTTCTTGTAAAGTTCCTCAGATTTGTCGAGAGCCCCTTTGATGTTAACCACGGTTAAGATGTTCCTAACTGGCCAAGGCACAGTCATCGATCTGCAGACGACTCAGCCCTGATTTCGGCTGAGAATGCCACCTGAACCAACCCCATACTACCAGCTGCACTGCAGACTCTAGAAGAGCACGTTAGCACGCCACCAAGTACTATTAGCATGGTGGCCGTCGGCGACCGCCGATGGTGGTGAGGACAGTCCGAGCAACTTAAAGTGTCATGGACAACAAGCACGTTTGCTTTCTGGAAAGAGGCATTGCACTTGCTCGGGCAGTTGTTCCCACTCATCTAAGCTTCCAAATTCATAGCAGGAAGAAGCGAGTGCATCTCTGCGGCCTCGGTCGTAGTCAAGTACGCCGATCAAGCAGAGGTGGCCATAGCCTTGGCCCTAGCAAATACTGACACTGACATCATCGTCAGTGATTCAGAGATTGCCATATGCAACTTCTCTCGCGGTAGAATATCCCTAACTGCTAGAAGCATTCTCACAAATGTTAGACTAGAACGAGAGATAGAATTGGTGTCGACTCCTAATCATTCAAGGAACCCAGGGAACGAAGCAGCCCTCCAACACGCTCGAGGTTTTGTAGGCCGAGCTGTGGGCACCTGTCTAGGGGGACCCGAGATGGAGGCAGTGATTTCGTATCACCACATTACAAAATTCTTCAAAATCTCTAAAAGAATCTATCCTCCCCCGCACAAGTCACTCTCCAAACACCTAGAGGTGGCTTGGAGAAGACTCCAAACTTTAAACCTTTTGCTACTTGAAAACAAAGCAATCAAGAATTTCAACTAAAGCTAACGTCCTTCGTAGTGCATTACTTGTCCGCCTAACACGGGGCTATTGCAGTTGCTCTGAATTCAGCTGGGCCTGTGGCACAATTCTGTGCTTCTTCGCCGTCTCCTCTCTTCTCCTCGAGGTGCCTTACATTTCCACGGACAGATCCCCCATCGCGCTCTTAGCTCCTCGCGTAAAACACCAGAGTACGAACTTTGTTTTCTGTGCCGCTGCACTGTTTAACAAAGAGCGTCACACAAAGTGTATCAGTAAAAACGATGGCAAAGGGCAGGGTGATCCCGCACATGCTAATTAAAACGGATTAGCAAAATGCCACAGAAAACGATAGACACAGCTACCCTTCAACATTATAGTTTCGATATTGATAGTTTCGAAATTGGATGCGCCCTGTTTTTTTTAAGTACTCTTTAATATTATGATAGAAGCTCACCCAGCCCGAACCTACTTATTCTAAGTTCATGTTCGCTGCAGATGGCAGATTAAAACCTAAGGTTATGATAAGGTGTATGATTTTGATTTCGCACTTGCTCGGATGGTTGACGCAGTTTTAGCTCAAGTGATATGAATTCTCTTATTACTACGCCAGAAATATCCTGGCCTTGTTTCTATTCCTCCAGAGGAACTTTTTGAAACAGAACAGCACTAATAAATTTTAACGAGCCTCAACATTATGCCAAGCACTAAAAAGTATTCCTTTGGCTTAGATACAGCTGCGGCAGTCGATTCGAGTATTCGCCCTTGTTTGAAGCGCGATATCATTCAGCTATGAAAGATTATTAGAGAGAAGTACTGCAGAGCTTTTTAAATGGAATTTGCGTGCAAACGAACAAAACTGTAGTGCGCCCAAATGCTTCCTGTTTCATGTACAATCGGGGAAAGAAGTGCCTGGACCACGTATTCCGCAAACGAAGTCGATAGGTCTATCACTAGTCGTTAGTTTCAGTCAACAGATTTAAAGGTCAAAGTAAAAATCCTCGTCTTTCACCTCAAGATGTGCGGGCTCCATCCGGCGCTTGATAATAAAGCTGTCGGCTTTGTCTGCGAACCATACAGTCCAGAGACTTTTGTCCCTGTCTGTAAATAGCATCGACTGAGCGAATCAGCGATTGTAATGTTATTGTGCTGGCTTCACCTCTGGGTACACAAAATAGCTCGTTCACATCTTTTAAATTCCCTTTTACCTAGTTATGTCCTGAGGCACGCTTTCCTTGTGCTGGCGCCCACATTTCGCTGGCTGGCCTCTCTGGAAACCAGCGCTGCGCGCCCGCCGTCGCGCTAAGGAAGCCGAGACTCTCTCGGACATGTCGCCGCTTGCCGCGTGAATCATCCCGCCTCGCCGGCGCCCGGCGCGCACCCTTCTTCCTCCCCCTCCTCACCGTCGGTTTGAACTACAACGCTTCGCCGGCCGCCCGTTCCTGTCTGCAAGCCTTCAACGGCCGGGCGCCTCTCGGCCATTCGTCTAATTTGAACGGTGGCCAGTGCCGTGACCTGATTGGAGGATTTGAACTGCTGGCTGCCGCAACGGACACCGGCGGCTATAAAAACGGAGCCGCGCTGAACCCGCGCAGCAGACGGGCAGCAGAAGAGACATCACGCCGGAGCTTCTAGCCGGCCGGTGGGCCGGTTGGGCCGGTGCAGGGCCCAACCGCTGCCTCAACTGCTAGCAAGTTACGCCGCTTCTCAAGTTCTTACTAGGCCGCACTTCGAACCTCTTTTGTTCCACCCATGAGGCCCTTGACGTTTAAAGCATACCAATAATGAAGGATAACGAATGCGTTTTCTGAGTGGTTAAAGCTATTGCAGCCTCCTCCGCGATCTCGGAGGAGGCGGCGACAGTTTTAGCTGATATTACCGCTGGTAATATTTTCAGCGACTCAAAATTCACCGCTCCCAATTTCGCGAGAGGCCGAACAGCACCCACCACCCTTAGCATTCTCGAAAAAGCAGTCCAACCTCCCAGAGAGGTCGAAATGATTTGGGTGCCGTCCCATTCGTACAATCCGGGAAATGAGGCAGCTCACAAAATAGCGCGAGGTTTCGACAACCGGACAGAGAGCTCGCCTCTTCATCCGGGGTTTACGAGAGACGGCATGACCTCTTTTCATGACATTACCCGCCACCATACCTCGGGCAGGCGAGTTTATCCCCCTCCGGCTAAAACGCTGTCCAAAGCACGAGAAACCACATGGAGACGGCTTCAGACATGCTCCCTAACGAACTCCGCGCAACTGTCACTCATGTACCCCTCGCAGTGCGAACCCCAATGTTTCCGATGTGGCGAACGTGCCACTTACGGCCACATCTTATGGGATTGTGGGAAGAGCTAGTACGAATCCCTCTCTCGAGAAGTGGGAGGCTGTGCTGGCCAGCTCAGACCCGAAGACGCAAGTCCGGGGCGTCGAATGGGACAACCAAGTCGCCAGCAGTCACGGACTAGCGGCCACCTAACACGGCATTCCGATTACCGAGCTCTTTTTGACGAATTAAATATTTTGTAATCCAATCCAAATCTGAGTGGTTACGGACATGGCTGATTGTTATTCTGCTTGTGCAAGCTTGCGCAACCCCGTTCCTAAGTGCTTTCTGGAAAGAGTCGAGGACAAATGTTTTAGAAATATTTTTTAAGGATATACTTCTTATACGTGTACCTGTACTCGGAAATACAGCAGTTTTACAAGAAAAGTCTCTACACCCGTATTAACCTTTGGAGTCAGCTAAGATTAGCATCTGAATATAATTTCTGTATTGGCAAAAATATGCTATTTATTGTTTCATAAAATTTGATGTGGCACGAAATGAACAAAGCAGGAGCCTTCAGTTGCGCCAAGACACAATGTGTGGGAGACGACGCCCGCAAGACGGGTAGTATATTCTGACACTATGTCTTGGGCAGTTCTCTGTGTAGACCATGTCACACTCCACTGGAACACGGTGATGCACGGTTCTGCTTGTCTGAAGTAGCCGGCAAGCTGTATATAGGGAAAAAAAGATGTGGATATTGATTTTGTACTCGCTGTGAGGAGCTGTGAGGAAGCGGGTTTACACCGACAGTTTCCGGCTGATACCCTGCACTAAAGTCACGGAATCTCCACTAAAACCTTCCATATGAGCTGCTGGTCTGAATTATGAGAATGTGCAGTGCATACGATATGAAAACAAAAATATGTAAATCAATATCTTCTGTGTACGCCGTCCATAGGCATTCAACGTAATTTCCAGTCGCTTTACATACAGTGTACGTTCCGTGATATGGAGGCCCTAAATTTCCATACGTGCCTCCATACAGTCCGTACCAACTCCATGAGCTCCTTAATGACTACATAAAATTTCTTATGGAAACAAATGGATTTATGGACTCGTCATATGGAAACTTTGAGTAGCGATGATTTTTGATTTCGTGACAGAAAAAAACACTGCTGAGGCATTTTTGATCTCATGCGCAGTAGCTGAATGGCATGGTGACTGATCCAAACGTGACGTTTGCGAAACCAAGGGTCGAAATCTGAGCTCACAATCTGCAGCGCATCGGCAAGCAGCCGAAGTGTGCATACACTGAGCCACCACCGCGTATTAATGGCATTGTATTTTAACACGAAGCTAAATAAATATTAAGCCAGTGATGGCGACCATTCTGACTCTTTATTGTTGAAAAAGGATGTGTGGCATGTAAGGACATTTGCCATTGCTTCCCTCTTTTCTTTATATACATCTCGAGATACTTCGTCACTTGTTAGTGCACCCATAACAACCTTCCAAAAATTTTATAATTTGCGTTAGCGCTAAAAGTGTGTGAACTTCCATTCATATTTTAGGAGCCGCAAGTACCCGAAGTGCCCTCTCCAGGCTGTCAAATACGGTTGCTTGAGAAATGAGAATTGTTCAAACGATAAATGCATTTCCTTGCGCCAGTGAAATTTGCGGACATTACGGATTTCTTCTATTCTCTGAAGCACATTTTAGCATTGTGGCAATGCCCTTTCAGCAACAAAAGGTTCACGGACTTGCGTTATCTGAAAACAATTTATTATAGCCTTGCATTTAGACCAGTCGTGTTTCACTGCTACGAGTGAATAAAACATGCATGTTTCTGTCATAGCTTATCATATATTACCAACTGGCTATCGTGACTGCAGCGAATATAAAGTTTTTCAAAGTCGCTACCCCGTATTCTTTTTTCTGACGATAATATAATTGCTCTGGTGGATGAAACTCATCTCTTCCGAAGATAGAGCCAGCAGTAACAAGGATGAAGCACCGTTTTGCTGGGTCAGCATAGATAAGCCTGAATGAGTAGGAGTAGCCACCTAAAGTAAAAATAAATTTTTCTTCTTTTGACGAGAATGAAACCGGCGAAAATGTTTCATGGCTTCACAAGCAAAGGTACCTGTGATGCTCAGCCATCTTTAGCTCTTCATTGCTGTTATTTCTCCGAAATATCCTCGTAAATATATGACCGAAAAACCGTAACATAGACACGCAGGCCATACTCCATCTCGGCACTACAAACATTCAGATAGCGTCACATGTTAAATGTCTTGGTGTTCTGTTAGAAAAAAAATATGTCCTGGAATGCTTACATAGATGAAGTTGCAACTAAAATTTCTCGCATTACAGGGATCCTGTGCATATTGCCATAATTTGCTCCTGTTTGCATTAAACGCCTTATTTTCAGTGCCCTTTTTACTTCACACATTAACTACTGTCACCTAGTGTGGGGTAAATTACTTTGTCAAATATTACTAAACTTCACCTCCTTCAAAAAAAAGCAATTCGTATAGTTGCAAACGCTGCATACGATAGTCACACTGCACCTCTCTTCAGGGAACTAAACTTTATCGCACTTCCTGACATTTATAAAACAACGGTCCTTAAGCGTTATTCTAACGGAATTAAACAAAATAAAAACATTTTAGGCACCATAGAAAACCTGACACCTAAACGCAAAACACGGAATACCCGCAATACTGAACTGTGGGAAATACCTCGAGCACGCACTAACTATGGTTACCAGATGGTACGTAATATGCTCCCGTTGCTTCTAAACAAACGAGTTGTTTCATAGCCACAATACTGGGGCCGTGAACCCCATCAAGCCCAGACAGAGGCTTTTTGTTCACGGTCCTCAGCATCTGTAATGTTGATGTTGGAATAAAATGATGATGATGATGATGATGATGAAACCTAAGTGGTGCTCACAGAGGAAAGAAAACGGGAGCTGAGTGTTTCCTTGTCTCTGAAAATCGTTGAAATTGGCCTCACGCAAGTTTTTCAACGAATGAAAGGAAAATTAGAGACAGAGCTTTGACGTGCATTTTTGGCCATATTTCTCGATTCGTCTTTGGTGGGGTGGCATTTAATCATGAAAGTTCCTTGCTTTTTCGCTTACCCGGTTCTAAGCTTGTCGAAGACGCTTTAAGAAAAATGCACCACTTCATCCAGGTTCTATTTAGAGGGGCTGCTCGAGGGGCGTGTGGTTGCGGTATTTTGCGCTAGACTAGTGTGTATAAAAAAGGCAAACTACTTTTGTTAAGGTAAATTCAAAACCACCACCTGGTCCAACTATTTCCTACAGAATCAAATTCACTTTGCTGAAGATAGCCGCTTATGGACAGTTTTTCGTAGCACCTACGGCTATGAAATCAAGGCGTAAAGGTTCTTTGAGAACTTCCTTGTAACGCACGCTGTGGTATTCTACTACATAAAGAGCTTAGACTACAACCCAACTTTATTACATAAATAGCTGCAATTTATAATGTACAGGCGTCTAGAGTATTACATCAAGATGGGCAGGTGTCATTCAGAGAAAGTGAGTGATCTAAATATACTTTGGTTCGGGCTTGTTAGATTACACTTAATGTTCATTCTTAGGTCGGCGCTAAAGAGAGAGGGGGCAAAGAAGGTAGACAAAACACCGGAAGGCTGTCCTGTTGCTTTTATGAAATTTCTTTTTTTTATCTTTTCTGTCCTCCTCATATCAACCTTCGAGAAAACTAGAGGAAGCTCCATTGCAATTGTGCTGTATCTAAAGAGAGATAGAGAGAGAAAACTAAGAGGCCGATCCTAGTTTTCTGTCTTCACTGCCACAGTTTTGTTTTCAGCTGAGTCGAAAATAAAATTAGTCAGGAAGAGGCAAAGTGCATTATTATCTCCGCAAAGACTACACGGTTCTAAACTTTCGTACAAGTGCCGGACAGGTCGCGTTCCAATCCGGGGGCGCTCTAGAAGTGGTAGCTTGCGTCAGGCATCAGTCATAAGTCGATCTGTCCATAAACAATTACCTGGGCGTCTATGCGAGCCGGTCGCACTTGCGAGTCGGGGCCGGAGGTAGCCAAGGTGCCCTTGCCAGTCTAATACTATCACGACATGCACGCGCAAAAGTAATTCAGTGGTGACTGTACTCCTGCTAAATGTTACAACAAACGAAAGGACGAGAGAGAAGAGAGAGTTTTCTGTGTTCCACTCAAGCGATTTCGACCATTAGATTTCTTCGCGGCAGCTTGAAGTGTGCTGCGAATATGTTTATAAAAGCTGCCCATTTGTTAGAATTGAAGCATACTTCGGAAGACATAATTTCATATTTATCAAAGAGCATTTTTAATAGACTGGCAACATTCAAAGCTCCTCGACACGAGATTTAGAGGTTTAGATTCTTCTGCAGCAGCTAGAAGTGTGCTATAGAGATATGTTCACGTCAGTTATAATTTCCTATTGTTATAATTGAAGCATACTTGGGGCGAATTAATTCCATATTTACTGAAGTACATTTTTAATACAGTGACAAGATACTAAGACCGCATTCATATCTTTTCACGTAGTTGAAAAATGCTCGAAGCATGCTTTAGACGTGGCATATTTGCAAAATTTCAAGAACATATCTCGAGTACCAAGCATGAAATTTCAGAAACTTATTTCCTGCATATTTTAAGTGTATTCAAGAGTAGAAAAGATCTTTAAAATAGCGTGTAGATATCATGTCGTATATTCCAAACGTTTCTTTTTCGCTAAGGTAAAGGCCGTTTCACATGCTGTGACAAGAAAGAAAGTACTCGTCCTAGTCGGCGACGCCGCAGTGCAATTTTCTGTCAGTGCTTTCACATGCAACGCGTACTCAGCGCATTCAGCGGGAGAGACACGCAAGGTTGCTCGATATTCGCATGGGCAACCCGCGATTAAACGCGACCGAAACACTGCACGGAATGTGTGCATGATAGGACCAGGGTGTTGTTAGATGCAAGGCAATATTTCGTATGCTTTGATTAGAATAAACAATTTTCCTTCTGCCGCTGCAGCAGCTCCCGCGTGACCCCACGTCACACGCCGACTCGGCGCTCCTCACAGGTCCGTCGCAGATCGAGCACACCGACGCTGCGATTTAATTCCAAGCGGATGAAACTCGATCGCAAGCCGTCTGCAGCTAGGCCAACGGCCCTCCCCAGTCACAGGCCAGGTTTTCTCAGATCATGAATGATATTTTACCAATATCCCTCAAGGGAAAAGTATACAACAGCAGTATCTTACCAGTACTCACGTATGGGGCAGAAACGTGGAGCCTAACAAAGAGGGTTCAGCTTAAGTTAAGAACAACGCAGCGAGCTATGGAAACAAAAATGATAGGTGTAACGTTGAGAGACCGGAAGCGGGTAGAGGGGGTGAGGGAACAAATGCGGGTCAATGACATCCTAGTCAAAATAAAGAGGAAGAAGTGGGCATGGGCAGGGCATGTAGGCATGTACTGCGAAGGCAAGATAACCGCTGGTCCTTTAGGGTAACGGAGTGGATTCCAAGAGAAGGCAAGCGTAGCAGGGGAGGCAGAAAGGCGGGCGGATGAGTCTAAGAAGTTTCAGGCGATACGGCGGCCGCAGCTGGAAAAGGACACGGTAAATAGGAGAGATATGGGAGAGGCCTCTACCTTGTAGTGGGCGTAGTCAGGCTGATGGTAATGATGGCCTGCATTGCAGAACAAACTTTTGCGACAGATAGGCTGTTCACATCTTTTGCACACAAAATTCAGCCTCATAGCCCGCTGTTCTACATGAGAATGCACTCTCAGGGAAAAAATCTTTACAGAAAGCGGTTTCCCAAGGCACAATGAGTGACCACGTTGATGCGTTACCCCTGTAGCTGAGCATTGCTCTCTAGAAAGGAGCATTCAGACCGCGTATGCTCCCAGGTATTCATCCGAACTGGTTTCACGGCAGCATAGAATAGATGTGGACAAAACAGCGAATTCGTACTCACCCTACATGACCACTCTTTCTTGGAAGAAGTCACTAATTTAATCAGAGTGGATAGTGACCACACTCGAAAACGAAAGTAAACATTTTCCTGAAGCTGGTCTATGGTTTAGGGGGTTTTAACATCCCAAAGCAAATCGGGCTATGAGAGACGCCGTAGTGAAGGGCTTCAGAAATTTGTGCTCAGTAAAATGAGCCTATTAGCGAGTTGGTTGCCTACTTGAGACATTACTGCAACGCAAGAACCGCGTTCACATTAACCAACCGGTCAAACAATGCCACCTCTCGAAGCTCCCCAGCTCCCCAAAAGCTCTCCAGCTTTTCAATCTCATGCGGCGTCATCGCAACCTGGCCACGGATAGTAAGCAAACTGCCCGCCGTGGTAGGTGCCAGTTATATTGACGCCTGGTCGCTTAGGAAGAGGAACCGAAGCTACACAATTACCACCGTTGACAACACCTGCCATTGCAGGGCATTGACGCATCACTTATCAGCTGCACCACAGCGCCAGGAGGGGTATGTAGACTTCAGGGATCTTTGAATGTGAAGTAGGCACTTACCTTCAGCATATATGGGTATTAAGCATTACGCTATCCCGTAATAGCACTGAGGCGCAGCTTTAGTATCCCGCTACCTCCAATTTTATTTTCACAGTTTGGCAGATAAACGGCTACCCCTTTTAAGCTGCCATCATACCTGGACAAGATTTACACATCCTAATCGAAGACCATTTCTTTTTGATACCCTCCTCCCCACTCGGGGCCTTCCTCCAAGGAGCGAAGGCCGTGTTCAAACCCCGCCAATGATGAGACTTTTGCCCAGATGAAGACAACACCTCTTGTCAAAGCGTTGACAAGTAACCTGAGCCATCCACTCCGTTCTTCACATTGGCTGTATTAACATTACAAAGCCACCGATACACACAGAATAGCGCTGCACTGACATCTGGCTTACTGCGAGAAGGTATACTCGATATGACAGCTGGTTTCCCATGCGCGCACTTAGTGCCAAAAATTCAGAGGGCACTTTGGCTGTATAAAGTGCGTAGAGGTGAAAGCGTTTTACGCACCACTTTCACTGCTTCTGTGTCACTGGTGGCGTCACATGTAATTCAGTACTAATTATAAGTGATGACAAATCACTAATTAATGGTTAATTACTGATAAATGCCTGAGTACTAATTAACTGATAATTAATGACGCTTAAGCTTCGCCTTTAGGAGTGGAACGCGACAGCGTGTTGTAGCGCTGCCAGGGAGTCCACGGAACGCCACCACCCGTTCGGCGCGATGCCTTGCCGTTTGAACGCAACGGTTCTTGAGAAAAGGAAATGGCGCAGTAATTCTCTGTCATCTCGGTGGACACCTGAACCGCAACGTAGAGGAAGGGAGGCAGTGGGAGTGAAAGAAGAAAGACAACGAGGAGCCGTAATGAAGAAAATGAAAATTGCATTTGAGGAAAGAAAATTACGCAGTAACTGTCTCACATATCTCGCTGGACACCCGTCACAATTCAAGGGGGGGGGGGGGGGGGGCACTTTTTTGACCTAAAGTGCGGTCACTGATGTGTGGCTAAGAAGTTAAGCTTCGCCTCCAAGAGGGAACGCGAGAGCGTCTTGCAACACTGCCAGGGAGTCCATAGAACGCCATCGCCCATTCGGTTCTACGCCTCGCTCGTCGGTAAATTGGTTTTTGAGGAAAGAAAATGTATTTCTCTCTCATATCTCGGTGGACAGCTAAACCTCGCCGGAAGGGAAGGGAGGAGTATGACAGTGTGCGAAGGCACCGTATTCACTAGACGCGCCTTTGTTCATTCCAAACCATCGAGCTGGCATGGCAGAGTGGATAGCATGCTAGTCTCGCACTCAAAAGACCGGGGTTCGATTCCCGAGCTCGACCAATTTCTTACTGGGTTTTATTTATTTATATGGCCTGACTAGAGAAGTTAATTAGGCTAATTGGGTAATTAAGCAATTAACTAAGCTCAGTCCCACTTACTTAGAGCATCAGTATATGATCCCTTCAATTGGTTGCATGGTTAGTAGCCAAAGTACAATTAGCCCCGTTTGAAATTGGCGCACTGTGACGTCACGACCGATTCGACCAACTGAAAAGCGTGACATTTCTGTCGACAACTGCTGCTTACAACGATGAGACATTAAAGGCTTTCGCCGTAATAGAGAAAGGCGCATGCCATAGCAAAACGTAAAGCGGACACACACCGTAGAAAACATCTCAAGTTGTGGCGAATTTCGCTTAGTGTGTTTTGTTTCCAAATGCACGAGCAGTTCTTATATTCAGCATACCCTCTTGCATTAAACCACCAGTTAGTGCAGCGGTCCTTCGTGTTTGAGCCATCCTAAAATGGCTTGGTTCATTGGGGTTTAACGTCCCGAAGCAGCTCAGGCTATGAGGGACGCAACCCGACCTAAAATGAGTGTGTTCCTCGCGCTGCCGCTATGATATAAAGATGCAGTACATTTAACTATGTATTTATTAGGCTAGGTCACGCATACTATACGTCGCCATTTTTACATCCGGCACAACATTTTGAACGCTCTTAATTTCTCCTTGAAGGTGCGTGCTTACCTTGAACTACTTGAAAAGATATCTTATAATAGCGCTGCCCTGCCTCATTTGATGTAATTGTCATTGCTGTAACAAAGGCGATCCTGCAAAAACGGCACAGAAATCATAAACCTTTACTTTAAAAAATTTCTTTGCTTCTTGAAATTTAGCAAGACATGACCAACAAGTACAGAGAGTAGTCAGCACTCACATATTGGTAAGTGTCGCTTGTGGAGCATAGTAAACAATGTAACGTAAAGTATTGCGATCAACCCGGTGTAACTTCCTCATCGCCTGGCATGGGCTGGTTGGGGCGAAGAAAAGATTTTCGCTCTGCTCCTTCACGAACAGCATGTCGTTGACGCCGATTAACTGAAAACGTATATTGTATAACATGTTAGGAAGTATTCTGGAAGCTTGCAGACTCTGCCGTGCAGAGTGCTGACTGGAGTTACTGGAGCATTTTCGCTTGCAGCAGTCATACCTTACGAATAAATGTTTCACACGAGAGCAGTCCATTAGAAAGAGAACCCTAAAATCGCTAAGGAGATTTAGTACCCATTCAAATGCAGGTGACAACCCAGAAAGGTAAAGGTTGCTTCCACTGCTCGACTTCGCCGAACGCATTGTTTCTTTTGATAGCATCGTTCCTAGTAAACGCGAGTCATCAGGCGTGATATATTTTCTAATTATTTGTCAGCGACAATGGGCAGACCGCTTGGAATCTAGTGTTTATTGCTTATGGGATATGATTTCAGAGGAGAAAGTGCAGATAGTAGTACCAGTAATGCGGTTTCAGTTTATACCATATGCTTCCATTTACCGTAATTAGCCCTAACTAAAAGAACATAATAAAAATAGCGCAGGTATATCGCCCCTGTCCGCTCTAGATAGCAGGATGGTTATAAGGCTTGAAACATGTGTATACGCCGAAATAAAATTAAAGCGAAGTACAAAATATATATCACCAATGCGACTGCTTAGGTACGGGTCAAAAAAAAATGTGGCATAGGGGCTGTAGAAACTGTTCATTTGTGCAGTCGTCTGAAAAAATCAGACACGGCAAACAGTTTTATGTAATGATCTTAGGAATCTGACAAGCAAAATGTAATAATTTAGTGTTCACTAATAATGGTGCCCGGTTTTCTCTCATAGCATTCCAATCAATGCTGCGCTTCACTAGCTGGGGCCAAACGGTCCCTACTAGCTTCCGAACTCCATGCGACCACCTCAGTCCCTCTGAATCGCTGCGACACTCTCATTCTCTTCAAACCTGATTTTGGACAATAATGGAGCCACGGCTACCTCCCTTATAATTTATTCTCTTTCCTTTGTGCCATATTCATGAGTTTGTTGCCATATTAACTGTGCTCTCTGGCTGCCTCGACATGTTACACCTTTTTTTTCTGTCCAGCGCTTGCTGCGCTGGCTCAGTTTAGGTTGAACCTCCCTGGCAAGGCTTTAAGTTTCTCCACTAAATGTTAATACCGGTAAGATAAAGCTGTCATGCCCATTACTTTTATATACTGGTATGCTGCTCTTAATGGTCTGAAGGTACCTAGCAAAATCACTCCAGTCCGCCCTGTGTGCAGTCAATGTCGTGGTCCGGGCCTGCGGCATCTACCTGCCGAAATCACACGCATGCGTATTCTGTAACCGTCCCCAGAGCCTTGTTACCTATCGTAAACTCTCGTTCTCTTCCAAAAGTGTAAACATTATTTGTCTTTAGAGAGTTTCTGTTTGATACCAGCCCTACTACTTTGCGAGCCTAAGTCACTAACCGTACTAAACGTTCGGTTGCCTTAGTTATTCAGCAAGGCAGTTCTTCAACAAACAAAAAATTGATCAGGCTAATTGCACTAACATTTTGTTTTTATATGTTATGCGGTTTTATGTCAAAAAGCGACTCCGGCTTTGAGGAACGCCGCAGTGAAGGGATGAGGATAATTTCCCCGCGTTCTTTATCGTGTGTATTAGCTATATCTCTATATATTAAGTGTTCTCTACGTATGCCCTGTAAACACACTGTGAACAGTAGTGCAGAGGTTGCCTTTCCCTCAGTGAAATCCTGATTGGGATTTTATGCATGTATAATGTGAAGTGCTCTGAAGTGACTGCTGGCAGAGGCTATTGAACAAGCGAAGTTGAATAAAGAGACCATGCTCAGTGCAAAGATTAAATGACGGAACCTGGCGAAATATGTCATACGGTAAGCAACTAAGTAGCGTCACCGATATTAAATGTGGCTACCAGAATAGATGATCATTTCTAACCGACGCCAAGAAATTCGCGCTAAACATCCATTCTTTCGCTTGCATCAGGGGACAAGATATAAGTGCACCACTTCAAGTCACATATAAGGGTATGAAAACTGCGCCTTGTAAATCTGTTTTATTTTTCCAGGACCCAGAAATTGAATTTCAACGGATTTCAACTTTCATCCTGTTCATTCCCAAGTTCGTAAGGGGCCACTCACTCAAGTCAAAACTTTCAGTAAAAAAACATCGAAAAATTCTTTTTAACTTACGGAACTAGCGCTCTGGTGGTGCAAATTTCGGGGGTTATCTTCATAAAAAACACCTGAAACGGCCCCGGCTACGACGAACATACAGATGCCTAGAAACTTAGTCATGACGTGGGCTGCTTACTTAGCGATGGCGTGTAAAACATAGCCTAAAGCACCATAACCAGCAATCTATACGTGTACACGATCAATATTTTATAAAAGACTACGCAAATATTGAATATACTGAAATTAGAATCATATATGATAAAACGAACTTAGCTCTTACTTTTTGTTCACTTCTTCCGGTATTAAATTCAACTACCAAATGGATAGTTGTCTTACAGATGAACATGACTTTAAAAAGCTGCATATATATATGAAGCGAAATGCAGAAAAATGAGTGCAGCTAATTTGGCTTATTTTAAATTTCGGAAATTTACATTTCTTGAATTCAATAGAGTTCGACGAAGTTTATTGTGTGTTTTATGGCTGACGTCTATTCTGACGTGTATCTTTGGCATGTATTATGGTTGATACTTTCGAGCTACCAAGTCGAAGGTAAATGTTAATAATTTCATTGCTTATCGAATATTTCCTTATCGTATTCGTCTTTAAGTGCCTCAAAACTTTCCTGGTACAAAAGAGTTCCGTGTCCAAATTTCCATGCCTTTCCGTGTCCAAGTTTCGTGCCTTTCCGTCTTCATTGCCTTTCCTATGTTCGTCCGTTATAAGTGCGCAACTTGTTCTTAGCAATAGCCGTGTCCAGCTGTTCGACGAAACAGTGTGTTACGAAAATCTGTCTAGATTTACGTTTTCAAATAAATTCACATTCAATCGTAATATGTGACATCACTTAATCATCCAGACAAAATATTTTAGAAGTATCTACACTTTCGTCAAAGATGTTGGCAAATGTGTATTTTCAGCATTTTTTGTTGACAAGGATTGCTCCGGTGCAGTTTTATGCCCAGCTGCTGCCTCCCATTCTATAAACAATCGGCATTGACGGCGTTTCATTTCACTGAGTACTAAACTCACCTCTGTGGCTCACATAGTAAGATGTTTCGATGGACATGGAGGCAGTCATTTCAGTCAACGCAAGAGTTCTACTAATACTTTTTCTTTGGATTTTGGCCCCACACTGCACCTGCCACAGAAAACACGTGCAAGCCCAATTTGCATACTCTCCAAACTAAACAAAGTCAGGCCCCTCATGCATGTATGTCCCTATCAGAGTGCCGAAGCAGAGAAAAGAAGTGAAATCGCGAAAAGCCACCTGGTTTTTGTCTATACAGCATTAGAAACACTACATATGTATATCAAACAGCTTACAAGCGCTCATTACATCATCTGGTTTCCATTACAGCCCAAGGGCCACCCGCCTTGTATACAGAGGCAATAGCAGCCCGGTAGTACTCTGTGACATAAAAGTGCTTCCCTGCGCCACGACCTGTGTACCGGCAGTGGTGTCTGGGCGACCGATAAGGGATGCATGCTATAAAAAGGGATTGCAAAGTAACCTTACCTGTCGACGCCTGCCCGAAGACAAGCGAAAGGGTCCTTATTCTAAGCGCAGTATACATAACGCACCCTTGTAAGCACGGACGGCTCGCTTTCCGCCTCTAGTTCAGCGTGTGCGGTGGTTATTCCGACGAGACAAAAAAATTAGAGGGCGCACTTAAGTTCCGTCTCAAAGGTATAACGCAATAGTGTAATGGGTTAATCGACATGCATTCTGAACGTTATTCTCTACTTTACGTTCATAGACCTACAGAAGGTTCTTCTCTACTTTACATCCATAGATCTCTGGGAGTCCTGATACCCCTACCAGCGCAGTGGTGCAGCGGTTAAGCGATGCCCTACTGTCCTCCAACCTCCAATTTAACTGCAACGTGCCAAAGTGGGCAGTTTCGTCAATATCCGGTTGCCATGATATGATGCCGCCGCAAGGTGATGGAATAAAGGTGGCCCACCTGCCTTCTTGGTTCTCCGGGGGCCACCTGCCAGAGTCATGCCCATGATTTTTGGCTCACAAGACGAGGCTGATGAGATTTTCTGGTGGCCGGACCTGTAACGCTTTCACATTAAACACATCATGCACCTCACGTAACATCCTTAAGGCGCGACTTAAATGTCTCCCCCACCTGAATTATTAATTTTTTGTGTTTTTTTTCGCATCCCCAAGAAGGAAGTCAGTCTTAAAATGTTTTTTTTTCCAAGAACACAAATTTCTGTAATCATTGTACCAAGATAAAGGAAGTCTATTAAGATGTTACACAAGAAAGCCCAAGGAACTGCACCTTTGTCAGCAATCGTGCAATCTCCGAGTCTCCTCTTACAAATATTCCTCACTCAGCGATGGTCTTTGTATGACTAGTGCATAGAGGAAGCAAATGGTGTTGAGTAGCGCATAATTGTGTTTTTGTTTGAAAATGATCCAGGTCCAACTAAAGGCACGCTCAGGAAAACGCGAGCGCTTCTTATCCGCACAAACCGCAGCGCTATCCAAGAATTAGTATAGCATGCTTTAGATGGTATTTCGGCAACTGTGCGCAATAAATTACTGAAATTTTATGCAAATAATTTTGTCTTAATCGGCATGCAAACTTTATATGTGGGTCATTTCGATCTGATATTCTAGATGTGACATAGTTGTGTAGATAAATCTTCATTTGTATACTTGCTTTCAAGCTCAGTTTATTAAAAACATGCTTAAAATGAGAATGCTGTAAATTCAGCAGAAAACACTTCGAAGCTTTATTATGCATGACCAGGGCTACTGCTGTGCTTCAACAAAAGCAAGGCCCTTAACGAGAGCCTTGTTTTATATTCTTCGCTCTCCATTTTATGTTTTGCATTCGCTAAATTTTCTGAGATGTGCAATATATTTTACTCCAGTCAAGCTTTGTAAATTGGTGAGCAGTAGTTAAATAGCAAACGCGTGCACGGCGAAAAACGACAAAGCAGCTACTATTGCCGTTTCCCGTCTGTAGCGGCTATTTTGCTTGTAATTAAGAATTGAGAAAGCTCTTGCCAACAAGCCAAAGGAAACGCTTTAACGTCAATTACAACTTAAGGGCGTCATTGCACTATCGGCGACGGTCTTGATGATCTCATAATTATCATATGGGGAAGGAATACATAAACCCACGCTTGAATTAGTGCGAGAAATCGGGCTCAAGCTGACGAAGAACTGAATTACGAGTTGATTTCGCGTCTTTTTCTCTGTAAATCAGTGGGATCTGTGTCGCCTTTAATTTGACACATTTTCAAACTGGTTTTTTCTGCATCACAAAGCACCGCTGCATTCCTGCAGCTTTCGCAGGCTTGTTATCTGTGGATGGGGTTTTCATTACAGCAAAAATTTACTTCATTTCGTTGTCTTGATATTGGTCATTCCAAATACTGATGTATTCAGTGTTTCACAACGTCTCTTCGGCTTTCCAACCTGCACTGACGCTCTAACTATGGTTAAGAGTGGATGTAAATATAGCTGGCTTTGTAGTTTGGAACTCTTTCCATACACTCACAAATTATTCATACCAGGGAACAAGAAAGGAAAGATTCGTGGACTAAGTTTCAAGGTTAAGCGAGCTTTGCCTATTTAAAATTTTATTTGCTTGGTAGGGTGGCAAATGACAACATTTGGTATATTACATACGACCACAATCAATAATACGCGTATGCATAATTCCAGCACGTCTGACGTTCGACAATAGGCAGTGGAACCGGAGTGAAGGAAGAGAAGAGATTTCCAGCTGGCGCCTGAAACGGAGCCGCTTAGTTTTAACCTTTCCTAAATTCGTAGCGTGATAACTGCTAGAAGCATAAAACCTGGGTTATCCTTTCGAAGAGCCAAAGCAGTCGCTGGCTTTACATCAAGTTTGTGCTTTCGAGTCAGCGCCCAACTACACCTGAATCCTGAATCCCAACGCTGCATACATTCACACAGCTTCTTAGGCGACCGTCATATTTGCACGATATTCGAGTATCCTAGGGTCGGAAACATCACATTATCGCGCAGGACCATTCGCATAGATTACGGCTCACTTGTCTCCTCTTATAAGCTTCAACGACCTCGGGAGGCAGTGATGCATGTCAAACGCAGAGCAGAGCGCTACTAAGGAACCGTCTAGACAAGTGTGAGTGGCCGTCTGTGCCTTCTACCCAAGCGTTTCATTGCATCCTGCAATTGTGAACAACGGAACAGAACAGAGCGTCGTCGTTATTTCTACGTTTATACAAAGCGTAAGCGCCTTTTAAAAAATTGTTTCTGTACAGTCTGGCAGTGGTTTTTCCAGGTCGTCCTAAAGGTCATCATGGGCCTATAGCAACTGTAAATGCATATGAAGCCGGTGCGCTTCTCGCATACCGTCCAAGTTGCTTTTTTTCAATAATTGCTCGGCCCAGTGGGTACGCATCCCTCACAGACATTGTTTCTCAGAAATCTCTCACCATTTATGAAGCTATACTTAATTGCAAATATTTTTGCCTTCCATCGTATTATGCTGTTGTTTTTCGTGAACATGCGCGTTTCATCTATGATAGCGAGCTCCTGTGATGTTTTAGTATATGTTCAAACGCCGTAGAGGTTAAGCAAGCGGTTTTCGCGTCGGCCGGATGATCGCGGTCGAAATACCGGCCTCGACTTTCTCATCTTGGCAAAGGCAAAATGCAAAAAAGTTAGAGCCGATTGATCTACTTGGCCAAATGCGAAATGTGTGCGCTATTACCTCGCGTTTCATTTCGCGTTCGGTTCGACGCCGGGGTTTCAAGATCAGTGTTCAAGACAAAGATCGGCGTTATCGGTGCCCGGGGGCTTTAGTGGTCGCGCTATACAAAATTTTGCGACCGGTTTGAGCGTCTAAAGAGGGCACTGTGATAGCAGTGTGTTCAGGATCTATTGCGCGTGAATGTAAGATGAAGACGACGAGACTGCAATACAAAGCATGACATACAGTTGAACGCGTGATTATCAATTGCGGAGATACCATTTTTCCCCCAAGCATAAATCAGGAGCTTCGCAACCCAGATTATAAAGGTTGCAAAGTGTTTTCAGTAATGCTTCTCCTGAGCTTTTTAAAGTAGGACTTAACGGAGCGAATTTTAATTCAACATCTGCCCTTGATAAACAAGACTGGAAGCCCAAATGTACGCGGGCTCTAAAACTCATTGCCAATCAGCCCAGCATTGAGCTTCTAAAGAGCCTAACAAGGTTGGAACTTACGACAGCTGCAATCATCAATAGACAATATAACTCTGTTGTGATCAGATAAAGGCATTGGTTTTTTGCAAGACCACATGCGTCGGGTAAGATCCGTCGAAGATGCCTAGATCCAGTCCAGATGGGCATGCGGCTTTTCTTGTGTGCGTGTATAGGAGCAGGACCTCAGCTGACTGGCCAATGTCTACTTGACCCACGTTTTCACTGATGATAGATAGCTCTGCAGAATTTCTATCGCTATCCAGACAGGTCATTCGGGTTACGCTCGCGGTTAAAATCCCCATGAAAAAAATGTAAAGCCGAAGTTTAACACGACATTTGAGGTTTTCAAAAAATCTTTCTCTTTGCCCGATCAGAGAAGACATAAATATTAATCAACTGTATAAGAACTTTCCATACTTCCGAATGTCGCAAAATATGAACCACCCCTTCGTATCCTTTCGGTGAACAAGGTTAATATAGCACATGCTCTTTTTCAAATACAGGAGACATCCAGCCAAAAGTCCCACAGAATGCGACGCGCAGACATTGTGATCTGATACAAAAAGACAAGGGCTCTTTTTGTCGAGTCAGCGGTCTCTATCTTGGCCTTCTGTACAGCGAGTAAGCCGAGGCAACTGCCCGAAGAAAAAAAAAAGCGCACTTGTACCTGTGTTTTCCGAGTACCGAGCGCACAGAGATTCAAAGATTCGACTTTCAAACTCCGGGGGATCGCCGCGATGGACTACTTGCGCTGAAATTATTCTTCTGGCGGTCACGCAACCAGTAAGAGGGCGAGCGCTCTCTGTAGGCAACACCCTTTCTCCTTGTTTTTCCTGCTTGACAAAATGGCTTGGAATCGAAATGGAGAGAATGTCGACGCGATGTGCGCGGGGGAAGTGCATCACCTCTCTCTGCTTGTCCAGCGACCGAAATCCCTGAATGGTCAGGGAGAGGAGATGCACCACCGCCATGATGACAACACAGGGCGCCCACATTATGCCGAGGAGTTTAAAAGGCCCCACCGTTAGCGGAGTCACTCGCGCAGGCAATCTTCTTAGGGTGGGACGGATCGGGTGAACCGTCCCAGTCCGCGGAAAGAGACAGCGTGTGCTTCTCCAAGACCCTGCCCGCGTCCATGGGTTCTACGGCGGGAAGCAGGTTGACGGCGTCTCTTACCGGTCCTCAGAAGGCGTGGTAGGTGGTCAGTGTCGTGGTCAGGTTCAGGTCCGTTAAGTCCCGGTCGTTCGCGTCGTCGACATCGGGTGGCGGCCGGCGCCGTGGACGTCGAGACTGTCCTGCGGCACTCAGCAGGTCGGCCGTCTCCGGATGTTCACAGGAGAGGTCCCCGGAGAGGCGGAGCGTCGATCCCCGCGAAGATCCATCGCTGCCCTCGACCGGCGTCCCGTAAAGGGTCACTGTTGCCTACCGAGGAGGCGTCCGAGGAGCTCGTTGCGAAGATCGGCGGGTGCTCGCCCGGAACCGGTTCGCTCAGGGCATGGAAGAAGGAAAAAGAGAGGAGAGGCCCTTTCCACACAACACCATGGGAGAAAAATATGGAGGAAATCACGTGGTTTTTTTCGCGATCGGGAGGCCACCTAGTCCGGGCAGCTTAGCAACGGCGTCGTAGTTGCTGCTTGCAAGCCGGGCGGTAGCAGACGACCGCGGCGTAGCAGTTGCGGTGCTGCGTACTTTTCTCAACTGCTCGAGTTTGTTTTTGATCGTGCTCACAAGCTTACGTTGGCGCCGTTCACTCATATCTCAGGCGGAGAATTCGCTGCAAAACTCTCGTTGTTGCGTGCATTGATTTCAGCGTGCTCGACCACGATCGCACGGGCATTTCGTCAACTGCGTCACTGCTCGGAGCCGTCGGGAGACCGCCGCTGCTTACTGAGGAGCACTCGCGCTGTTCGTGTACCAGTGACTCAATACGCCGTGCGCTAGAGAGGTCGTCGGCGTATTGCGCGGACGTTTCGCGTCCTGTGCGTGCAGTGTGCGTGTGCCATTCGCGCTCCCGTTTCCATCGGCAGTGAAACCTCGTTGCTATTAGGCGTGCTCTTGCAACGCTCTAGTGATCGTCACTGGTGTTAGTGTAACTATTTTCGTTTTTCGCGATTGCGCTTGTGTGAGCAGCGGGGCCCATGACATCGGTGGAGGGCGATATTTTAAAGGAAGCCGCTGCGCTCGCTTTGCATGCTCGCACGCCCCTGTTATACGCCGCCGGTAAAAATGAAAAGAAAGAGACCCTCCGCTTAAACAATACCTTAGAGATTTTTTTTCTTTAATAAAGGCGAAGGGTTAGTTTTGTTCACTGCAATATCTACATAAAGATACGAATGCACACAGGATGCCGAGAATTTCATTTGTAAAAAACATTTATTTTCTCACAAAAAACAACTCGCACGAAAAAACGTCGCTATTTACAATATCTTCACATCATATACAACAACACAAAAGCTTCTGCTCTATAACAAAGTCATCAACTGCAAACAAATGACATTTGTCAAAACTTCAACCCCATAAGCAAACCTGCGCTCGGCTGCAGGTCCTTTAAAAAAAAGCACTTTTTATTTTCGCGATGCCTTCATTTGAGGAGAATGCAAAGGATTAAAAAGTAAACTGACGTAAAAAGGTCTGTTAATAATGGGGTGAACTGTGCCTAGAATTAAAAGGAGTGCCATACGCCGTGCGACGGTGAAGAATAAATGGGCACTCTTATTTTCGTTTCCACATTTATTTTCGGTTCCATTATTTTCGTTTCCAATAAATAAATAAAACATGTGCCCCCATCGAACAAAATTTCTGGCTACACCACTGCTCGTGTAGAATTCGCGCGGCTAGGGGCCCGCGTTTCTCGCGTGTGCTTAGTTGTCCTTCGCCCACCGCAGTAATTGAAAGCGACGGTCACTTCCCGTGCTTACAAGAGTTGAGGAACAGGGAGGAGATTTTCGACACCGGACGAATGCCCTTCCCGGGCATCGGTGGCCGTCGTGGGGTTTCGCGCGACGAGGGGCCCACGTTTCTCGCGTGTCCTTCACCTCACCCGGTGAAGGCTAATTTCGAGCGCTGAGCTAAACAAGCAAGTATACTAGTTTCATCAGATGCAGCCTTCAACTTCAGAGTCCCAGGGACGGGCGTTGCCAAAGGGGGGCCACCGCAGATAACCACCGCAAGATGGGCCACCGCAGTAATTGAAAGCGAAGGTCACTTCCCGCGCTTGCAAGAGCTGAGATAAGTATTTTTCTCGGCTGCTACTAATTGTGACCAGGGCCGAGCAGTTGGAGACGGCGCGGAGACGACGCAGTACGAAGCAGTAACTGAAAGTAGCCGCCTGTCTCACACGGGTATTTCCGCTTTATTAACTTTTCCGCTGACGAACACCGGCATAGGGCGCCCTAAACCGGCCGGTAAGCAGCCAAGCGCCACCAGCGCGGGGATCTGTGCCCCTGCGGTAGCAAGCTCCTTCGTTGGCTTTGAAACGCGCGCGCAGTAGTCGAGGGCGGGACTTAGGCTATGACGTCAGCCCGGACAAGATGGCGCCGAGCTGGTTTCCGGCTTCGCAAAATGTCACGTGACGGCCTCTCCTATCTTTTTCCTTCCTCCATGGCTCAGGGTGTCGGTAGATGCCGAGTCTGTCGTGTTCTCTGGCTGTTCCGGCGATGGGGTAGCTGGTTCCGAACCGGCTGGGGTTTCCACGTGCTCTGCATGGGCAGCTGGAGCGTCCTCGTCCTGGCCTGGTGCGGTCACAGCAGGCGGCACCGTCACTGGAGCGGGAACTGGGTTCTGCGGCTGCAGCACTGCAGGCGACTCCGGCTTCTGGGCTGCCCCCGAGGCGGCCGCCGCCGCGTAGGAGCGCGGGGGCAGGCAGTCGGCCGTCGCGTGATCACCGGAGCAGCGTCGGCGCGTCGCCTTGCATCCGGCCGTCTCGTGACCGAACACGCCACTGCCGGAACACCACGGCGTGCGACAGGCCGCACCAACATGTCCGTCCTGGCCACAGCGGGAACACACTTTGCGAACTGCCCTGTAGTCGAACATCACCTAGTGGCCGTGGACTGACATAAAGTTCGGAGAAGCGTCCAAACTTTATGCCTTTAGAAATTATGTCAGTAGGCTGAGCATCGGGTGTTGTGGTGACCGTCATGCTTGAGTGACTTCACCCATGCGTCGATGTCTGCGATGGGTATGTCTGGGAGGGCGGTGCATGCAGTGCGAAAGGCATCCCATTTAATGAGTTTGTGTGTTGTATTTGCGTGACGGGGTGGTTTGTACGGGACAGTGATTTGTATAATGTTGTCCTTGTGTTGTTGTGACTGAGAGAAGGATGAAAAGGAAAAAACACGGGCCTGCCTACTGGCTCGAGCCAAGCCACCACCGCTGCCACGTGCAGATAGAGGAGAGTAAAAGATGAGAGGAAATGATCACTGCCCAGTGTATGTTGTGTTGTTGTGTATGTTGTGTATGTTGTGTATGTTGTGTATGTTGTTGTGTATGTTTTGTTCTATGTATGTTGTGTGTATTGTGTATGTTGCGTTGTGTTGGAGACCCTGCAGCGCTTGTAGGACCCGGCCTGCAGACCATCGCCACCGGTCGGGCTGCCAGTGTTATGGACCTTAGGAACATAAACACTTGAGTGCAGTGGGGTCGTGCGGGGACCGTGGGGCGTGCCCCGAATTCCTGTAACAATAAAGTTTTTCTCTCTCTCTCTGAGCATCGGCCACGTCGGCAAATTTATGAAGCTGCAGACGTGGCGTCGCCCCTTGAGGGTTGGGTGGGAGATATCGAGCAATATTCTGTGCCGCGTCCCCGACGAACAGCGGTACTCGAAGCGCCGTCACGTGTACCATGGATGGACCCACGCAGGACACGAACAGAGGTCCCGTTCTCGGGCAATGCTCCCTCCGCTAGTAGAGAGAGAGAGAGAGAAAAACTTTAATTTAACAGGAATTCGGGGCACGCCCCAGGGTCCCCGCACGACCCCACTGCACTCAAGTGTTTATGTTCCAAAGGTTCATAACACGGGCAGCACGGCCGGTGGCGATGGTCTGCACGGCCGGGTCCTCCGAGCGCAGCAGGGTCTCCCAGTCCTCCCAGGTCTTGAGGTTCTCTAGGTGCTTGGGCCGCTAGGGGGCCGTGTAGTACAGACGCATCAACAGTCAGCATACTGACTGGGGATACACAACCACGACACATCGAGGTCGCAGGCTCTGGCTGCTCCTGCAGAACCTCCAACTCACTGTGCACAACACGTTTCAGACGCCTACGAGGATCGGCAACAGTGTCAGCATGGACACCAGTCCGGACCTGACGCTGAGCAGCTGTATCCGCGGCGTTACCTGGAACAGAACACAACATACACTGGGCAGTGATCATTACATTATACAAATCACTGTCCCGTACAAAGCACCCCGTCACGCAAATACAACACACAAACTCATTAACTGGGATGCCTTTCGCGCTGTACGCACCGCCCTCCCAGACACTCCCATCGCAGACATCGACGAATGGGTGCAGTCACTCAAGCATGACGATCACCACAACACGCGAGACATTGAAACTACAACCGAAACACCTACCCTTGACACACGCCTAGCCCACCTCTGGGAGGCTTATCACAGCATCCTAGAATGCTGGAAAGGCAACAAACACAACAGAACGCTTAAGAAGCGGCTGGCCGCGCTGCAGACACAAATCCAACAGCACTCTGAGGAGCTCTGCCAATACAACTGGGGACAGATATGTGACGGCATCGCCGGAAACCTGTCCAGCAAACGCGCATGGCAACTCCTCCGACACCTCATTGACCCCACGCGCACCAAATCAGCAACACAGCACCACGTGACACGCCTCACACATGAACACATTGACGATCCCGACACCCTTCTAGACACACTTCGAACCATGTACACATCTCCAGGCGGCCCCATACCTCTACCGCACTACACAGGACAAGCAAATCCAACACTCGACATCGACATCACGGAGACGGAAGTCAGAGCGGCCCTCCTGACTCTCCGCGCCAACTCCGCACCTGGTGCAGACCAAATCACAAACTCCACGCTCCGTAATCTGGATGACCAATCGATCACCCACATTACGAAATACTTTAACCAGTGCTGGAGGGAGGGTAACCTCCCGCAGTCCTGGCGCCACGCGAAGGTAATATTCATACCTAAACCCAACAAACCACTTACACTTCAAAACCTTCGCCCTATTTCGCTAACCTCATGCCTTGGGAAGCTCCTAGAGCATGTTGTGTTAGCGAGACTCACAAGTCACATGGCGGACAACAATCTTTACCCGCATAGCATGGTAGGGTTTCGCCCCCATCTATCCGCACAGGACGCTATGCTGCAACTCTCACACGACATTTTCGACCCGCTTCTTCCGGGTCACACCAAGGCAGTCTTAGCTTTGGATCTCTCCAAAGCTTTTGATCGCATTGAACATCAGGCGATCATGACTGCTCTATCCCCCTTGAATGTGGGTGTGCGCACGTATGCCTACATTCAAGCATTCCTCACTGACCGCACAGCTGAGATACTCGGCCCTCTGTCTTCCCCCTCCTACACTCTTCAGAGTATCGGCACCCCTCAAGGGTCCGTCCTTTCTCCCTTTCTCTTTAACATCACCCTCATACCCCCCCGCCCGAAAATTGGCCACTATTCCCCACCTGAAGCACACTCTTTATGCCGATGATATCACCCTGTGGACCACTCACGGCAGTGACGGAGACATAGAGAACACCTTACAGGAAGCAGCCACCCTCACCCAAAATTACGCACAGACCATCGGACTGTCTTGCTCCCCAGAGAAGTCCGAACTCTTCCTCATCCGGCCTAAGAACCACCGCTGCCCCCGCTCCCCCATTGCCATTGAACTGAATGGTGACCCGGTACCTGAGGTTGGAACCCTCCGTGTATTGGGCCTGCACATCCAGAACGATGGCAAAAACACCACCACCCTCAAGAAACTCAAGCAGGTCGTAGGCGCGATATCGCACCTCATCCGCAGGGTTTCGGGACGTCATAGAGGCATGAAGGAGCGCGACCTATGTCGCCTCATTCATGCCTTTGTCCTCAGCCATGTGCTGTACACTACCCCATATTTACACCTATCCAAACATGACATAAACGCTTTGGATGCTTTGATTCGCAAGGCATTCAAGGTAGCACTTCACCTTCCCCTCAACACACCCACAGACAGATTACTAGGCCTGGGCCTCCACAATACGATCGGGGAACTGGTGGAGGCCCACCGACAGGCCCAATACATCAGGCTCACACAAACCTCCACAGCTCGGTATATCCTGGACACCCTCGGAATCAAAATACCGGCCAACGACCCAACCCTCCTCGCCATCCCACGATCCCTTCACCGAGAGCTCCTCATCAGGCCGCTCCCGAGGAATATGC
This sequence comes from Amblyomma mixtum, assembly GCF_055824585.1. NCBI lineage: Eukaryota > Metazoa > Arthropoda > Arachnida > Ixodida > Ixodidae > Amblyomma > Amblyomma mixtum. Next base: position 7,420,381 of record NC_143020.1, read on the forward strand.
ACCCGTCCCACAATGAGCAGCGCCGCAGAGCCCGTGCGAAGGCACTTCATCGAGCGTACGGCCCCCAGCCGGACGCCGTGTGGGTGGACGCTGCCTGCACGGGTGATGAAGCGACAGCAGCTGTGGTGGACTCCTCTTTATCCGCCCTCCTCACACTACCTCTCCCTCCAGACACGTCCCCAGAGGCTGCAGAGGAAGCCGCCATTGCCCTTGCTATAACCCGCACGGAAGCCCGGTACATTTTAAGCGATTCTAAAACTGCGATTCTAAATTTTGCTCGAGGCCGAGTCCATGTCCCTGCTTTTGGCATACTGGACTCGCCCAATGCCCCCCCCCCCCCCCCCCCCCCCCCGCCCCGCCAAGTGGAGCTGATATGGGTGTCTGCGCACTCCGGGAATCCCGGAAACGAAGCCGCCAACCTTTTAGCCCGAGGTTCTTTAAACCGGGCTCAGGTGGCCTCTGATCGGGGATTCACGAAGGAGCGTATGCACTCATTCAGTGAGCTGACCCAGGCGCACAGAGCCTTACGCCAGCTCTACCCCCCGCCCCACCCCTCCCTAGATAACAAACACGCAACACTCTGGCGCAGACTACAGACACACACACTCCCTTCACCCCTTACCCTAGCCCATTATCATCCCTCCTTCCCCACTCCGGCATGAACTCTATGCCCAGAACCCTTCGCTTCTTCCCTCCACACCCTTTCCCTCTGCCCGGCGGACCCTCCCCCGCGGGACCTAGAGAACCTCAAGACCTGGGAGGACTGGGAGACCCTGCTGCGCTCGGAGGACCCGGCCTTGCAGACCATCGCCACCGGCCGTGCTGCCAGTGTTATGGACCTTCGGAACATAAACACTTTAGTGCAGTGGGGTCGTGCGGGGACCCTGGGGCGTGCCCCGAATTCCTCTGTAAATAAAGTTTTGTCTCTCTCTCTCTCTCTCTCTAGGTCCCGCGGGGGAGGGTCCGCCGGGCAGAGGGAAAGGATGTGGAGGGAAGAAGCGAAGGGTTCTGGGCATAGGGCGCAAGCAGGAGTGGGGAAGGAGGGATGATAGTGGGTTAGGGTAAGGGGCGAGGGGAGAGTATGTGTTTGTAATCTGCAAGTTATATGAAAAATTTCAACACTTTTTGGTGCTAGGAGCTCTCCAGCTTTAAGAGAAGTTTATTGAACCCTCGATCAAAAAAGGGACGTCCGTCCCTCCACTAACGCAAAGGTACATTACGGCGACTGACGTCACCCGGTGACCATTAATAGCCAAGGTATACGTTTCTACTGCGACAAATCGTTGGTATTCCTCTTTATCTTTATTTCTTGTGCAGCGCGCAAGTTCCCTCTAAATATTGCAAAACTTATTTCATAAACCTCCTGTCAAGGTAAAACGAAACGTACAACACCCGAATCTGCAACACTCTGCTTGAGATCTTGCATTGTGTTTTTAATCAAGCAGTTATCCATTGCAAAGCCTACAGTGAAATGAAAGATGCTGTGATGTTATTCAGTACAACTATTAAAACTGGTGCAGCAATTTGGACCACGTATTCAATGCCTTGATGCCAACGCATGCAGCGCACATCTGTCACTCCGCCACGTAGCTTAAAGCACGACTGAGGTGTCCACTGTTCCAAGAGGGCGGTTATGCGCCTTCACTCTGGCTCAGGTGTCCGCCGAGATGCGAGCCAGGTACTGCGCCATTCCCTTTCCTCAAAAAACAATTTACCCATTTTGCCCTCTGATTCCAAGTTCCCACTTCATTCGTTTCGCAGCTTAAAACGCGACTGTGTCCGCTGTTGGTTACAACGGACAGCGGCGGCCGCGACGCCGCGAAACGGGGGCCAAAGACCTGCGCTCTAAAACATTTTTCAACTGTCGTGTGTGGTGCGCACAGTCACCACCTTAGACATCCAGAGGCGGTGGAAATTATTCCGGCGCGCTCCCCTACGGCACCTCTCTCTCGTTCCTGCTTCGTGCCCACCTTCCGCTGTTCCCTAACAGCGCGGTTGAGGTGTCTACAGAGAAGTCAGAATGTAAAAATATAGAACAAAAATTAACGTTTGAGAAACGTAAGTGGCGGAGTAATTTTGCGGGCGTCTGAACTGCGCCGTAAGGGAAGGAAACAAGGTGGGAGATAAAGAAGAAAGAGCGAGAGAGGTGCCGTTGGTTAGGGACCACATTATGACCTCTAATGTGCACTGACATCGCACAGCACGCGGGCGCCTTTTATGCGTAGCATATTGCAATCACTCAGTTCAGCCCTTGGGCGCGGTCAGGCAGCCACCAAATCACGTGACGTGACGTCACGTGGTTTGGTGACGTCACATCACGTGATAACGTGACGTCACAAAACCACTAAAAAAGAAGAAAGGAAAAAAAACGGCTGAGCATGGTGGCGTTTGCCACCGCCCCGTTTCAAAGGGGGCGCTCCTATCCATACATACATACATACGTCCCGGAGGAAAAGCTACTGAGAAAATGGAGTCCCGCCAATTAATACCTCGCGCAAAAAGACCACGCAGTATGCAACGCATTCTTGGCTTAACCAAGCTAAGCCTGGGTATCTTTTTTTAAGCGAAAGCTTCACCACGCTAGATAAAGCAAGTTTACCGTGCTTGCGGATTTCACCTTCATTTCACCTTCACATAAAGCAGAAGAAAGAAAAAATTAGGCAGTGGCTTAGCTCTGGTTAAGCCTGGATATACAAGCTAAAAGGTTCAGTTATGCGTGGTTTGACGTCATGGCTGTCGCAGTTCGCGCACAATGCACTGGGAGCACGACGATAACGGTGGAGGCGTTCAGCCGTACATGCACCGCCTGTACGGAGGCGGAGGAGGAGACGGAAATGGGCGCGATTAAAACTGCCCGCACGAATGCGGAGAAGAGGGTTGCCGGCTGCGAGACGGGCAACGCGCGGCTACAGTGAAAGGTCAAGCGGTGGGCGAAGAGGAAAAGGGCGCAGTTGTAGCGGCGGTGGGAAGGCGGCGCATATGCGCAGTAGCGCGCGGCTGCATTTGCGCTGCGCGTGAGGTCACTCGGTCGTGGCATACGGCATATGGCATACGCGGTCGCGGCATATGACATACGCGAAGCTCGGCTCCGACCCTCGCTTCAAAAGGTGCTTAAGTGGCTCCCTTTGATAATGTAACATCTCAGTCGCGCTTTATGCAACGAAACCGATGAAGAGCGGGAGCTGCGGCAGCTTCTAAAGCAAAGGCGCATAATTGACCCCCTGGGAGAATGGACACCTAAGTAACGCTTCAAGATTGGAAACCGATGAGGAGCGGGACCTTCGAAAGCACACGAAAGCCGCATAACTGACCCCCTTGGTCAATGGACGCCTGCCGTGCTTTAGGCTACATGGCGGCGGTAGTGACATGTGCCCTGCATGCATTGGCATTGACGAAGTTGTGGCAGAAACGCGGCACTAAGCTATAGGCTGTCGATGGGCATTGCGTTCCCTGGCATTGGCGTTGACAGTGTTTCACACTGCGAATGGAAGCAGCGTATATAATTGGCTCCCTGGGTCAGTGGACGCCTGCAACGCGCGTTGAGGTACGTGTGGAGGTGAGGGAGATGGGGGCTTCATGCCTTAGCGCTGACAACGTTCTGGCAGACACGCGGCACTGCAGCAATAGGCCGCAGTGTTCATTGGGTGAGCAAACTCTCGCAGTGAACCATCAACTCCCACCTGCCAGGGAGGCAAGGAGGTCGCGCTGCCCCTCCATTGCATGTAATGCCCTCAACTTTGCAAGCGCCAAGCCACATATAGTTGCCTGGTACGCCGTAGCTTTCGTCCTGTAACAAGGTTCAGCAGTATTTTTACCGCAGCGAGTCAGCGGTGTACCCAGCGCCGCAGCTGTGCGCCGTGTGACGTCACTCCTCCTGGAGAATGCACTGCTGGCGCAGGGGCGACAGCATCTGAGTCACCCGCGCAGCGGAAATGTCGGCGGCGGCACCGCACTGCTCTCCAGATGTACGCCATGTGACGTCTCTCATTCCTCGCGCTTCAGCGGGCTCTCCGGAGCTCCGGGAAATCGCCCAGACGTAGCGTAGTGTTGCTTCCGTCACAAAATCTACACCGCTGTCGCCCCCAACGCCAATGAACACAAAGGACGATGGTGCGAATGCCGCGTTTTTATCGCAACAACATCAACGCCCTTGAATGCTCCAGTGATTTCCCTATTCTCCTGCTCGCCTTTTAGAGCGCAGCTGTTTGGCGCCCGTTCTAGCGTTTCGCGGTGTCGCCTTTGCCATTGCTGTCGCCATCGCCGTTGTCCGTTATAACCAGCAGTGGACACCTTAATCGCACTTTTAAGCTGAGAAACCAATGTGCGGGAGCCTGGAAAGCAGAGGGTAAAAATTCGTAAATTCGTTTTTGAGGAAAGGAAATGGCGCAGTATCTCTCTGACACATCTCGGTGGACACCTGAACCAGAGGGGAGGCGCATAACTGCCCTCTTCGAACAGCAGACACCTCAACCGTGCTTTAAGCTAAGTGGCGATAGTGACAGTTGTGCGTTGCGTGCGTTGGCATTCACAACGTTGTGCCAGAAACGCGGCGCTGAAGGCGTAGGTCGTCGCCGTTCGGTGTGTTCATTGATGTTGCCCTTGACAACGTTTTACACTCCGATCATTTTAAGGAAAGTAAGTGTGCATAATAGCTCCCTGGGTCAGTCAGTGGATGCCTGAATCGTGCTAATAGGTACGTGGGGTGATGAGAGAGAAAGGTGGGTTGCCGGCATTGACATGGTTTTCCCAGAAACGCGGCGCTGAAGCCGTAGGCCGCCAGTGTTCATTGTGTTCATTGGCGTTGGCATTGAAAACGTTTCTCAAGAAGGTCTGGTACAGCGAGCTCAACGGGCTGCAGTGGCCAGCGGAGCCCTGGACTGAGGGCAACCGACCACTGATTAGAGGCGGACGACTTCGACAGAGAAGACTCCTGGGGGTAAAATCAAGGAGAAAACGTCTCTGAAGATGCTCCCAAACCGCAGGAAAAAGGACTAGAGTAAAATAAAGTTTTTCCTTCCTTCCTTCCTTCTCTCCGATCAATTTAAGGAAAGGAAGGTGAGCGCGAGCGGCGAGGCACGTCAGCTGTGCGTAGTGACGTCACTTGCTCCTCGCGCATGCGCAGAACGGCTCTCTAGGAGGTATGCGAACTTTGGCAATTGATAATTGGTTTCTGAGGAAAAGAAATGGCGCAATATTTGTCACACATATCTCGATGGACACCTGACCGCGCCGTAAGGGAAGGGAGGGAGGTAGCAGTGAAAGAACAAAGATAAAAAGGGGGTGAACCTCGGCCAGTGTATGTAGCTCGCGCTAAAAAAAACAAGCACCTGAGCTGCGGCTAGCGGGAATGAAAGAACAGCGAGAGGACAGGGGGAAGGAAAAAAGGGAGGAGCTGTAGAAGAAAGGATAGGGGTAAGGCAGCAATATACATTTTGTACAAGTACATTGCTGCAGTGCGTGTTTGCGACAGAACGTTGTAAACGGCAGCGTATACAGCGGACACCTCACACTACTGACACATAGCTCAAAAGACGTTTGCGGTGTTACTGACCCAGAAAACACTTCCCGGGCCCCTGGCGACGACCTTACCTATTAGGATCTAGAGAACAACCCCCTTCTCATCGTCAGTTACTATCAATACAGTCACCTCAAGCACTCGACCCCTTTCAAAGGGCGGGGGAAAGCAGGCGATCGTCTTCTGCTACGACTCTTCACTAATATACTACTGTGCCCGGCAGTATTGAAACACTTCGAGCCCGCCTTTTAAGAGCGTTAGCTCTTATTCATTACTTTTATCGATTTCTTGGGGTCTGCTACCACCTCCCCTCGGTTTGATATTTTCTGTCCGAGAAATTCAAAAAGGCGGTCCCCGTATTAAATCGATATAGCAACCCAATTGGTGATTGATTGGTGACACCATTAGTATATACAATTGGTGATTGATGGAATCTCACATTTTCTTACCTCATAATTGACTATTTACGTGACTGTGTTAAATCGCTTTTAACTCAGTAATTAATGAGGCACCTTGAATCAAATTGGATATTTGGAGCCATCTATATGAGTAGACCAGGTTAGATACCAAAATTAACAAATGAAGTTAATATTCACTTATGGTTATGCTTATATTTAGTTGCTCACAATTGACTAACCGATAACATCATGATCTAACTAATGGATATTTTTAATGGGCTCGATGATTCTGATGTGCGAGACACTAATATTTCCCAATTAGGTTAATATTTTCTTATGGTTAAGCTTAACTTGGCGACCATGTAGTCAGCATTCAGCAGCTCACACTTTTGTACCTCATGGCGACCGGGCACCTACTGCCTTGAGGTAAGAAAAAATGGCCCTTCAAAGAGTCGAAAAACATTTTTCGGCCCAAATTGGTAAAAAAATCCCACCTCAAGGCGGTAGGCGCCCGCTCGACGTTAGGCATGGAAAAGTAGCCTAACCACGTGGCAATACGAGTACATCGCATGGGCGATAGATGGCGCTACCGAACAGCTGACCCTAAGGGCTTTATAGCTGCCGGGTACGTGGCGCCATCTGGCGACGTCAAGGAGATTTGCGCATGCATTGGTTGCGCTTCAGTGATTTGTGGCTTCTCGTGTCCCAGTGCTGCTAGAACCATTTGTTCTAGCAACACTGTTTTGTCCTATGCCGTCATCATGCTTGTACTTGCGAGTTTGGCCTGTGGCGGCGATACCTGTATTTTGGTTCTTGCTCTTTTCTACGTTACAAGAGCTTTGTTGTCAGTATGAGTGGCGTTTTTGTAATCAGGAGCTGGTATTCTGTCGATACAGGCCAACTTCAATTTCTCTTCAGTGTCCACTTGGAAGCGTTTGGTTTAGCTCGTGCCGGCTCCATGGCCGACACGACGCCGTCATGAGCTGCGAAAGCCAGCGCCTGTGCGAGGGCGGTGCCCTCTGGGAGTGTAGGCGACAGGCGGCAGCGGCGCGGCGCCATTTGTTGGAGGGCAGCTGAAGCGGTTGCTAGGCAACGGCGACTCAAGGTCGGTTGGTAGCCGCACCGCCACGAGCATACGCGACGAGCTGAGCTGGGCTCCAGTAGTGTTGCTTTCGGAACAAAATCACCCGGCTGTTGCGGCTGCGTTTCGATGGAGGCGACACACAAAAAAATTGGCTGCGGTTCAACTACTGTTCAACTTTGTTAGGGAGCGAAAGCTATGGCGCATCGGGCAACTATATGCGGCTTGGCGCCTGTAACGTTGAGTGCGTTCCGGACACTGGATAGGCACCTCGTCCACCCTGCCACCCTGGCAGGTCACAGTTAATGGCTGATAGCAAGTTTACACACCCAATGAACGCTGCGGCCTATTAAGGCGAAAGCCTTTAATGGCTCATACTGCTGTCCGTCCGTATGGCGTTACATGAGCCCCGGTCGTGACCCATCGACGATAACGGGTGTCCACCGAGATATGTGAGAGAGGTAATTTCCTTTTTTGAAATACAATTTTCGTTTTTTTGATTACGGCCGATTTTCTCTTTCTGTTTTCACTCCCACTTCTTCCTTTCCTCTACAAAGGGATGACGGGTGTCCACCGAGATATGTAAGACCGTTACTGCCTAATTTCCTTTCCTAAAATACAGTTTTCATTTTCTTCATTATGGCTCCTCTTTCTCTTTCTTCTTTCACTCCCACTGCCTCCCCTCCAGTACGGTGAGGTTCGGGTGGCCACCGAGATATGTAAGACAGTTAATGCGTAATTTCCTTTCCTAAAATGCAATTTTCATTCTCTTCATTACGGCATCTCTTTCTCGTTCTTCTTTCACTCCCACTTCCTCCCTTCCAATACGATGCGGTTCGGGTGTCCAGAGAGATGACAGAGAATACCACCTAGTTGCTTAAAGCACGACTGAGGTGTCCACTCTTTGAAGGGGGCGGTTATGCTTCGTTCATGCCCCCAAACCGCAGAAAAAACCATTAGTGAAAATAAAGTTTTCCCTTCCTTCCTTCCTTTCATTTGCTTTCGAACCTCCCGCTTCATCGGTTTCGTAGTTTAAAGTGCGACTGTTTTAAACATGAAATGCATTCAGCTCCCGTTGTCGGCAGTGTGGTGGCGTTACGCCGAGACCGAGAGCCAACATCCGGGCACTGAATTCCACTGAATTCCACTGAATTCCGAGAGCATCCGGGCGCCGTACGAGATTTAACGAGACTCTCCAAGCCCTTCTACAGGATCGGCATACAAGCGCCGGTAGCTCCGCGCCGAACTGGTGGTGGCATTCCTCCCTTCCTGTACGGTGCGGTTCGGGTGTCCATCGAGATGACAGAGAATTACTGCGTAATTTACTTTCCTCAAATAGCATTGCGTTCAAAGGGCAAGGCATCGCTCCTAAATTCCCCTCCCTACGCAGAGTAGCATGCCAGCGATTTTTAAACGCCGGCAAAACTCTCTGCTCTTCATTAAAGAGTCTCTCTCTCTCTCTCTCTCGAACGGGTGGTGGCTTTCCGTGGACTGCCTGGCAACGCTACAACACGCTGTCGCGTTCCACTCCTAAATTCGAAGCTTAGCGTCATTAATTAGCAGGTTATTAGTATTTAGTCATTAATCAGTAATTAGTTGCTAATTAGGAATTTGTCATTAGTTCGTCATCAATTATGTGTGACGTAATCCAGTGGTGACGTCAGCAGTGTCACATAGGCAAAGTGGTGCGGGAAACGCTTTCTCCTCTACGCACTTTAGAGAGTTTCGAACGCGGTGCATATACATTCTTGTCAAGCCTGCGTCTCGTCGTGTCCGCGTACGCTTCGTGTTATGCTACTCTCGGTTACGGGAGAGGCAGAGTTTTTTTCCCCATGTCCCAGGGGGGCCAGTTATGAGCATTTACTTTGCTTTCGAAATAGCCGCTCTTCGTCAGTTTCGTAGTTTAAAGCGTGACTAAGGTGCTAACTTGAAGCTCACGGTCCTGCGGTCCGCTGCCTTGGCTTTACATGGCGCAGTAAAGCTTCCGCTTCAAAAGGAGCGTGTGTGCTGTGCGATGTCGGTGCATGTTATGACACCTCCAATATGCCACCTTTCTTCTTTTCTTCTTTCACTCCCACCTTCCTCCCTTCGCTTACCGCGCGGTTCGGGTGTCCAAAGAGATATGTGAGACAGTTACTGCGTCATTTCCTTTTCTCAAAACCATTTTATTTTTTCCTTATGGTGTGCGATCTTAGTGCACGTTAAAGAAAGGGCTAGCTGATCAGGCGTTATGTGAAGCACAATGCCGTGGACGGCTGTACCTGTAGAGGATTACCCTGGAATTTTTTTTTCTTTCTAATAAAAGTTGTTTCCATCCAAGATCCCCAGGTGACCGAAACTATTCCAGACACCTCCAGTACCGCACCTCTTTCTTCCTTTCTTCTTTCAGTTCCTCCTTTATTGCTTTCATTACGATGCGGTACAAGTGCTTATCGAGATAAGATTATAACTTCCTTTCCTCAAAACCAATTTCATTTTTTTTGCGCCATGTTTTGGCGGCAGAGACAAAAACCTTTTCAAATCTCCATAGACCACACCTCATAAACCCATCATACACCAACACACGTCCCCGGTGTCAGGCCTGCGCAGCGAGCCACTTATGCGTCTTTCATTTCTTTCTTGACTATGTCAGAGGCTTCATTACGACGCGAATTTCGAATGGTGACGAGGCGGACATTTAATCTCCGCCTCTTACGGTCCCGTCAGCGGTCCCGTCAGCGGCTCGACTGCCCTAATGACATTCGGTTTATATTGAGACCTTTGGACCAGTTTCGTAATGTTTCATTCTCTCTTTATTCCACCGCTCCACGTGTGACGTCACTACCCTTTCGACGAATCCGGCTTAGGACACACCTGCGTTGGCGACTGCGCCAGGGCCTGTGCTGAAATGAGCGATTTTTAGGGAACGAAGTTGCGCAGTAACTGCCTGGGTCTTGGTGGTCACCTCAGCCGCGCCATGTGGGAAGGCAGGGCTGTGGGAGTGGAATAAAAAAGAGCAATGCGCGGACTCACCGAATGAGCATCGAGCATTAGCAATATCGAACGAGTATTGCGTCATTAGCTATCTTCGTTATATCCGGTACAAATTTTTCGTTATACCCAAATATATACTTTTTAATGCCAACGTATACAGCGGTAGAAGACATATTGTTTAACGCCGATTCGGCCGTAATGAACATTTCAAGTTTCAAGAAGTCACAGTTTGGAGAAACAAACGCCGTCGGAGCGAATACATATGATAAGCTACGCTTTAGTTCGGCTTGTAAGTTTATGGTCCGTAACGCGCTGAATAGTTTGGTGCACTCCGAACATTCCATGCCGATTAGGTGGTCGACAATTTGTGTACCAATGCTACCACCCACTAGTCCCGCTTGAATGGCCTCGTGTTTCGACCTTGAGTAATGCAAGTATTACACCCGACACTCCAAGAAGAAATAAACAAGTGCGGTCGTGGGTTTGATCTCGTGGCGAGCATGCCTTTAAAGCTATCGCCTCTAAACAGAGACCGAGGCGTGTTCTGGAACTGAAAATTAAAAATTGTGTTTTCAGGAAAAGAAAAGGCCAGTAATTGTCTCACAGCTCAGTGGACACCCGACCGCGCCGTAAGGGAATGAATAAAGGAGGGAGATAAAGTAGTAAAGAAAAACGTGCCATAGTGGAGACCTCTAAAATAATTCCGACCACCCGGGGATCTTTAACGTGCACTGTTCGCCATTTAGGAAAGGCAACGACGCAGTGTCTCCTTTCCGAGTATTGTTAGCACTCCCCATTGTTTCATACTTGTTTCATACCAATGACTCGGGGAGTTGCCATGTCAAGTTTGACAGTGCTAAAGTGGGAACTTTTTGGACGAAGGACACAAATACAGACGGCCAGTTCTCGTCCTGTGTGGTGACGTCCCTCGTGCAAAATAAATCTCTTCTAGCGCGTTTCGCTTGAATAGGGAGCCTCTAATACGGGTTTTTGTAAAAATACACAAAAGGGAAAGCAACTTCTAACTTTTCAGTTCGTACACTTATCCCTGCAGATGATCAAATTTCAAATGTTTTCGTGCGTGTAACCGAACATGCTATTTATTTCATAGAATACAACGCTACACTGCTATTAAATGAGTTTGCTGCATGTTGCTCTCTTTTTAAGTACGAAATTTGTTTTCTCATCCCCTGAAACAAATTGGGCGAATAGCACAACAAAATATGAGTCTATCTGGGCCACTTTGTGCGTGTTCTCGGTCAAAGGCGATTAAGAGGACATTGCAACAATGTCTATTTGTATTCATTCACTTTTTCAGTGTTTTTGTTCTAAATATCTCGTTGAAGAAAATATTTTATCGATACTCCTTTATCGATACTCATGTGCTATCAAGGAAATCAACGCGAAGCTAACGGCATTAATTGCGATGCAGCAACAGCAGCAGCTGCTGCCGAAGCCCGCACAAGAGAGGGAACAAGAAGAGATAACCGAGGACGAACTAGTGGTCGAGGTGGACCCGAGAGCCACGAAAACGGCGGGACCGGCTCCCAAGAGGAGAGCCATAGAGGTAGCCAAGGAACGAAAGACAATGGAGAGAATCGAAAAACAGGACGTCAGACTCGACCGTCTCGAGGCGACCAGCAAGGAAACCAACGAACGACTAACTGCGCTCGCGCAAACGGTTCAGCAGATGACAACGAATATACAGAGTACGATCCAGAACATGATGGCGCAAATGCAAGCACAGCTGCAGACGCAGATAGAGGCACAAATACAATGTATGGAAGCACAGATCACCGCCAAACTGCAGCAATCATGGACGGGACAGCAAGTACAGCAGCATCCACACCCCCAGTGAGAGACCTCTTGGTCTGGCACTGGAACTGCAACGGCTTTACCGGCAAGAGAGCAGTGCTGCAGCAACACTTGCAGCAACTAACGAGGAAACCAGACGTCATAATGATTCAAGAAACACACAGCGAAGAAACGCCGAAACTACCGGGCTACCGGTCGCACGACAGCCCGCCGAGCAAAAGGGACACGTCCAAGGGCAAGGGCAGAGGGGTCTGCACCTTCGTTAGGAGAGGGATCACCTTCGTGGAACACGAAATGATCAGCAGAAGCGCCATCGAACACTGCACGGTGGAAGTAATCACGGGAAAGAAGAGGAGAGAGAGCACTTTCCTGGTGAACGTCTACAGCAACCCGTCCCACGGACAACAGAAATTCAAGGCACTGTTCCACAAGGCAGCTTCAGTCGCGGGAAGCAATACGCTCGTAGTGTGCGGAGACTTTAACGCACCGAGCCAAGACTGGGGCTACCACAGAACGACGGTCAAGGGGAGAGAGCTGATGCAAGACGCCACCGACGTCGGACTGAACCTAATCACGGATCCGGCCTTTCCCACCAGGATCGGCACATCTGTTACGAGAGACACAACTCCGGACCTTACCTTCATCAAAACTGAAGGAGGATCAAGAGAAGCGAAATGGAGAAACACGGGCCAAGAGCTGGGCAGCGATCACTACATCGTAGAGGTCGTCATACTGCTCGAAGGCCAAGGCAACACCGGCATAAGAAAGCATCGCATTACAGACTGGGACGCCTTTCGAAAGGCGCTACCCGCGGTGCAAGAGGACATTACGGACATCGAGCAATGGGCGGCCAACGTCGTTGAGACGACGGAAGGAGCCACCAAAGAGCTAGAGACGGACGAAGGGATAGACAAGATGGACAGTCGGCTGGCCCACCTGATAGAAGCCAAGCAGTCCATAAAGGCGAGGTGGCAGAAGCGACGAACCAACCGCAGTCTAAGGAAGAAGATCGCCGAGCTCAACAGGCAGATCGAGGTCCACTGCAGGGTGCTATGCACCCAACAGTGGAACGAGGCCTGCAACGAAGCCGACGGACAGATTCACAAGGGCAAGACGTGGAACATGCTGCGGCACCTCCCCGACGAAACCAAGACCAAGGGCCACCAACACAACAACCTGGCCAGGATCCTACACAAGGCAATCTGCGAACACGGGGAGGACGAGGACAAGCGGCGCTTGGACGCCAAGTACCTGCCGACCACCCCCACGGAAAGACACCCGGATTACCAAGGCAAGGAGAACGAGACGCTAGATCGCGACATCCAGACCTGGGAAGTAAGAGTTGCCCTGCAGGAACTCAATGGAAGGTCTGCCGCGGGTCCCGATCGAGTGACCAACAGAGCGCTCAAGAACCTCAACGAAGCGGCCATCGAAACGCTCACGAACTTCTACAACAAGTGCTGGCAAGAAGGAAGGCTACCCAAGCAATGGAAAGCAGCCAAGACGATCCTCATCCCCAAGCCTGGCAGGCCGCCCAACATAGAGAACCTCAGGCCGATCTCACTCACTTCGTGCGTGGGAAAGGTCCTCGAGCACGTTCTCATGAACAGGTGGCAGCGTTACCTGGAAGAATCGGAGCTTTACCCAAACTCCATCATCGGGTTTCGGAACAAACTCGGGACGCAAGACGCCATGATCTTACTGAAGAACGAGATCATCGACGATACGACGGGCACCAAGGACAACAGAGCCGTACTCGGGCTGGACTTGCAGAGCGCCTTTGATAAAGTGAGGCACTCGGCTATCCTGGCCCAAGTATCCAGGCTAAACATGGGCAGGAGGACATACCAGTACATCAAAGACTTCCTGACGGAACGAACCACCGAAATCTGTGCGGGAGACCTACAGCTCGAAGAGAAGAAGCTGGGCAGCGTCGGAACTCCGCAGGGGTCAGTGATCTCCCCGCTACTCTTCAACCTCGTGATGATCGGGGTGGCCACCCGGCTAGAAAGAGTAGCGGGAGTCCGGCACACCATCTACGCCGACGACGTGACGCTATGGGTACCGGGAGGAAGCGACGGACACATCGAGACAACGCTGCAAGAAGCGGTCAACGCCATCGAGGAGCAGCTGGACGGGTCTGGACTCGTTTGCTCCCCGGACAAGTCAGAACTGCTAGTGATTCCCCCGAAAGGATCGTGCAGGAAAAGAAAGAATATGGAAGTCAAGTACGAGCGTCCCAAGATCACGGTCAAGACGGCGGGAGGACAGGTAATACCGGAAGTCGAGAAGATTCGGGTACTCGGGCTGCTCGTCCAGCGAAACCGAGTCAACGGTGAAACGGTCAACAAGCTCGCGGGCAAGGCGGCTGCGGCAATGAGACTCATCAAGAGGGTGTCCAACAGAAAAGCGGGGATGAAGGAGGAGAGCCTGACTAGGCTCGTTCAATCCTTCGCAGTTAGCCACATAACGTACGTGGCCGCCTTCCACAACTGGAGGCCGAGTGAACGTAACAAGATAGACGCCACCATACGCAAGGCGTATAAGGCGGCACTCGGTCTCCTCGGGAGCACGAGCACCGAAAAATTCATGGCGCTGGGAGTCCACAACACGCTGGACGAAATAGCCGAAGCACAGAGAACGGCGCAACTCGAGCGTCTCTCCGAAACGAGAACCGGAAGACAGATACTGCGGGACCTTGGCCTCGAACCGAGGGAAGGCAAGCAGCAGAAAGACGTACCTATACCAGATAGCATCAACAGAAAGCTCAGGGTCTTCCCGATCCCGAAGAACGTGAACCCCGAGCACAACAGGGAGCGGAGGTTGGCGAGGGCCAGGGCTCTCGTGCACCTCCACGCCAGAGAAGAAGGCGCCGCCTACGTGGACGCGGCAGAGTATCAAGGGAGCACCGACGCATACGCGGCGGTGGTTGTCGGGGCATCGACGGGTGCAACGAAGACCGCGGTGAGCGTCCGGACTCGAGAAGCGCACCGGGCGGAGGAGGTGGCCATCGCCTTGGCCGTTTCCGACCCCGGATGTACTACAGTGTTGTGTGACTCTAGAACGGCAGTGAAGAACTACGCCAAGGGTAGGGTATGTAGTGAGGCCGCGCGCATACTGCGCAAGGCCGAAGACATCGGACGCAACAGTCCTGTGGTGATCAAGTGGTTTCCGGCCCACATGGGCAGTGACGTGTCGGTACGCGGAAACGTGAACCACAACGAGACGGCCAACTCGGCCGCGCGAGGACTAACCAACCGCGCGGCTGAAAGTACGGCCGACTCGGAGTCCTGGTCGCGGCGCAGTGCCAAGGACAAGATGACCACCTTCAACGAAATAGTGAAATGGTACAGAGTGAACAGACAGACTATGCCGCCACCTCACCCGGGGCTTACCCGTAAGGAGGCAGTGTTATATAGACAGTTACAGACGGGGTCCCTGCTCACCCCGGTGCTAGCTAAGCACGTGTGTCCGAGTGTGTACGCGAGCGACATATGCAGACTGTGCGCGAAGGAGAGAGCCACCGCGGCTCACATCCTTTGGGACTGTAGCGTAAATCCGCGCGAAGCCAGCGAGAAGACGACGATCCCGCCGCAGCTAGAGGCTGCAACGAGGAGCTGTGATCAAAAGACACAACTCAAGGCCGTCCAGCAGGTCTCGGCAGCTCTCGAGAGGCAGCGACCGAGCGAAACCGAGGAGAGGGGGGCGGCACCCCCAGGTAGGGGGCGGCGGCCCTCTCGAACCCGCGGAAGTAGCGAGGGACGTAACAAGACCTCAAGGAGCACAACGCACGAGATTGACGTAGTGGCCGCGTCGCGGTAAAAGCTTGTCCTCCCTGCTTGGAGGGAGCCTAACCGACTCTGCAGGCTTTCTAAATAAAAGTTGTTCTCTCTCTCTTTCTCTCTCGCTCCTGTGCTACCGATGTATGATTAGAAAAGCCGCGAATGTTAAAATTGTGGCTAATTACGTAACTTTCTTAATTTCAAATTCTGTAATTCTAGCTGCCCAAACCAAGAGCTTTTTATTTCATTTTTCTGTTTACCTGCAAGAAACAACGCATAAATTTCACAGGCTGCGTGTTGTACACTAAAGCAAGGGAAAGCAGCATTACAATTCTTCGGTTAATTTAAATATCGTTCTTCTTCCGTTGTATGCCACTACTAATGCGATATTATTAGAATTCACCGTAGCAACGAAATCCACCGCTTAATGCCACGAAATTCGCTCAATGATCCCGAGAGGTCGCGCGACCTTGCAGGTCATCACATCCTGCTCATACGGACTATCTTGATTTGCCGGAAGAGGGCACGTGACATTACCTCTGAGGCGCTTGCAGACCAACACTTTGTGCTGTCCTGCAATACTGAAACATTTCGACCCCAAAATTAATGGGCGCTGCCCTCACTGTGGGGAAGTATCCGATACCTTCCACATGGTTTGGGCCTGTCAAAAGAATCCTTCCCTTGCCCCCAATCCTTCCCCTTCCCGAGAGGCATGGGAGGCAGCCTTGCTCAACTGCTCGGGGCTGGAGTCTCAAAGGGCTCTAGTCCAACGGGCGCGAGTAACGGCCTCGTCCAGCGGGGTCCCGGACTAAGGACTCCACCTATGTAAAGGGCCATTTTTGGTCTGCAAACTCTCCTTTAGCTTATTGAAAAGTTTTCCCCACCACCACCATACGTTGTTTCAGACCACCGAGATGGCAAGTCGGTGATGTTAATTGCGCAGTCTTCCATGAAGTGAGTGGAATATCACGACCTGACGGCTGCCACTGACTGCTGCCGAGCTAGGAGCGAGCGCGCGTTCTGACTCCCCTTGAACGGCGGTCGCAGCGGAGGAGCGGCACAGTAGCGGCGACCCCATTGAAGTGCGGCGGAATGCCGAAACTGACCCCACTGCTAAGGCTATAAGAAGGAACTATCCAGCCCCCGTCGAGACCGGCCGTGATAGTACGTACTATGTCCGCCACAATGGACGAAGGTGACGCCGCTGAACGCTATCAATGTTAGGTTACATGCAACGTAAGTACCTCGGAAACTTTAAGATTGGACGGCTGCCGCCGTAATTCAGCTATGAACTATAGTGGCGTGGCCGATCCTTCCTTCCCCAGTCGTGTGAATCGCATTTGCATTTAGCGTTGGATGGGTTTCACTTTCAGCGCCAATTGTGGCAATTTCAGCTCTTTAATTTTTCCCTCTAAAGCTAGGTCATGTTGCTTGCTACAGGAAAGACAAGACGACTCAGACTGCTAAAGCAGCATCTGCGCTTTCGTTGTGGGGAGGTAGACGATGCATTTTGTTTGTCAGCAGTCAGACCGCTTTCCATCAGTTAAGCTAAGGAGCATCTTATCAAGGTGTTGCTTCCGGAGTACATCAGGGTTCGGTACTGGGTCCACTGCTTTTCTTAATTTGCATTAATGACATCACATCAAACATAATGGCAGCAATATGATTATTCGCAGTCGAGTGTGTAATTTACCGAGTGATATCTAACCCATGCGACATCATTGCTTTCCAGGTTTACCTTGATGAGCTGACTCATTGTGAATGCAGATAAAGAAAAGCATCTCAAGTTTACTTTCGTTACTAACACAAATACTAATTCCTATACAGTTAATAATGCTGTCATTGAAACTAGCATCGGTAAAATACTTCGGTGTAAATTTCAGCTCCCATTTTTCCTGGAGCACTCATATTGAACTGATCACTACCAAAGTCTTAAAAAAACTTGGTATTTTAAACGCCGACTGCACCAAGCCAACCGGGACACAAGACTACACGCATCCAATATGCTAATCAGGAATGCGATACAATAGGCATCATTCATATGAAATCCCCATCACGCCTACCTTATTAACATGTTGGAATGTATAAACAACAAACCTGCTCGATACGTTCTTTCCCAGTACTCTGGGCACCAAAGTGTAACAGCACTGAAAACATCGCTCCATCTCCCGCCTCTGGTCATGCGTAGAAAATTCAGACGTTTATCTTTATTCCATAACCTCTACCACAGCAACACGCCATTTGCATGTTCTAATATTCTCCCGGCACCGCACATATCAGCTCGTGTTCATCATGTGAAGATTAAACCCACTTTCGCTCGGACAGCACGATACAAATACTCACCTTTGGTCCTGGCTATTGAAGAGTGGAATTCGCTTTCTTCTAGCAGTGCAGCTATCGCTGAGGCATCATAATTTCAAACAGCTCTTTTGTCATATTTAGAAAATTGCAACGTAAAATGATTTGCGCTTTTTATAGCTGTGTGGTTTACTATTTGTTTTCCCGTTTGCTTGACTGTGTGCATGTCGGCCGTTAATTTACACAAAATGTTTTTTTTAAGGCGAAAGCCTTTAATGGCTCATACTCGCGGCCGAGGTCACGTCCAGTGTAACGCATTCTTCCACGAATAACGCGTAACTAATACATACATACATACATACATACATACATACATACATACATACATACATACATACATACATACATACATACATACATACATACATACATACACACACACACACACACACACACACACACACACACACACACACATACATACATACATACATACATACATACATACATACATACATACATACATACATACATACATACATACATACATACATACATACATACATACATACATACATACATACATACATACATACATACATACATACATACATACATACATACATACATACATATTTATTTTGTCATATTTACACATTGAAGTACGGAAGTATCAGGATAGAAAACGAATGGTAGCATCAGATAGATGGGACAAACTGTAACCCCGATGCCAAGTTTGATGACTATAGAGTGAATGGTTAGTTGCAGCCAATTATAGCAAAAAAAATGGCTGAGGCTTAGCAAAGGTTAAGCCTAGTCAGATGCGAATCATATTGATGGCTAGACTTGGTAATACATGGCTTTCCTTGGTTGACGTTCATCCCGCTCTTCATCTGTCGCTGTGGCACGCTGAAGCTTTCGCTTCTCGTTCAAATCAGCCCTGCTTCTAGGCGGCATCCCAACACCTGGCCGCCTCGTAAGTGCCCGGACAGTTGTTGTTGTTGTGACTGAGAGAAGGATGGAGAGGAAATTGCACGGGCCTGCTACTGGCTCGAGCCAAGCCACCACCGCTGCCACGTGCAGATAGAGGAGAGTTAAACGATCAGAGGAAAGAGAAAAATGAAAGAAAAGACGCGCGTCGCAGCAACAACTGCGTCCCTCCGGAGCGGACGCTGCTCAAAAAGAAGCGGCCGAAGCCGCGCTCGCCGAAGCGAGAACAGATACTGGACAGCGAGGCAAGCTCAGCTTTATACCGCTGCTGTAGCGTCACGTGGTCAGCTGCAGCGCCTCTGATGTGGAGCCTCCACCGCCGCGGCCGACCGCGCGAGCCGGCAGCCCATCTCTCCTCTGCTGTGACGTCATGTTGTCACGTGGTGTCAAGTGGTCACGCTAAAGGTCAATGGTAGCTCCACCGCCGCGCTCGACGGGCTGTAGTGTAGCTCTACTAATATGCTTCGCATAAAAATTGGCGTGGACTTAGCTTTGGTTATGCCTGGTAGGTTGCGAAAGGAACGCAGTGCGCCGTGTCTACAGGTCATGCGTGGCTACCGGCCGCGTTTGCATGACGACTGAAAGCGTCTTGGAACGCAGTGCGCTGTGTCTACGGGTCACGCGTGGCTACCAGCCGCCGCTGCGGGATGACTCAAAGCGTCTTCGGTAATTTGTTTATATTTTGTTTGCGATGTTGTTGCGACTGAGAGAAACAAAACATAACCTACAGTTGGTATGACGTCACAGCGGCAGTAGCGCCACATGTGCGCAGCGCAGCAAACACACACCGTAACTGCAGCCGGGCTCTCTGAAGGAGCGAGTTGGTCGCCCATGTTCACTCCGCTAAAGGTCAAACGTAAGTGCGGCCGGGTCACGCGAAGGCTTGAAAGTTCGAGTAGTATTGCTTTCGCAATAAAAAATTCAGAGGGCACTGTCTAAAGTGCGTTGAGGCGAAAGCGTTTTCCGCACCACTTTGCCTATGTGGCACTGGTGACGTCACCACTGGATGACGTCACACAATTGATGACAAAGTAAAGACAAATAACTAATTACTGACTAATTACTGATTAATGACTAAGTACAAATTGACTGCTAATTAATGACGCTTAAGCGCCGCCTTTAGGAGTGGAACGCGACAGCGTGTTGTAGCACTGCGCGGGAGTCCATAGAACGCCACCACCCGTTCGGCGCAATGCCTTGTCCTTTGAACGCAACGCTTTTTGAGGAAAGGAAATAGCGCAGTAATTCTCTGTCGTCTCGGTGGACACCTTAAACACACCGTAAAGGAAGGGAGGAAGTGGTAGTGAAAGAAGAAAGTGAAAGAGAGGCCCTGATCAAACTGAAAATTATATTTGAAGAAAGGAAATTACGCAGTAACTCTCTCGCATATCTCGGTGAACACCCGTCAAAACGCGGACACATCTGCCGGCACGGCTGCCGACACGGCTGCTAACGACAGTATGAGGCATTACAGGCTTTCGCCTTAAAATTGGGGGACGCTTAAACTTAAGAGTGGGACGCGACAGCGTGTTGTAGCGTTGCCAAGGGGTCCACGATGCCCCTTCGGCGCAACGCCAAGTAAAGATGACGCCTGTCTCTCATGTCTCGGTGGAAACCCGAACCGCACCAATGGTAGGAAAATGAACGGAAATCTGTTAAGGAAAACACGATTTGTCATATCTCGGTGGACAACCGAAACACGCCGTAAGGGAAGAAAAATGAAATAAGAATTGGTTTTAAGGAAAGGAAACCTGTCTCTCTCTCTCTCTCTCTCTCTCATATCTCGGGTAGACCCGAAGGGAATGGACACCAGAGTACATGTCTCTATAGCACCCTTCTAAGACAACACGAATTCACTAGACGCACCTTTGTTCATTCAAAACCATCGAGCTGGCGTGGTGGAGTGGTTAGCGTGCTCGTCTCGGACTCCGGAGGCCCCGGTTCAGTTCCCCAACTGGACCAATTTCCTACTCTGTTTTATTTATTATTTATTAATGCTTCTGGGGTTTTTCGCTCACAGCCAACGCCGCTGACGACGACACCGGCCTTTCAGCCACACGGGGCCCTTAACACTGTCGCGTTAAAGCAACCAAATGCGTTGATAGAGTGCGGACGTCGATATAGCGACGAGAGAGGATGACTTCACACCCGAGGTCGATATGGCAACAGCACGCGCGCTGGCGACGCCACCTCTCAGCTGTCAAGAGAGTCGGTTGCGCGCAACCTCGCTCCTAGTGTGTCGCCGTACAAATGTACGCTAGAATCGCAGTCGGCAATGGCGAAGGCTTTCGCCTTGCCGCACTTTAGACTGGCAAAGTTCTCCCATAATTTTTTTTTTCAGATCCTATGTTTTGTAACTTCGAAAGGTGGGATTTTGTTCTTTTATTTTGCCTCATTTGCTTGATGTGCATTTCTTTCAAGTACCTGTTCCTAACCATTTTTTCCCTTTCTCCTATTGATTTGAACCTTGCTTCTTAAGTTGTTTATTTCTCTTTTCAGCCCTTTATATTTTGTGTTGAATATTGAAACTAACTTCAAACTTATACTGTACAAATCACTAGTCAGGCCAAACTTGAATATGCGTCATCTGTATGGACCCTCCTCTTAACTCACTAATTCTGAAAATCGAAGCCATTCAAAATCGGGCAGTCTGTTTCCCTTTTTCTAACTATCGTCAAACTGCAAGTGTTACTGAAATGAAAGCAAATTTAAACTTACCGGATCTTTCAATTCGTCGAAGAATTTCCCGTCTATGCATACTCCACAAAATCTACCATTCAATCCATCATCTCAGAGATACGTGGCTTGTACCGCCAGCTTACATTTCATCCCGCAGCGACCACCAGTTCAAAGTTGGCGTACCCAGCAGTCGCACCAACTTACACTTCGCCTCTTTTATCCCCAAGACTGCTAAGGAATGGAACCACCTTCCTGCTTCCATCGCCTCCATTGCAAACGCCGACTTGTTTAAGAATGCTGTAATTGATTTTATATTGTAGTGCTGCGTTACCTGTTCTGTTTTTGTTGTGTATCACCCACTCCTCTCTGTAATGCTTCGGCCCGCAGAGTAAATAAATAAATAAATAGTTGTTCAGTTTTCCTTGATGAGTCCCACCCAATGTGATGCCCGCATGGGCCTGCAGCCTTGCGTTTGGAGTGTTTCGACTTCAGATACGACAGGACACCATGCAACGGTGACTACTGCAACAACAAAACTCACTGCAGGAATTTTTTGATAGCTTAAATGCACAAATTCGTTTCGCACTTTGCTTATTCTACTCATGCCGTGCACTGTTCTTCGAAGAGGGTTATATGCCTTCAATGTGGATGTGTTTGTCGAAATCGAGACATCGTAAAAATTAGAAAACAAAAGCATTTCTTGCATATAACTTTAAAGCAAATAGTGTTGCCGCAAAATCTCAGAAACGGTAAGGAAAATTATCTCCGAAAACTGGAGTGCAAAGTTACTTCGAAAAATCCAGAATTTCACTGCCATTCTGCATTCTTATTACAAAACACATGGTGATGTGCATCATTTGATTTTGGGCAACGGGAGGGCATATCAAGGCCTGTCTACGTGACGCGCTAGTATACTCAGTGCCGAGGATTAAATAGTTGCGTAAAAATTTCAATGCTTCTAAAGTTTAACTTTAAAGGCAAGTTCTTGGATACATGTTCTCGGCTCCTTCTATTGATTGAAACGCTGTTCACAGTAGTGTGACAAGAAAAATCATTTGGGGCACTTAGCACAAGTTTGATCCAAACCTGGTCGAAGGAAAACGTGTATAATATCCAACCGAAACATACACCAGAGCCTCTGGCCTATGTTGTGGTTGCTCATACCAATACGGCCTATGTACTGCGATAAGAAGGGCAGGAGAAATGTGAGAAGAAATGCTGTGCTGATGCGGTTATTTGTCGGTTTTAAGAACGTCAAAAGATGATTTCAATCGTTTAATTTGTACACGTTCTTTCAGAGGGAACGAAATCGGTAGTTGCATTCATGCACATAAATTTCATGGCTTGGTGTGGGACAATTCTGAGCGTAAACAGTCCGGCATTCGTCTGTAAGTGGCATTCTCACTGTGCGTCGTGTCCGTAGTAGCCGGCAGCCTGCACAAAAATAGACATGAGTTGAAATGTTTTCTTTTGCCGACCAATTATTTGTTGCGGCGTGTTAAGTATGCGTATCTAAAGGAAGTGATGAGATATTCCAAAGTTTTGGTTCTCTCATGAAACTCCATGGAGTCCTGCAAAAACATGTCATTTACAGCGTTTTTGAATTTAGACAGTGGCATTGAGCATATGTGCCCCGGCTTTTTGCACTGTAGCGCTAGCTAATAAACTGCGGAGACATCAATATGGCTGCTGAGAATAATCATCGTGGAGCGACCGCAAATCGAATCCATCGTCTCAATTAAAAAATGAATATTTACCTCATTGTATGTAACAGAGAATATTTCATGACTGGAAGCGAAAGTTTTGAAAAATCTTTTCTATACTCCGCCATTCTTCTTATCAAACGGGGAGTATGTTTCAATTGCGACACTAATAAGAAGTTATTTATTTAATTATTTATTTATTTCCGAATACTGGAGACCACTGCTTGGCCCAAGCAGGCCCAAGAAGACACACAATAGCACTTTTCTTATTCAAAAATATAGAAAAACACTTTTTTCGTCTTTGTTCTGGTTCTGGACGGCCTATGGCTCGAGAAAAATTTCACAAGACAGTGCAGGGAGAACCCATTTGGGAATCATTGTTCGGTTTTCTCTCGCTCACATTCGCTTTATAGGTTGTGACCACTGTTTGTGCTTTTTTAATAACAAAGCAAACGATTACTATCAAGTCGTTTTTTTTGTGAGCAGAACGGTTGAAAAATTCACTAATAACCCATCGAACCCCATTACACTACAGAAACCTTCCACGTGACGCTGTCTGGACGTCAACATTCTTCCTGTGAACTAAACTGTGCGCAGGGTCGCGCATAGATATAAAAATTGTATGCATTCGAGACTAGGCGTTTTAATTACACCTTCTTTTACCACACTTTACCAGCAGTGCTCTGTACGGATCTCTTATTTAATTTCCCATTTCCTCTCTTTCCTCCGTGAAATGTGGCCAAAATGCAGAGTTCATTGCAGCACGGACCACTCCGCGGTTATGCGCGCAAACCCACCCGGCTATTCGCACGCAAAATTAGCTCATTAAATTGTTAGGCCGCATGGTTAACATCCGGCGTCAAGTATGAACGTACTCGCAAGTTCATTCATCTACAATACCAAAATAAAGACCTGTGTTTATTTTTTCTCTGCTAACGCACAAAATATTCAAGACACTCACCTCTTCCAAATGCCCTATTGCTGAAGACAAAGATGAAGCAACCACGCAGCTTATCAGCGTACATGACTTTGAAAGCAGTGAATGCACCACCTGACATGTTCATGAAAAAAAAAAATAAAATGCCCGTGAATGCATGAGCCATAATTAAGAGGTTATGATTTCTCTAGCAAAATTGATGGCCCAGGATCCCGAAAAGAGCAGTGCATATAGTGCGGAGTGAGCCCTTTGTTTTCAGAAAATTCCGCCCTCTCAAAATATCTGGTGTCCTGTAGAAATGTAATAAATTTTCAACCTCGTGATCACAGGGTTGTGGACAAACCGGCTCGTTATTCGTGCAAGAGGGTGACAGCTACAATTCGAAAGGAATGAAAGAACTAACCATTGCTCGTGGTGGAGGTGGTGCAGAAAAATTTCAGTTAGAAAGAGTGACTTGGAGAGCATCCATTCACGGCGGACTCCACAGTAAGAAACTCCGATTGCTTCTACTATCCTGCGGAGCTTCTGCTACAGGTATTTTGTGACCTGGACTCCCCGGAATCGGATCCCACGGAGGTGTATCGAAAGGGCTGGGCGCAGTTTCAAGACGGGGAGTGCAGTACTGCGATTGGGAGAATGTCTGCTGGTTGTGGAGGCTGGGAAAATAGTTGAACTGGAGCTGGCACCACGCCATCACTTCAGCTCTTGATAGAGCTGGGAGGGGTTGTAGAAGTTCTTTTTCCTTCGGTGTTTATTGTACTCTAGACTATGAGAGTTTGTGAGTGGCTCTGCCGGTAGTGGTCGTTGAAGTGTTACCTCCCGTCGCCTGGTACCACTGGTATTGAAACTGGCGCAGCAGTTGCATGAATCCTTATATGCGCTGTTCAGAAGTTCAAGATGTATCTCTTCCAGGTGAAATCACCACAGCAGACAGAACTTAGAGTGGACACAAAAAGGAATAAAAATAATCTCGACCTACCGGAACCGCCTGCGACACAGCGGGCTAGTCAGAGTAGATAGGGTAAACCAGGTAGTGTGAGCTGTTGTCTCGACAAAGAAATTGAATTTATTGCGGTGCAGCATTCTGTGGGAATTATGAATGGCGCTCTTTGGTATACTGCAAGTAAAAAGAAACTCAATACCATAATTTCTGTATTATAAGTTTTTAGAGTGTATTGAAGAACTTTACCTATAGAGAAGGGAATGCTTTGAAAGAATGTCTCTGATTTCTAGTTCACCATTAAGCGATGACAATGCGTACATGTTTATGAAAATAAATGTGTGTGCCTTCACGAGTAAATAAAAATGACGATGGCTCGTATTGGGAACTCTCTACTATTGTGTTAGGGAATACCAACATCTTTGTCGGGCATGTGCCTCTGCGCTTGTGAAAGATTATTGTGTTGCTGAGCAGTTTCATTATTGTTTTTTCGCTATGTATCATTTTCCTCGTCACTAAGCAACAGCCCCGCAAAAAGTAACTATTCTATGGTTGACAACTTCTAAATGCTGCTGCATCTCAGAAACTTGAACTGCATAGAGATTGACGCTTTACTTTCCGATTTTTATTTTTTTTTGCTCTTTTACGTCTGCTGCTCAAAGTATTTCGTTCTTTCTGCAAGGCCTTTTGTATTTTAATTCGTAACGAGGATGTTTTCAGCACTGTACATTCCTTTATTGCGTGCACATATTGCTTATTTTTTTCTTGTGCTGTTATCTTTGCTGTAATTTGTTTATTCCGTATGAGTATTTCATTATATTAAATTTGAAACTTTTGTACAGTGAAAAGTTACTAAGTGAATGCTCAGTATGAACTTCACGCAAATCTAATATATTGTGCTTACTTGCTTCACTTAACCACTAAGGCGCTTACGACTCTTGCATGCGCTCGCTCATTCTTGTTGATTCCCACGCGGATACGCACCCGGGAAGACATTGCCCTATCCTGATGATGAGGCCCTTATAAATTGTGCGTGACCTCTTCTTATTATGGCGTATTGCCTTTTAGAGTGCACTGGAGTGAGGGATATATTGCTGCTGCGCAGAGGGACGTGTGCCATACTTATTTGCTCATTTTATTTGTTATTTTTATGTGATAATGCTGGTCTTTGATGATCCAATGCCACATTTCGCCGGCGAGGCCTTCATACAAGGTCCTTTTTGTGCACAAAATGTGCGGTAAGACACCAATTTTCCAAGCATTTCACTAATGATAAAAAAAGCACCCGGCCAGGGGAAAGATTTTAGCCATTGCATGACGCTGTGGAGATGGTGAGCGGCTGAAGCGGGGCGGCGAGACGTGGGTGGTGGGTCTTGATGGGTCCAAGGGTCGCGAGAAAGAGCTTGAGTCTGAAGCGTCGGATCGATAAGGTGTGGTCTTGTACCGTGTCCGCTGGGAGGAGTACCATCGACTACGGCAATGACGGGTGATGTGTCCGACACGGGAACAATTGAAACAGATGGGCCTGTCGTCAGGCGTACGCCACTCGGAGGGGTTGAGCGGTCGAGGAGCGGCGTAAACAGGCCGGACAAGTTATAGAGGAGGGATTTCGGGTACTTGGGAAGGATGAAGAGCGGCGGCAGAGTTCAAACTCAAGTTAGCAATTTCCTGGCGCACGACGGCTTGACTAAGTGAAAGGGGCAGGAGCTGGTTGGCTACAGGCGTTGCTAAGGGGGCCGGAGCAATGGCATCAAGCTCACGGCGTACAATACGAGGCACGTTCTCTGGAGAGGTCGGCTGGTCCCGAGGACAAAGATCTTGGCAGGACGAAGACGCAGCCGTGTTGGGCAGGCGTGCGATATGCTGACTGATCCGTCGGCTTTTGGCGTCCTCGAAGCGGCCGCATTCTTTTATGATGTCTGCAATCTTGTCACAGTTTTTGTAAACGAGCAGATTGAAGACGTCGTCTGCAATGCCCTTCAGAAAATGTCCGACTTTGTCAGTCTCGCTCATCTCTGTATCCACGGTGTAGCACAAAGCCAACACATCATGAATATAGGAGACGTAGGAGTCTGTGGATGACTAAACGTGACTTGCGAGATCTCTTTTTTGGCGACAAGCTGTCGGCCGAGTGGTTTGTCGAAAAGGTCAATAAGTTTCTGCTTACAGTAATCCCAACTGGTCAGTGTCTCTTCGTTGGTATCGTACCACTTGAGCGCCGTGTCCTTGAGGTAAAAAACGATGTTCGCAAGCATGAAATAACAGGGTCCATTTGGGATGTAAACTCGGCCGCAGAGTTTTTGTAAGCTATTTCAGTCTTTTATCGTCTAGGCCACAAAGCCGCCGTGGCGGACGTACTGAAATTTAAGGCTCATCGATTCTTATAGCGATTTGCTGAGTACATACGTTTACTGCAGTAGAGAGGAAGCTACAAAGAGAGCTAATATGGTAGTTGGTAAACGGAAGTTATACTAAGCTGTCATTATGGAAAACTATTCTCAGATCTAAACCTACCGCTCTTTGTTGTACTACTGCAGCAATGCATGTCCCGATTCATGACGAACTCTACACTTTGCGAAGATGGTTGAATACTGTTGGGCAACTGACAACACAGTTGCTTTATACGAGCATATGTTCCGGTCTGCATCCTGTTCTACTCGAAGGGTTAGAGTAATATATGCGGTGCACAGCCTATCTAACGAGGTAAAGGAGGAAGAGGAGAAGGGAAGGCAGGGAGTTTAACCCGGTTTGCTACCGAAGCCGCTTTACTACCGTGCACTGGGGGGAAGAGATGAGGGATACATTGGTGAAGGGGACATGAAGTAATAGGAAAAAGAAATCGGTGCGCGGAGTAAGCGTGCTGGATAGTCACAGCCTATTGTGCTGGCCCAACTTTCTCATGAAGTGGAGCAGTGGCTGTTAGGCCTTTACTGCAGACGGCCGCGGCGGCCAGTGTGTGAGCATCTTCATGTTTGTCAGCGGGAGTTGATTTAGATGCTCCAACTGACAGCAGAGCCAGCCTTTTGAGACTGTAAGCAAAACATGGCACATGGTACACCGAAATGGGACAAGCAGGGCTTTGAAGGGCTTTTGTTTCGACGCCACAGCCTCTACACCTTCCCAAGAATATTTACAATGATTGTGGAAACGGATTATAAAATATATGCGTGATATAGAGGAAGCGAAGAGCACAAGGGTGCCAGAAACTGAAACAGATAAGATACTTAAACGAGCCTGATTCTTTCTCGTATTCCTTGGTCGAAAAGTTCATCAGAACAACATGTCGAAGCGCAGGAGTGATAAGCCAACCCGAAAGGCTGCCATCTGCTCATCACTGATATTGAGCAGGCAGGATCGTACGGCCAGTTAAGAATATGAGATGGACTCTTTCGTCAACCGCTAAATTACTGACATTGATTTCATAGATAGGAGCAACAAAAAACGTTTTGATTGAAGTACCAGATGTTTCGGCGTCATTCGTGGCCGTCATATTAAGTGCGATTACAAACCTCCGAGCAAAGATTGCAAGCAGGCCTAAAGATATGTGTGCTAGCGTAAAACGGTTGATTTGATTTTGAATGCCCAATGGCAATTTGACCAGACAGCGGTGTAACACGGAAACTTGGGATACTTTTGGTGGAGCAACGGGTCATTTTCCCTAAGGGTTTGAAACGAGTCAAGCCGAGAACGCCAGATAATAGCTTGTATCAACTATAAAACCGGTGATTACTGATCTGCTCACATTGTGCGGATTTGTGAGAGTAATGAATGAACTTACCAGCAACTGTCTGATAAGTCACGACGTTGGGTTCATGGTGGAGCGCAGTTATTGATGTACTCAACGTTGTCTGAAACATTTCTCTGCAAGTAAGAAAAGGCAATATATATTTTCATCCCCTACTGAATAACAAAAATCACGCAGCATTGAACCCCTAAAGCGGTGAATGTCAAAACTAAATAGTAGTTTGATATTGTGACGCCCATGAAAAGGCAATACCCATTCTGCGTGGTCGGCGTTGCTGGATAAGCCGAAGATGAGGAGAACGAAGTTGGTGGCGTCTCGTGCTCGGCAAGCGGACCCAGCTGTTTTTCGATCCTCCGTGCCAGTCTTAATAAAACCACTGGGCGTAACATCTTGGTGGAGGTGCGGGGTATTCAGGTTCCTCCGAAGACGGATCCCCAGATT
Organism: Amblyomma mixtum; assembly: GCF_055824585.1. Classification (NCBI taxonomy): domain Eukaryota; kingdom Metazoa; phylum Arthropoda; class Arachnida; order Ixodida; family Ixodidae; genus Amblyomma; species Amblyomma mixtum. The sequence goes on from NC_143020.1 coordinate 7,449,678, forward strand.
CACATTCGCCGCAGTCGTCGCATTGTTGGTCTGCCGCCTTCTGTGCCAATGATGTCCCTGGACGGCGACGCTTCGAGGTCTGTGCCCAGCAGTTCGTGGCAGCATTACCGGGAGCCACGGTCATTCGCGGGTTCATCTAGCGACGACGTCGATGAATGGCTCACCCACTACCTACGGGTGAGTCGCTACAACAAGTGGAATTCCTCCGCCCGGCTTGCGAACGTCGTGTTTTCACTAACCGACACAGCCCTAACATGGTTTGACAACCACGAGGATTCCCTCACGACTTGGGACCGCTTTGTAGAGGAGCTGAAGAAGTGTTTCGGTGATTCAGTCGTAAAGAAGAAGCGGGCTGAACAAACACTTGCGCAAAGGGCTCAGCTCCCTGGTGAAACATGCACAAAGTATATTGAGGAAATCGTGAAGCTATGCAAGGTCGTCTCTCCTGCCATGACAGAGGAAGACAAAGTTGGCCATTTGCTCAAAGGATTCGCCGAAGACGTCTACAATTTTTTGATCGGAAAAGAAAGTCTCGAGTCCCTGTCTGACGTCATCAAGCACTGCCGGACGTTCGAGACGTTGAAAATGCGTCGCATCACTCCGAAATTTGGACGTTTGGCCGGGGTGACGACGGTGGCAGCTGTAGACGCACCATCGTCATGCGATCTGGCTTCCACAATCCGCCAGATCGTTCGCGAAGAGTTAACCAGGTCACTGGAACTCACTCGAAATTCATCAGAGCTCCCTCCTGTGTATATCACGCGTCCTACTCCGCCATCCGACGTTAACACAGCGGACTTTGAGGATCACCGGGTACCCCGAGGGCTGCGGCCGAACAACACACCGCGATTGCCCCCGGAGCAACGGTCCGGCTTTTACCAGCCTGTGCCGGCCACATACGACGAGAACTTTCGGCCCAGTTCTTCGTATGGTGACTACTTGCCGGCGCAGCCTGCTCCCGGTCCCTCTCTTGTGTGTTACCGCTGTGGTCAACCCGGACACATCTCCCGATTTTGTCCCCGCCGACAACCATCTCGTTACGGCTCCTCGACCTATCCTCGGCGTCCGGATTACCAACGCGGTCCTTCTCGATACCCGTCCTGCCCGCCTGATTCCGGCAATTCATGGCCTGCACAAATGCGGAATCATTCGCCGGCATCTGACAGAAGTGTGACGCCGCCTCCAGCCTTCCGTACACGTCGATCTCCATCACCCCGACGCCGCTCCTCCTCGCCTCCGCCGGAAAACTAGTCGCCGCGACCGATGGGGGTGAGGTCGCTGGAAGTCTGCCGCCGGAAGTGATACCCCTGCCTGTAGTTATGTTAAAGAACAAAGTGCATGTGCTAGTGGATGCTGTACCTGTGATGGCTTTAGTGGATACCGGTGCTACTGTTTCGGTTATGAGTGCTGCGTTTAAGTGCCTCCTAGGAAGAAAAGTTTTGTTTCGATGGGACAAAAATGTCCAGTTTTGTGGCGTGAGTGGTGAACCGTTGCCGGCAGTTGGAGTGTGTAGTGTTAAGGTTTCTTTGGGTGGTGAAGTCTTCAGCACGGAAATGGTGGTGCTCAGCCGGTCGACGCACGACGTTATTCTTGGCCTCGACTTTTTGCAAATATGTGGCGCTAACGTCGACTGTCACACAGGTGAGCTCAACGTCGGCAAATGTTCCACCACTGATCTTCTAGAAGGCTCGTGCAGTGGAGAGAGAGTGTTTTCTGTTGCCCGAGATACTGTCGTGCCTCCTTCTTCGGCTGTGTGCGTACCGGTTTCCTGCCCCGATACCGCTCTCGACGTGTTTGATGCGGCTGTGGAACCGAACCACTTGAACTGCATGAAGAAGAACATCTTGGTTCCTCATGCCATGGTTTCCGTCATCAACGGGAGAACTGAACTGTGGACAGTGAACAGTTCGACGGAATCTGTTGTTCTGCCTGAAGGCCTGAAGCTTGCGTCATGCAGCCAATACACGCCGGTATCCGTTGCCTTGGTTACCGACGCCTTGGGCGCAGCAGCACCAGAGTTTCACGACGAGTCGCAGTTGCTCCGAATGATCGACAACTCGCTTTCCATGCATGAGCGCCGTGCACTGTTGACCATCCTCCAGCGATACTCCACTGTGTTTGACTTTTTGCAGCCCGGCGGCCCATCTTCCATCCCCTCGTCTCGAACCCTGCACAGGGTTGACACTGGTACGTCACATCCGATCCGCCAAAAGCCCTACCGAGTGTCACCGTCTGAACGCAAGGTAATCAATGACGAAGTGCAGGAGATGCTAACCAAAGGCGTTATACAAGAGTCCTCAAGTCCCTGGGCTGCTCCAGTAATTCTTGTTCGGAAGAAAGATGGATCATGGCGTTTTTGCGTGGATTACCGTCGTCTGAATGCCGTCACGAGAAAAGATGTATACCCCCTACCTCGAATCGACGATGCCATCGACTGTCTTTTTTCAGCGTCCTACTTCTCTTCTATTGATCTTCGGTCGGGGTATTGACAAATCCCCATGCATCCCGCAGACAAAGAAAAAACAGCTTTTATTACGCCTGATGGCCTGTATGAGTTTAATGTGATGCCATTTGGCCTTTGAAATGCGCCCGCCACCTTCGAGAGATTTATGGACACTATACTCCGAGGTTTGAAATGGGAAATCTGCATGTGCTACCTCGACGACGCTGTCATTTTCGGAAAGACGTTCAGTGAGCACAACGACCGTTTAGCTCTCGTCCTCGACTGTATGCGCCAAGCTGGCCTTGTGCTTAACTCTAACAAGTGCCACTTCGGTGCGCGTCAAGCGTTAGTGCTTGGACACCTCGTTGATAAAGACGGCGTCAGGCCTGATCCAGCCAAGACTGCAGCTGTCGAGTCGTTCAAGCCACCACAGTCTGTTAAAGAGCTGCGGAGTTTCTTGGGCTTATGCTCTTACTTTCGCCGCTTTATTCATCGCTTTGCGGATGTAGCTTACCCTCTGACAGGTCTACTTCAGAAAGATGTGGCTTTCGAGTGGACACCTGAGTGCGACTCCGCATTTCGCCAACTAAAATTCCTTTTGACGTCTCACCCTGTACTTCGCCACTTCGATCCCTCCGCTCCCACAGAGATTCACACCGACGCCAGCGGTGTTGGCCTCGGCGCTGTTCTCGTCCAGCGGTGCGACAACAAAGAGCACGTTGTTGCGTATGCGAGTCGCTCGCTCAGCAAGCCGGAGCGCAATTATACAGTCACTGAGCAAGAATGCTTAGCCGTCGTCTTCGCCACGCAGCGTTTCCGTTCCTATCTGTACGGACGCCCGTTCACCATCGTCACCGACCATCATGCCCTCTGCTGGCTCGTTAACCTTCGCGACCCGTGCGGACGCCTTGCACGGTGGGCTCTCCGGCTACAAGAGTTCGACTACACAGTCGTCTACAAGAGTGGTCGCCGTCACGCTGACGCGGACTGTCTTTCGAGGCTGCCCCTTCCTGAGTCGGAGTCTAACATCGATACGTTGGACCACTGCGTCGCGTCAGTGTCACCTGTTTTTCCTGATGTCGCAACGTTCAAAGCGGAACAGCAGGAAGACGTAACCCTACAGTCTCTCCTTGCGGAGGCTGAAGACCCTTCCAACGTCAGCCACTTTTGTGTGCGAGATGGTCTTTTGTGGAAGAAAAACTATTCTTCTACGGGCCAGCGCTTTCTACTTGTAGTTCCGAAGAGCCTGTACTCCTCTGTCTTGCAGGCCATGCACGATGACCCTACATCTGGACATCTTGGTTCGGCACGGACGCTGCATCGTACCCAGGCGCGCTTCTATTGGCCGAAAATGCGGGCCACGACTGAGCGGTACGTCGCCAGCTGCACTCAGTGTCAACGATACAAGCGACCTACTAGCCTTGCATCTGGTCAGCTTCATCCTGTGACACCGTCTGCAGCACCGTTTGAGCAAGTGGGCATAGATCTGCTGGGCCCGTTTCCAAAGTCCTATCATGGAAACCGCTGGATAGTGGTTTGCGTCGATTACCTTACCCGGTATTGTGAAACGGCAGCTCTACCCTCGGCTACAGCGTATCATGTGTCCTCTTTTCTGCTCCGATTCATAGTTCTCCGTCATGGACCTCCAAAAGTTATCATTAGTGACCGTGGTCGGCAGTTCACCGCTGACGTCGTGGAGCAGCTTCTCCGTTCCTGCGCATCACATTTTCGCCATTCCTCGCCTTACCATCCCCAGACGAATGGGCTCACTGAGCGCACGAACCGCACGCTTACTAACATGCTGTCAATGTATGTTGATTCAAGGCACAAGAACTGGGATAGCGTCCTGCCGTTCATCACGTATGCGTTCAATACTGCGCGCCATGAGACTACTGGCTACAGCCCCTTCTTTTTACTGTATGCACGCCCCCCACGCTACACCCTGGACACCATACTACCATTTTCTGACGAGCTCCATGAAGATCCCTCTATCGCTGAGACACTCTGTCTCGCCGAAGAAGCCCGGCGCCTTGCTCGCCTTCGTGTTCTCGCCTCCCAAGAACGGTCAAAAGCGCGCTACGATGCCCACCGCCGTCGCGTTACTTACAGTGCCGGTGATTTAGTCTTAATTCATAAGAAAGGAGATGTGAAGGACTTGAAGAATTACAGACCAATCAGCTTATTGTCCGTTGCCTACAAGGTATTCACTAAGGTAATCGCTAATAGAGTCAGGACAACCTTGGACTTTAGTCAACCAAATGATCAGGCAGGCTTTCGTAAAGGATACTCGACAATAGACCACATTCACACTATCAATCAGGTGATAGAGAAATGCGCAGAATATAACCAACCCTTATATATAGCCTTCATTGATTACGAGAAAGCATTTGACTCGGTGGAAACCTCAGCTGTCATGCAGGCATTGCGGAATCAGGGTGTAGAAGAGTGTTATGTGAAAATATTGGAAGATATTTATAACGACTGCACAGCTACTATAGTTCTCCATAAAGTCAGCAATAAAATTCCAATACGGAAAGGGGTCAGGCAGGGAGACACGATCTCGCCAATGCTCTTCACTGCCTGCTTACAGGAGGTATTCCGGGGACTGGAATGGGAACAGTTGGGGATAAGAGTTAATGGAGAATACCTGAGTAATTTGAGATTCGCTGATGACATTGCCTTGCTAAGCCACTCAGGACAAGAACTGCAAAGCATGATCAATCAGTTAGACAGGCAGAGCAGAACGGTGGGGCTAAGAATTAACATGCAGAAAACCAAAGTAATGTTCAACAGCCTAGCAAGGGAACAGCAGTTCGCAATTGGTAGCGAGGTGCTGGAAGTAGTAAGAGAATATGTCTACTTAGGGCAGGTAGTGACCGCAGATCCGGATCATGAGAGGGAAATAACTAGAAGAATACGAATGGGGTGGAGCGCATATGGTAGGTTCTCTCAGATCATGAATGGTAGCTTACCAATATCCCTGAAGAGAAAAGTATACAACAGCTGTATCCTACCGGTACTCACCTATGGGGCAGAAACGTGGAGGCTAACAAAGAGGGTTCAGCTTAAGTTAAGAACAACGCAGCGAGCTATGGAAAGGAAAATGATAGGTGTAACGTTAAGAGATCGGAAGAGGGCGGAGTGGGTGAGGGAACAAACGCGGGTTAATGACATCTTAGTTGAAATCAAGAGGAAGAAATGGGCTTGGGCAGGGCATGTAATGCGAAGGCAAGATAACCGCTGGTCCTTAAGGGTAGCGGAGTGGATTCCAAGAGAAAGCAAACGTAGCAGGGGACGGCAGAAAGTTAGGTGGGCGGATGAGATTAAGAAGTTTGCAGGGATACAGTGGCGGCAACTGACAAAGGACAGGGTTAATTGGAGAGACATGGGAGAGGCCTTTGCCCTGCAGTGGGTGTAGTCAGGCTGATGATGATGATGATGATTTAGTCTTGTTCCGGCGGCCTGTCAGAAAGCGAGGGTTGTCTCAGAAGCTGCTGTGCCACTACGATGGACCCTACGTCATTATTGACCAAATTAGCGAACTCAATTACCTCATAGCTCGTCTCACGGCAAGCGGCCGTCGTTCAGCGCGAACCGAAGTCACTCACGTTGCCCGGCTGAAGCCCTACCATTCGCGCGGCGCTTCTTAACTCGCCCAGCGGGCTTCGGCTGCGTAGGGGGAAGTGTGACGCCCATGAAAAGGCAATACCCATTCTGCGTGGTCGGCGTTGCTGGATAAGCCGAAGATGAGGAGAACGAAGTTGGTGGCGTCTCGTGCTCGGCAAGCGGACCCAGCTGTTTTTCGATCCTCCGTGCCAGTCTTAATAAAACCACTGGGCGTAACAATATGCTTAACCAATCTCGCGTCCACTAATTCATCGCGGCGCTCGGCAGGCGCAAACTTCGAAGGCCTAGCCATTATCGCGTTTCCGATAGGTACAGCGTTGTTTTCTTGCAAGCTTCTAACGCTTAACGGCAAGAATACGGTTAAGGACGGGGCTGGCTACAGGCTACCTTCCCCGCAGCCTCCAGTCGCAGCGTGTTACGAAGCCATAGCGTAAGGCTTGAGCGTCGCGTCACACGGCCAGGTTTGTGCAAGATGGCGTTTCCCCTCGTTCATGTCACTGCATGAGGTGTGTTGGCTGACACGCCGCGTCGGCCGAATCTATCTCTACATTAGTCTTCGGTCAGCACCTCCTCTCAAGACACCGCTCAAATGCTCTCTGCAGTGCCATTGCTCATCTATGATCGGCTGCCAACACATGCCGTGGGTGTATGACAATGCTGCGCCATTATGTGTGACCCTATTCCACCGCCTCCCACGTCAGCGACTGCTTCTCCTCAGTCTCCTCCTTGCTATACATGCTTCATAATTTCTGCGGTGTTCACCTGATTGCAGACACGCAGGGATAGACGGGTACGTATTAGTAGACATCTCAGAACTGGAAGAGCAAGCAGTCACGAAATAGCACTGTAAACTAGACCACAGGTCATGATGCGATGCAAGAAATATTCTTGCAGCCTTGGTTCTGCATTTAGCTTTTACATTGATCGCATTCAACTGCTTGTTCGCATATGATCCCCACGTCGCTGTTTCGATCCGGGGCTCGGTGGCCTTTTTGGTGGCCACAGGATTCGGAAGGCTGTGCGCAGGTGCAGCGGATGCATGCTTCTTGAAGGCTGAGGTTTGTGAGAACTCCTTGGTTGTGGCGAAAAGTAGAGGATTGCTGACGGGATCTACATTTCGCAAGGTTCATTCCTGGAGGCTCACTCGCCGGAGGGTGAAGACATCACATACGAACGCAAGCAGGGGAATTTTCACGAAGGTAGGCATATTGTTAACGCAACAAAATTTCATATGGTGATCAATAAGCTGATGGATCAGAGATGCGTTAGTGTTCGTGCATCCCATTACTTTCTAACGTGTACACACTAAACAATAAACATTTCGACAGAGCTGCCCACATTGGTGGGCAGTTTCGACAATCTTCAAACAAAATGTTTTTCAATAAAGTCGTTGGGTTTAGGAGCAGCGTCTCATCCTAGATAGGGGTGACTAGAGGCTATGGCTGGCGTCTTTAAGTATGCCTCCTGGGGAAAAAGAAAGGCGACCTCAGACAGCCCGGCATCGTGACTCACATCCCTGGCCCCAAATTTCAGCTTCCTCAGCCGTCCTCTCTCCTTCTTTCTTACATCCCGTCTCACTAAAACGCGCGGATCCGACATTCACGGGCAGGCGCAAGTTCTGCCGGCAGTATGCTGACCTATACCACATAGTGTGGGCCTGCCAGTGCAATACACATATAGCCGTTATAAGTAAGCCACCTCGGGACGGCAGGGAGGTGGCCCTCTCCAGCTCGGACCTGGAGGCCCAGTGGGCCCTGCTCCAGACAGCCCGGTCAGCGGCGGCGGCCATTGGCGTCCTGGAGTAGGTACTGCCACCCAGTGCAACGACCATCCCCATCTCGCTTTCCCAACTCAGTACAGTGTTGTAATAGATGTTTTCTCCTCCTCCTCCTCTCCGCCTACCGCCCCCCAGCTCACGCACTTCACGTCCCCAGAGTCTTCTTTCTTACCGACCATGTATGCTAAGGGACGCAAGCCACAGACCACCTAACCCATGAAGTAGTAGCCAAGCTGGCTGCTAAACATTGGGATTTAATCAAAATAAATTTTACATGGAAATTGTCGCAGTTTGCGAAAATTCCCCCCACATACAACACATCCTGCCACTCCCCACACACACAAGACCGACAAGTCCTTTGCACTATGCAAAAGATATGGCAACTACTTTTTTTCCATACATACATCTCCCGTTTACCGCACGACAAAACGTCTTATTAAAATCTACTTGTCTTTCACATATCTCTTTAGTTGTGCTTTAGAGGAGGTCACGCGTGTCTGGCGCAGGAACGCCGCTTGCTCTATTCTTCTGTCTCTGTTTCACGCCGCGATCGATTAACCTCGGCCATTTATCTCAACCGTTTAACCCAGGCGACTCGTAGAACAAAACAAATCCACTGTTCATTAGATCGCGGCACCATCTACTGCGTTGCTGAGGCCACTGCAGAACGCGCCATATGTGCCCGGAGGCGTCCAACTTCTGTTCACGTGTACAAGTGCTTGCCTTTTTATGCGATCGCACAACGCCAGCCATGGATTCAAATTCTGGCTGGCACGTGAAACCGCTCGCGTGATGTCGCGTTTCGACTGAGTCGCGAATGATAGAATGTTCATAGAAAACATATCAGAACAATGTTTGTGCCATGTAGCGCCTTCCCAGGTGCTCTGTAAATAGTTTCTTTTGTGTATATACACGACACACATATATGTGTATATATATATCATTTTGCATATAACATTGAAGAATGAATACCATGAAAGAAAAAAAAGTTAGGAAGAAGAGGGTTTCCAGAGCACAGCGCGAATGGCTCCCATTTTCACGCACGGATAGAAAGGCTGTGCCAGTAGTCCAGCAGTCGAAAGCAGCGGCAAAGGAAGCGATTTGTTTGCGCCGCGGCAGGTTTTAAAAATATGGCTTGTTATGCTTCTGTTTTCGTGGAGCCTGGTTGTCGACTGAGGGAAACCGACGGACTTTTGATCGGCTAAGCGTTCAAATCTATTGAGTTTGAAAAAGATGGTATTTTGCACTCACAGTGGATTCTGTCTCTTTGGAATCGTGTAGTACACCATGTACTTGTAGGTGCCCCCACGAATATGGCGCATTCTTTTCATCGCCTGGCATTTGGCGGCAGGATACAAAACCGGAGTAATGCTCTGCTTCTTGACAAAAAGGATTTCATCAACATCGATGAACTGCAAGCACGGGTGATCAAGAAATCGTACTGTACTGCGTGCATTTGCATACCAATTAGGTGGCACGTAGATAACAATGCGCAACTGTCAGTTGTGAAAGCTTTAAAACGAACCGCTCATACTGCCTCCTCGCCATTGGAAAATAATGATTACTGATTCTGCTGCAATGTAACCAGCTGTCCCGTCAAAGTGTAGGAATAAGGATGCTGTAGCCAACTATCCAAGTTAGTCGCTCTGTATAATCTTTGTCAGAAGTCTTCAGACGAAGAGTCTCTTGCTTTAGATCATATCGAAGCCGTTGCAGCACAAATACCAAAGGGCAATTTTCATCGAAGGATTGTTTTCATGCTAGAGGGGTTGGCCACTTGACTTGCGCTTTGAATGCTTCGCAACATGCAGCCCATAATGGACCTTCGTTCCGCCACAAGATAACGCACTAACGTGAAAAACTTAGAAAAATAGCTGAGCGCCCACGGATCTAAGCACCCATGAATTTTTGCTACCCTCCCTCCCTTGCAGAAACTGCAGAGTATGTTCACTACGTTCTAATTAGTGCGAAACAACGGATTTTTGCTGCGTATAAGACGATGGTGAGTGGCCAGTGCCGAGGGACGGAGCGCTCGTAGTAGGCCAGCTGTTCGGCCACAACAGAGACACGATATTCTCGGGTGAGCACTACAGAATTCCTGCCACATAGAAGAAGACGTAGAGTGGGCAGTGCCGCGGCATTTAGCGCTCGCAGTAGGCGAACAGACAGCCCATGTTTACTGAGGTAACGACGCGAACAAGCAAAAGACGGACGATTTTGCACGGGATTGGTACAGTTAGGATTAATACTTATACAATAATGAAGGTTTTGTTCGTTCATTTATAATGATTTGCTTTAGTCTAAGTGCTTTCTTTCGAATTGCTGTTAATGTTATTGGAATGCTTTCGAGTGGCTATCTAGGACATCAACAGGTGCCCCCTTCCCCCATCAGCTTATATCATCAGCTTATATGGCATCAGCTTATATGACCTGCATGTCCGTAACGGTAAAATATTTGGACAGTCTGTTGCCGCTTCAATCGCTGGGGGAACGTGGTTGCTGCGACGCTTATTTCTTTCGGTGCCCATACTGCGGAGAGCTACGCGGCTCTCATGGGCGCAGTAGCCGGCGCAGCATATTCTAAACACTCTGGCACTGCCGTATGTGCTGCCTTGGCCTCGGAAGCAGCGCGTGTTGACTAAAAGTTCTGCCAAACTTCATTTATGTGTTCTTTCATATCACCTCCTCGATTAGGCACCGTGCTTACCCTCTATTCTGTCAAGAAGATAAGCCACGGAGTGCTCAAAAATGGACCTAAAAGCGTTTCGGGCTGAAAAAAAACGTGTTCCTCTATACTTTCAATGTCTACAGAGACAGCATCCTTGATATATACATGGTCTGTTCTGAAAGTATTAGGACTCATTTTTTTATACAAAATTTATTCAAGAGAATAGTACAAACGATTACAATTTTTCAAGGTAGCACCTTCCGCACCTACACGCTGCTGCCAATGAGATTTACAGTTTTCGTACGCCTCCAGGAACGCCTGGACCGGAATGCTGTTTAGCTCCCTCATCACGGCCTGTTGAACCACCTCTACCGATCTGTGGTGTTTCCCCTCGAGCGTCGATTTTATTCTCGGGAATAGAAAAAAGTTGGTGGGGCCAAGTCGAGGCTTTAGGGGGGCTGAGGCAGCGTTGCCGCCTTGTGCTGGGCAAAAAATCGCGGTCCTCATTCACATGATGAAGAAGATCCTACCGGTTGGCCTTTTCCTCCTCTGACAACACTCCCGGAACCATCTTCGCGCACGCTTTCCTCAGGGATAGGTTTTCTGTCACGATCTCAAAAACTTGGGTTTGAGGAATGCTTAAGTCATCAGCAATCATTCTGATTCTCATTCTACGATAACTGTTAAGTAAATGTTTCACTCGCTACACATTTTCCTTGGTCTTGCTGGTCGAAGGGCGTCTGGAGCGGTCGTCCTCCTTCACTCTTTCCTTACCTTCTCGGAAAATCTTGTGCCATCAAAAAACACCTGATATATCCATGGAAGCGTCACGGTAGGCCTCCTTAATCATGTTGTGAGTCTTTTTGCCCGTTTTACCAAGATTTACTCAAAATTTGATCGCATATCGCTGATCCAGTAAATGCTCGACGATTCTGCGTGACCAGACGTTTCGACAGGGGTTCACAGTACAAGTGACCTCCTCTCTTCAACGGCCGAGAGCCGACTGCCGATTTTCCGCAGCATTCCCAATATCCCCCTTCAACGATCCTGCACGCGCAGATCACCTTTCGTCTGCTCGTTCGCCCAGGAAAAAACCAGTCCTACTACTTTCAGAACAGACCCTGTATGTCATGAGGTGCCCCTACTTTTGTTGCCGATGTTTCTCTGTTTAATAGTTTTGCGACGGCCTCGGTACTGGCAGTATTGATGACATATACAGCACAACAGGCTTTCCACGCAGGTGTCGCCCCAACCGTTGGCTCGCGTCTTATTCGGCGCGTGCGTTAGTGGGGGACTCGCTATTTCCGGCGGTAGAAACGAAGGTGGCGTTGGTGAACACTGTTACCGTCAGGTTAAACGCAACATAAGTACCTCACAAACAAGAAAATGGGACCGCCACCAGCAAGGCCAACTGTACAATACATTACTTGACATAGAGAAGATGGCTACAGCCACTGTATAAGCGGCTTCATTTTTGCGCCCGATCAGGAGTCCCCAAACTAGAGACAAGTGTCGCGACCCTTCACCTGGTAAACCTAGAACATAGGACGATCCTGGGCTCATCACATCGCAATAAGGCTGTTCTGTCATCGCGCCTCTGCTCGGACGGCAACCACGTTTTCCTATCATTTTATACAGCACCTGAAATAACTAAGTTTCGACCTCCGAATGCCGCTTATCGTGCTGTATAAAGTGAGCTATGGCGGCGCCTTTGAAATGTTCTACTTTCTGGGGTATTCAGGTTTTTGTAACCTAATATTCAACATTTTTGCCAGCGCTATCCTAGTTTGCAATGGCGGACGTAGTACGTTCTGTTTAACCATGAATGTCACGTATATTGTGATCGAACCGTGATTATCCCAGGTGTGCCTAAACCTTCTAATCTTACACAAGGCATCAGAATGCAACAACAACAACAATAGAGCTAAAAGGGCAGAGCTGAAAGGGTTACTGCATACATATGAAGGAAACCAACTGTGTTTTTGCTCTTTGTAGCATTGACCTAACAGTTATATTAGTGTGTTCATTTTTTGGTTGACAGATAATTGATAAGAGAGGGAATTCCTCTGACCAGTGAAAGTGCTCTGAGCTTTTCTTGGATTCGAAGACTCTTGCCTTTCTTATTACGTGTGTCGCAACAAGCACGTCACTTTTCTACTACTGCGGACTCAATACCTACTCATTAACCTACTCGCGGACCTCAGGTCCCATTCACCACAAGAATGTTTTTCCGCATGTCAGAAGACTCGACTTAAAAGTGTCCTTAGGGTATAACCGTCAAAATTATTCTGCAGGAGTAACCCAGCTGCTTTCCCATAATTCTCGTACCAGGTGTTCAATCATTCCCTACATTTTTTCTGTGTTCAAGACGGGACAGCCGAACCCCTAAACTGTTCTGTGCTCTTGTGTGCTCAATAGCTTATCGAAGACCTGCATTTTGATTGTGTTTACGCAATGAGTAGCACTTGAGTGTCCTCGCAAACCAGATGCCCCCCCCAATGGGAACAAGTAAGTTTTCACGTTGTGCTCACTGTAATACCCGATGTTTTATGTCCACTCCTAAGGACGAGGATTGCTGCGAAGCACTCGCTCTACGTTAGGTGATTTGAAAACAAAATTGCCCCATACGAACACTGCAAGCCGCCAGCATAACTAAGTTTGTAGCGCCACATACGCAACATATGGAGATGCTCTGTTCCAATCGAAACGGCGGCATGTGGAAGAGTTAACCGGTGAAACTGTTCTAGACTTGGTTTAGACCTCGGACACCATGTTCTTCCGTGGAGTCTACAGGGCCATTCATTAGCCGGTAAATAGTCAGCGAAACATTTATTGTATTTATATTAGCAATGAATTTATTTTATTTTCGTTTAAAAAAATAAAAATAACCTTCCACCTCCCAGCCCTGGCCGACGGAAGCCACTTGCCGCGATTGGTTGCTTGCAGCGTGGAAAGAAGAAAGAGAGAGGAAAACAAGACAGGGAATAGAGAGATGGTGGTATGTGGCGGTGGCCTAGTGGCTTAGGAGGTTATGGCAGGAGTGGAGGAATGAGCGCCAGAAAGGTTGCTGCCATGAACGAAATCTTAAAGTGGCTGCTTCGAAGGAGGAGGCTATATCGAAGACAAAGGAATGGGCAAGGTGATGGTGCTTCCAAGGCCGAATACAGTGCCACAGGGCCAAGCAAATGCTACAGTAGCTTTGTATGATTCTTGCTCTATGTCGGTAAGCCGAGCTCTACTAATTTCTTTGATCCTGTCTAGTTGTTATGTTTCAACTATATAAAATTACTGATACTTATATTCTATTACACTAATAAAAAAATGGAAACATTCTCCAGCGCTTTCCTCGGTTTCATTGACTGATGCCTTCCTGAATATGTAGTACATTACGAGCTTCTCAATTTTCCTACAGCTGTATGCGGTATATTTGTGTGTGTTCGAGTGCGTACGTGTGTGTCTGGTATTTGTGCCACTGTCTCAGAATAGTAAGGCAACATGATACTAGCACATTCCTAGGCGAGATATTCAAGCAGAACATGAAACAAGGAGGAGGAAACAAGACACCAAGAGCAGCGTGTACACAAATTATTATAAATCTGGGAAGTATTCAAGGCACTGCAGCGGCTGGTATGGAAATACACTGGTCTCTCTTCGAAGAGAAGAACTGCCTCAGTGAGCTATACTCTATGTAACATATTGAACCGCAAAAATAGCGGCCTGTGGCACTGAAGAAAAGCGCAAAGAAAAGAGCGCTTGAGAGTATATTTCATTGTGCGGAGGCAGAAAACCGTTTTCTCAGAACTCGGTGGTATTGGACGAGATTGATCAATGAAAGTGAACGTCTTGCATAATCAACAGAAGGGGCGTGCTATCGTTTGCTCATACACGATTGAAATGGCTCGACGCGGAGAAATCTCCTTGTTTATTAACGCGACCACATTCATTGAAAGTCTACAAGCTAAAGAACAAGTAGAGCGTATGAATAGTTAATTTGCGTTCATTCAATTCAGTGCATTGTATTATATTTTCGAACGCACGATGAACAAGGGAACGTAGTAACGTGCGCAAATGGTGTAGATATTTTTTTGGCTCCAGATATTTACATGATTTGCTATTTTATTAGATAATGGGAACCACACAAAAATTAGCTGTGGCTTAGCTCTGGTTAAGCCTGAGTGATTGCGAAAGCAGTAGCTCCCTGGGTGCGCTTGGCTCTGCTGGTGGTTTGGCATGGCTTCGCCTTTTGTGCAACTAAAGGAATTACTCTGGATACAACGTGGTTTCTACTGTTTGTTTATTCCAATGAACACGCTTTGGTGGTCCATAAAGTAGTGACTCTTGGTCTGAACACTGGTAATTACTCTTGTTCTTCCAGTCGTTGAGTCATAATGTCGCCTCCTCGGTTCACCACAACGTTCTGCTGATGATGATGATGTCCTCCGGCTGAATGGCACATCACCACGGCGGGGGATTGGCCAGGGTGCATAGCGGATACAAACGCACTCACGTTCTGCTTCTCCTCTGCATACTTCTTTTTTCTTTCATCAAGCCGTTCTTCTCTCCGGTCCGGTGGCTCTTCTACACGGCGCTTTCTTCTGTGGTAATTATATCGCTCTGCACTACTCATAGACTATTCTTCGGCCTTCAGAGAGTCCATGAAACTACTCTCGCTCACTGAACTTGTATAACGCCGCCGGGCTCGCCATTCTGCGGCATAGGAGCGTTGCCAAGCGCTCTTGATTTTCTTTATCTGTCTCCTCGGCACGGCGATGGCGTTTGCGCGCAGCACGTCACTCGAGCGACGCCTAGTACAACTCCTCAGACATGACTAAGCGGAGCGCGCCTGCAGCGCCCCGTTTATCCTATCCTAGCGAGCGCCCTTACAAGGCGGGCCGAGGAGGCCGTCACGTGGTAGCCGCCGCGCCGAGCGAAGGAACGACTACGGCCGAACAGACGAGTTGGGGCCCCTGCTCTCCTCTGGTCGTGACGTCACGCTGTCACGTGGTCGTGCGCCGTAGCTGCACCGGAGCGAAGGAACGACCTCCACCGACGGCAGAAAAGTGCTAGCAGTATTGCTTTCGCAATAAAAATAAATAAATATACTGTGTTTAAACGCAGGCATTGCACTAAAAGTGTAAACAGAACAATAACTTCAGGACATTAATGGAGTGGTGGCGTAAAACGAAAATGGGAGGACTTGTAGGCGGCAGCTAATATATGCTGCACTTTAACAGCGTCCATTTCCCAGAAACAAGGTTGCGCACGTGGTAACGCATTTATGGCTGCCATAAGCCGCCGTGTTGCACATCGTATTGCTTTATGGGATACTGCTGTAGCTATATTAATCCCTTTTCTTCTGCTGTCATTCGTGGAGTCACGACCAAAACACTGTGTCGATATTTTAGTTTGTATACAGCGTGCAATGTATACATATACTCGGCGCTGCAGCTGCACGAGAAGAAACTGTTACGGGGAGGCAGACATAGCTGAAGTGGAGATACGACGCTGCTCCGGCGATCCCAAATATATTAGATATTTTTTTAGCAGTAACGGGCTTCGTACTGACAGGAACATTAGAACGCCTCTCTCTTCAACGCATGTGCATTTTTAAAGCCACCTTGTTCCCCGAAGAGCTGCGTCCTTTCGCTGCCCGATGCATATATTTGCCCGATGCATATAGCCTTTGGTTGCCACATGGGTTTAGAAATATCATGGACATCAAGCTGCATGAAAACGCATTCTAAGCTGTAAGCTCCTCATGGGCCGAAGCTACAAGATGCGAAGCGCATAAACGGGGGCGCGCAATCCGTTAATGTTTATAGCGCGCCTCGGGCGAAGTCGTCAACGAGAGGTAAGAACGTTAGTCTAGCACGCGCGCAGTAGAAGCAATCTTCCTGCTTGACAGGCGCAAAGCCCTGCAGCGTCCGTCTATTGATGGTATAAATTGACATTTTTTAGCGCACATGCCACATTCGCGGTCTTCCGTATGTTTGAAACTCTATGTCAAACCCAGAGTCGGAACATCAATTCATAAAGATTAAAAGCTACATGCCTACAGGCACCACATCTTTTCGAATTCTCTTTGCGCTAAAGCTTAGAGAGTTTTTGCTTAGACTGGTGTGAAGGGCTGGCGCATGAAGCCGCTTATGCTTCACGCCTGCAAACGAGTAATGTTCTCCCATCCATGGTTGCTTGTTAGAAAATTCTTTGAAGAAAATCGGTCGAATACTACACTTCCAGTTACCAGATTGCACGTGCCCATGTAAGAGCGGTACGCACTGCAGTCGTTGCGAGTATTATTCCTCAAAAAGACTGTCCAGGTAGATTCCTAGAGCACCATTACAATCGATCCAAGTGAGCTAAAGGCGTTGATTGAGATGTATATGATTGAAATACTTAGTTCACTTACGTCTTGTGCGTGCTGTTGCCTGAAATGTTGCGGATCATCTTCATAGGGCACAGCAGCTGAAATGCGGCTCCTTGCAGCTAGTATAGAGCAGTATATTAGGATAGCGAGCATACTTTGATCTTTTACGCTTTAATGCGGCGCGAAATGCTCTGCAGTAAGTGGCGGAGAGAGAGACTTTAATGAACAAAGGAGAAATCATGTGCATTTGGAACCTTTTATACAATAGGGTCCTCATTTTTCAGTACACTCTTCTAAGTGACGCGTAAAAAATTTTGAGGAATGATGGCTTTCCGAGAGCCAAGGCCGTAGGTCTATGAACATCATTTCGCTAATGTAGATGACATGGCAGATGTTGTTTTGGTCCCCAGCCTGGCTCTGTGGCGCTATATTTTAGACACGCGCATACATGTTATAAATGGCTATTCATATGCGTTATCCAGTCACCGCCTAAGGCACAGCTCAAGTAGTTGTGTTTAACAAAGGTCAGTCTCAATTATGCATACGCTATCATTCTGTTTGTTGAAATGATCAGAATTGCCTTCTGATTAGTCATTCACCAAACTCTCACTGAAATATTTTTCATTCTGAGTCTTAATAAATACTGTGACTATACCACCAAGTGTACAAGTTTCAGAGAAACCAATTATCGAACCAGGGTATGCTTTTTAAACAATAATGAATCTCAACAATGCAAATTAAAAAGGCTCATTTCATTCAGGCTGCCTGTTGTCCCTGAATTTTACTTGATGGTGAGGCTAGCTTTGTGAACAACTTTCTGTAGGTTAATTTTTAAGAAGTGTTCGCATTTAAATAAATGAGCCTCAAATAAAAATTGATGGCAATCTGGATCCTAGAATGCTGAGTGGTAATTTGGTTTCGCGCTCCTGCATGTTGTCCTAAATAACGCGTATCTAGTATTCTGTTCTCATTGTGAAAAAAAAAAATTCAAAATGTGAGCCACATTGAAATACGTTAGGCAGCAACTATAATAAGGGGGCAGAAAGGCCAGCTCCTAATTCGCAAAGCTCTTGTGACAATTGGCTTTTCTCTGTTTCAAAAACATAGGTGTATTCTACCTCTAGCTCCTTGCTAATTTAGTGTACGCCATTTTCTTCTTTTTTTTTCACTCTTCGGTGCCGAAAGGTTGGCGGAACTTTTTTGCAACATATCCTGTCAAAGGTGAAGAATTTGCGATGTGGTGGTTTATCTACAGCTATCAAGAAAAATGCTAAAGCCTGTGCGCAACAATGCTTGAGAGGGTTATAGGCGCTCAAATGAAACGTCAGCACAACTCAATAAACCAAGTTCTCAGTGAAGCACTTTTCGCTCCTTTGGAATATAATTTTCGGTAAGCTTCTGAGAAACGTTTTAAAAGCTTTGGTTGCATTACATTGTTGCACGAGCAGGAAAAGAGGCATTGTTACTAAATATCTCGCCCTGAGGCCGCAGATTTTCGCGTGGTCAACATGCAAAGCGTTAAAACCTTTCAGATGTACAGAGGGCAAAATGCTTGCCTAGAACACGTTCTGGGTGTGTTTCGATCTGAACACGCGATATCTAACAATCGCATTTGGTTAGAAATGGTCTGGATGTAAGCATATGCAGCTAAACTCATAGGATTGCATCTTCATTACTTGCTTTCCTGGTCCCGGCGGTTTTTGGATTTGCGAAACGCACATTTCGGTCGTTGTAGACATGGGTTTTGCCCTCTGTACTGAAAGGTGCAGTGTCCAGCGTTTTTGTGCGTAAGAAATATTCCGACGCACTCTTCAGTTCTCATTGTAAAAATTCAAGGCGGCACTTAAGACAACTTACGTGTGGTAGTACGAGAACATCTGTGCTTGTATTACGGCACCACCCGCTGGGGCAGCGTCGTAAATTGGTTGGCGTTACGACACACCAAGCAAGCAGTAAACGTACCGGAAACGTAATTTTGTACTCGGTAAATTGCGTGATCTGTATTTTATATGCTCAAGATTAGTCAAGTACGCTTCTAAGTCAACTCTGCATTTACTAGACGCGCCTTCATTTAACTGCAAACAGCGAACCGTCATGGCTCACAAAAATATTCTGTTACATGCACGAGCGGCGCATTTTACGAACTCTCTTTAGTGCTACATGTCCCGGCAAGCCAAAATACACAGAGCGATATATTGTTGTAGGAAAGAGCATACAGATTGTCTTCGTACAACCGTTTCCTCGAAATCGAAATCAAGAACTCAGGGGAAGAAATGAACAAGTAGCAGACGAATAGACAGATACACCTCATGCATGGGTCCCCACAAGCACGGACGATGAGAAACATTAGAACACACAATTATGCTTCGTAAAGCATGAACTATATTTACTACCAGGAATGCACGCATTACTGGGTGTATAGTGTTCCGGAAACACATGAAAGGTGAAACCACCTGTCGAGCATACAGGTCGACTGAACCGAGGCCACCAGCGCTTAGAGGCCAAGAAAGGTTATCACGCCGCACTGATTAAAAATATGAATCCCGCCCAAAGCCTGCGAAAAATTAGTGGGAACGTGTGATATAAAGTCTTGTGCACTGAATAACATATATTTGTATCAAAGCAATAAACTGACACAATGCCAGTTAGAACGTGGCTAGAGAAAAAGGGCATTTTAGTGTCTACGGTGAACTGTCGCTTTATGATCCTCCTGAAACGATTGAGCATTGTTCCAATTATTGTAAACATACAATACTCTTCTGGGACATCATGCAACGGACATTAAAAAAAAGAATTTGACGCCGCATTCTCTATGATTTCTCACTGCACTACCATTTGTTGATGAAGCTTTAGATAGGTTCTTTTAGTTCGATTACACAGCCTGTGGAAAACACGCATGTGGACCGAAATTGTGAATCTGTTGTTTCTGCAAAAGGCCACTTCTATAGAATTATTGTACACCTAAAAGAATTGCATGCCCAAAATAAGTTTTAACTGGAGTAGCACTCACTCTTAGTGCTGTGTTGTTCATTGCTTTTTTCTAGTTCTTTGTTGCATAGATGTGTCGTGGTGGTTGTGTTATAATGTATTAGCTATGTTTTTCTAATTGACTCCTTTCCCGTGATTTTTATGGATTAGTTATGCGCCCTGCATTGACTCTTCTCTCGTGCTTCATTGCTTATATGTGTGGACGAACCACTGTTTTCTTAATATTTGTTGATAGATCCCCTATTGAAAAAACTCTGCGTGAGTTTGCACGAGAACAGTGATTTTTGTACGATCACGTTCATTTTGCACACGAATGCGCAGAAATTGTGCGTTACCTGTACGCATTCTGTGCGTCCTGTGTGTACATATGCGCGTACTGTGAGCTGATAGACGTTCACGCACACTCTTTGCGTGTAAAAAATCGTGGACTCTCGTGGAGAACTCTCTGTACGTGGACATCTGCGTGCTGAGAGGGGCTTGCCGAAGCTGTGCGTGCTTATGTGCATACTGAGCAAGCTCAGTGAGGCTGCGTGTGGCCATGTGTGCGTTTGCTTGCTTAGTAGCAACTTGTCGAGACTGTAAAGGCCCATTTAGAGTGAAAGCAAACAAAGTTCGAGCATTCAGTTAATGATTACTTCTCAATAATGAGCAATAAGCTCACGTTTTGCTGTTTTATAATTTTCGTCTTGGCGTAAGTACCCATTAATCATTTTCAACTTCAGCAAACAAATAACCAAAAAATTATCTTTTAGTGCAAAATGGTTCCCTTCGATACTGCAGGGACCTGTACATGACAACATGCACACTGAGCAAGAACTTGTCAACATTGCAAGTTCATTGTAAAATAATGTAAAAAACAAGCTGCTAATGACTCTTACAGCATCCTTCAGTTCTTCCTTTAACCAATTCTGAAAGTTACAGACATCTTATAGATGCATGATGAAAGCCATCCAGAGCACTTATGTTGTTGCCCGTCATGCAGACAGCCATATTTCGAAATCAGAAGCAACACAACCATTTGTTGCTTGCACTCGAAAGGAGTCAATCAATGGAATAACTCTGAAAGGGCAACAGTGTTTGTTAGGTGCAACAAACAAGCTTGGGGATATAATCAGGTTCAATCAAACATGACGTGCAGAAAGCGAATTGTGAGCTGTAACAGGAATGTTACGAGGCAATTTCCAAAACCATTTCCAAAGTAATTTCCAAAGTCATTAGCATAAATTTACATACACATAAAAAGGCCATGTAAGCCTACACAAAAAGACAGTTTTGAATTCACAGTTGGTGTCAAAAGTTCAGAAATTAGTGCCCTCTTTCAATTTCAGTGACAAATCACAGATCGATTAATTAATTCCCAGTATGGCTCCAGAACAAATCCAATGAATCTCAAATGTGCGAAGTATATATACCACACATGTTGCCTGATTAGCACCAGCATTGCATGATGCATGACGAAGTATCACACTCTTCATTCTTCTTCAATCTGTTTTGAAATTTGCACTACCACAAAGACCATCTGGATGGACTATGATTCCATCATATTGCTGAGAGCACATTCGGAGACCAAGAGCAACACAACAGTGTGCTGCACATGAGTGGATATAATGCACTGGGACAACTGTGCACAGTAAGGAACGCTTGTAAGGCGTCAGGTATTTGCTTGGGGAATGTAATCAAGTTCAGTCATGTTTCATGTGTAGAAAGGAAGATAAAAGTTGTAGCAGAACTATGAAATCCAACATCCAATACTGAACTTCCCCAGGTGATCTACACACACATAAAAAGCACGAAAGGATAAGCTCAGCGGTACTGTTAAGTTTGATGCCCTTTGAGGTTTGACTTGCGCGTCTGTATGCAACCATCAGATACCATCTTGAAGTTACCAGAATGCCCAAAACAACTTTGTTGAACTGTTCTACTCTAAACTGAAATACTTTTCCTTAAACATTTTTTTTTGCGACATGCTGTGTAGCTAATTATAAAATAAAGAAAAGAAGCTGATAAAATTTTCTCATCTCAAACGTACTGATAAGTACACAAATCTGAGTGCTTTCAAGAGAGGTGACGCACCCGGTATTCAGTGTCCAGAAGCATACATAATGCTGCAGAATCCTATAGCAAGAACATTTCTTTTAGTTGACAGATGGCTATGTCTGGTTACAAAGTCAATACCATGTAAAGCGCATATCCTAACCTGCAATTACATGAAGCTGCACGTGCTTCATAGGCTGTAACTCCGCCAATAACTGCTACATATTTCCCACCTCTAGCACGAGTGCGGAATCAATATACAGCATGGAAACAGCAGTTTTGTTGCTTTAGCTTCTTTACTATGCTGTTTAGGAAAGAGACGAGTTGAAATATTTGCATGGGCAGTTCTCGGTTGAAGTAACGTAAAAAACATCCGCACTCCTTTCTGCTGAAGCGACTGGTGGACCACTTTTGCATGTCGCATCTCGTATGACTTGCTAAGGGTCCAGCTGACACACGCACTTCGTCAAACCTTCACACAAAACACTCTTCGCTTTTGCTATAAGCTCCGGCCACAGGCAGTAAGTGTCCCGTCACCGTTCACATCGCAAAAGAAGGCAGCGCTCGCAGGCGGTCAGTTTGAGCTGACAGCGATAGGCGTTGCAGGCACACCGCCGAATAAGTTTCCAAGGAAGCCACACTGTAGAAGGGCGCCGTCTTGTAATCGAAACACACCACAGAAACAATGGCCACTGTCGCTGCTTATGAGCCAGGCATTTTTGCAACGAAGTTAGCAGTGCAATAGGCCGAAAGGTGCGACTCATCAAACGACGGCACCGCACTGCTGACCTCATTATCGTTGTCGACCAGACATCCATAACACATATGCCCCGACGGATCGCTTAATTGGGAGCTGCTACCACTCTTGGATGAGAGCGCGCCCACCGGCAGCACACACCGGTAATCCTTCTTCTTTTGCGATTCCAGCACAGTAACAGCGGCGCGCAAGAACGCCCAGCAGCAGCACAAGAAAACAAGCGAAGCTCACGGCGGTGATCTCAGAAACCATGCAGCATGTCGGATAGGCTTTGGATTTGACGCGCTAGACCATGCCCACTCACGCACGCACGCACGCACGCACGAATGTACCGACACGCATATTAATGCGTCCATGCGTCACAAATTTCTCAAGTTTTTAATGCTAATATGTGCACAAGAACTTAATTATTTTTGTAACGAAAGTTTCATTTGGTTTTAGTCCTTTGCTATCGCACTGCCCAAAAGCATAGAGCCCGAAAGAGACGACCTGGAGGAATGCCTGGAGGCGATGCCTTTCTAAACGGGCCGAAGGAAGCCGGAACTGGCCGAAGCGCTAGCCAACGAACGCAGCGTCTGGGGAGGGACAGCATGGCGGTCAGCGTTACTACGTTTGTCGTGGTCCTTTGTGGTGCCGAGGGCATGAACCATCGCTGGAATGAGCATTTGTCACTCTTCCGATATGTGATGTGCCGACAGCAGTGAAATTCGCTGGTGCGATGTACGAAAACGTGGTAATGTGCTGAGTAAACCTGTGTTTATAGCGGGCTCAGCGGGCTCGACGGATAGCGCGTCGTCCTTTGCGCGCCTTCACTGGAAACGCTATGCTGACGGTGGGGCTCATTTCCTCCATGGCGCAGCAGCTGGTGGGAGACCACTACCCGGGTGACATCTCGCATCTTGGGGGTAAGTTAATTTTCTTCGAACCTGTTCATTATTTCAAAGCCTTTGCGCACAACTGGCCACGTCAACACAGCTAGTACAGAGACGCGAAGACGCAGTGCCTATCGCGGCAGCACGCAGCGCTGAAAGGTTGTTTGCTGGCGGCACACGGGCATGAATGCGCGTGTAGTGTCAGTGGTCACACGGTCATGGTCAGTATGCCATGCAAATATGCACAGCTGATCCGATCGCGGGGTGCACGATATCGGCGCCGTACTGCCGCCCTACTGCCATTCATCTCTCGCCGAGAATGGAATATGTGCCCATCAATAGTTCTTCGGCCCGGGCTTTACATTCTCGCCGCATTTTACGCTGTAATTGAAGTAACAGCGCTCGAGCAGTTTAACTACGTAGACTGCGATTCAGCTGTATGCGTTAGGATTGAGCTTCCTCCTCTTTCACTTGTATTTCACTTGTACTTTTATAAATTGTGTATTTAAAGTACGAAGCTGCATATGATCCAGCTGCGTTCGTACTTATAGTCGAGCCTTGAATAGCAGAGCGGTGAGATAAAAACAAATTGCTCTGAAGTTTTCCGCTTCTATTTTGGCATTCGCTTTTTCATACTTTGGCTCGGAGCTGAAATGGTACAAACAACTGCAAAATGCACACAGGTGTCCTAGCTCCATTTGCCCTAAATCCCGAAGTTGCAGTGAAATTTAAGGGTAATTGAGCCTTTAATAGGTACGAAGAATAAACTTGATTGTTTCATGATTATAACCAATGGCGCAAATAAATCTGACTTCGACTTAAATATGCTGAGGTACCTCTCCAATACCTTATTTGATGTTAAAGGAAAAAGTGTGGTTTTTCTGCAATTGGCACTATTAATTCATCATACCTGTGAGAATGTGAAATCAGTGCTAATCATGCCAGATTTCAAATTGAGGGACGCATGCAGAATTTGAAGCAAACCAGCCTTCTACTGAAAATATCGTTCTGCTGTGGTCTGTTCTTTTGAATGGTGGCATGTATTGTAGAAACGATGCTGGATATCGATATGCAAATGATGTCTCGTCTGAGGCTAGCTTGTGAATGACTGCCGTGGTTATGAATTTCTTGTTGCCTGGCCCACTTCGAAATGTGGTTAAACAGTTGTGTTCCATTCTGCGACCGGCTCCTTTTTGTGCCTTGCACTTTGCCTTACATGCTTGATTCTAGTCCATTTTTTGCACTGTGCTGCTGTTAAATGTGTCTTTTTACCTTGCAGCAATCTCCACATAGCTTTACCAGCAATGCCTCTTCCAAGCTCTCCAGTATGGCTGTGCCAGCCTTTCACTTGGTGCTAGGATGCCCAGCAAGCAAGGAGGCTTTTGAGGTAAGCACTGAAGACATCTTCCGACACAAGTAGCTTTTATTTTCCTAGTCCACTGCTACTTGTGTGACCCCTCGTTATGTTGATTTTCGCAAGTTAGGTTGCCTATTAAGGGCTCTCTTTTGTTTTTCACCTGCTGCTGTGGCCTACTGCATTGGTGTTCGGCTACTGAGCCCAAAGACGCGGGATTGAATTGTGGTGGCTTCGTTTCGACAAGGCGAAATGCATATTTGCTCGTGTGTTATGCAATGTCAGTGCATGTTAAAGAATCTTTGGTGGTCGAAATTTATGCACAGCCCTCCTCTATGAATAGAGCTATTGTTCAACTTTGAGGCATTAAAGGGACACTGATGGCAAGCTGAAGTTGACCTGTGATGATGAAGTTCTGCATCCTAACCACAATGACGACACTTTTTCTGAAAGTGGAGCTTTATAAGCCAGAGAAAGCAAAACATACAATTTTCATCAGCACCGGCTGATTTCGGAAGTAAATTGCGATGCGCTGACTCCGTTTTTTTTTGGCACAGATTCCAGAGGCTAGGCTGAACTGCCATTCACCTCAGAACGGTTATCATGGAGTCCTTTGTGTAGACTTCATGAGTTCAAATCGAGTGGCGGGAAAATTTTTAAATGTAATTTTTGCGCCAATCATTGTGTTGATGGCCTTTGCGCTGCTGTTAAAACCGGGATAGCAGTATGGTATCCCATAAAACTAGGTTCAGGACTTGCAGGAAGTGGTTTATCACATTCCGCTAGCTTGTGCAAGAAACTACTTCAGGGATATGTGCAGGTGTCTTTAATGTGTTCCTGAGTGAGCACTAAGTTGTTAGGGGAAAGGCAGCTTCTAATCTGGCACTACAGTGCCAATGTCGTGAGTGTAAATCATAAGATGACCCATCAGTGTGTACGCCTGATTTCTGTGACACTTCAGTGGTGTATAGAAGTGGTAAACAAATCTGTAAGGTATTTGATGCATATCTCCAAGGCAACGGCTGTATGAGTAGCGAAGCCATTAGTCAATCTTCAACGGAAAGAATTTTCTCTTTTAGATGACGTGCTTGTATATCAGTGACAGTTATTTGTTGTCCTGCCTTTCGCTGGTGTGGGTCATGTGTGGCGCATCTTCATGCGAGCCTTCTTTTCCTTCACAAAAAATTCAATTTATAGTCCAACCTGTTTTCTTCTCTTTTCCTGTGTTGCATCTTTTGGCTGGTTTTAAATCTGTAACTGAGCTCAGACCGTGATAATTACAGCCGGTAAACAGAGCTATTGAATGTGAGCTTGGCATACATGCGTACTGTATGTGTGAAAGTGCAGTTTACAATATTCAGAAATGCTTGATAGCCTTACAAGAATCTAAAATTTTGTTGGAATTCCTATTTGTTCTCTGTTCAAGTGTCAAGAGTTTTTCCGCTTCATCGTGTAATTAGAGCCACTTTGGTACTTAAGCTGAAATCTTTTCTTTAGCCTGCATGTTTCTCACTTTTGGGACAGAAACTTGGAGGCTAATGAAGAGAGTTCAGCTTAAAAGAGCATAGACACCTAATCTTGGTGGCATGTTTTCTTCTCTATAATGGTGCGGAAGACACTACTATGCATGAATCACCATCTGGTATTCACGTGAGACCGCTAAATAATTTATAATCAACTTTTTCTGCCATCCTGTTTCGGTGAACAATTTGACTATGGCTATGACATCAAAGAGAGGTTATAGGTCATGTGAGGCGTGGGAAAACTGCACTTATAATCGCTGCTTCGTCATTTTAATTTGCTACAGCGCTGACGCCAGCATTCCTCAAGAGCCAGAAGTATCAATTGTATTGCAGTTTTTCATGCCTCACGTGACCAATAACCTCGCTTTGACGTCACAGCCATCATTCAGCTGTTGAAACCGAAACAAATACAGCAGGAGAAAGAAATTTGATTATAAATTATTTAGCGGTCATAGGAGGATGCCATGTGGTAATCCGTGTATAATACTTTATGCCTTATTACAAAGAAAAAAACACGTGCCAAACGATAAGGACAGCAAAGTGAGCTATGGAAAGAAAAATGATAAGTCTAACATTAAGAGACCAAAAGGGGGCGGAGTGGGTGAGGGAACAAACGCGGGTTAATAACATGCTACTTGAAATTAAGAGGAAGAAACGGGCCTGTGCGGGGCTTGTAATGGGAAGACAACATAACCGCTGGTCCTTAAGGGTAATGGAGTGGATTCCAAGAGAAGTCAAGCGTAGCAGGGGGCGGCAGAAAGTTAGATGGGCGGATGAGATTAAGAAGTTTGCGGGGATATGGTGGCCACACCTAGCAAAGGACAGGGTTAATGTGGAGACATGGGTGAGTCCTTTGCCCTGCAGTGGGCCTAGTCAGGCTGATGATGATGGTATGTGTCGCACCTGCTGCTTCGTGCTATCAGCTGGCCCATGCTTGGCCGACCAGACTAGCCAAATTTGTGATGTGGGTTTTCTATTGCACCTGCATTTGTGTACACAGAGGACTTGAATGGTAGCAGGCGATGCTGTGCATGTGTTCACGCCACAGCACACATGACCCACACTGAAAGCTTCTCTGCCTTTAGTAAGACAGCTGCATCAGTCTGGGGCATAACGTATCCCAGTGCTAGAGTATGAGTAAATTGCTCTGGAATTTTAATCTGGTATCAGGTAGCATAGCGCAAAAGAAGGCTAGCGCGGCTGCCTATATTCTCTTGGGCAGCTGTGTTGGATTTTCAGTGCCTGTTAGTGTAATCCGTGAAAGTTCACTGTAACCCATTCGTTTCGATGTAAATTAGGAAGTCCTTAGAGCCCTGTACTTTTTAATTATAATAACAAGGTAATGCAGTAATTCAATTGTACCTGTTCTCTTTCAACACAGTAAAGTGCTGCTGGGTCGAGATCACAGTTTTACTTTGTAGGTGTGCTCAGGCTGTGATCATCATCATCATCAGCAGCAGCAGCAGCAGCAGCCTGACTACACCCACTGCAGGGCAAAGGCCTCTCCCATGTCTCTCCAATTAACCCTGTCGTTTGCCACTTGCGGCCACTGTATCCCCACAAACTTCTTAATCTCATCCACCCACCATTTTTTCCTGTGTGTGTGTCTTTTTCGCCATTCTGAAATTCAATCATACAAATGGATTGATGCATGTAGTGTCAGGTGCGTAATGTGATACCACCAGCTCACCCCAAGCTGTGCTCAGATTTGCCTCATTGCTGCAGGAGCAAGAAGGCAGGCTTGAGGCTGAGTGGTGCAAAAACATGATTTTTCAAGAATGTCTCTGTGGAAATTGCAATTAATCATGTGAATTTGCTTTCATTTTAGGAGCCGCACACAAGCTGGGCGCCTTTCCATGCTGATCATGCTGGCCAGGTACGCTTATGGTTACATTCCTAGGTTGTTTTCATAATGGCAGTTGTGGATTTCTGTGTGGTTTTAAAACATAAATTGTATAAGTATTTGGCCTGCCACAAAAGTATAGTGGTGCATTCAAGGCCAGTGTTACAAAGGGATGTTTTGATTGCTGCAAGAACTTGAAGGCCCCTGTGTGGTCACTGTGGAAGGCCCCCTCCCTACTTAGGAATTGCTATTTGGGTTACTCAGTCATTTGGCAGAGGAATAGTGTATAGAGATAAGGGATGGAAGAATGCTTCCAACTAAAGAAAAAAATCCAGCAAGCAGTCATAGAAGCAGAAGTACAAAAATGGCAAGGCTTTCTCTAATTTACATCGAATCTTTTTCACTTAGACTTCTTATTGCATACAACGGCTGATGCTTGGCTTACACACATATTTTCTTTAGGTATGCAGTAGGTCTCACATTCTTGTATGATATGGTCACGGTGCCAAAAAATGATGGTGGTGTTAGAAAACTCGGAATATAGAGGAATTTTATTGCTGACCTTATGGAGAACTATGGTAGCTGTGCAGTCGTTATAAATATCTTCCAATATTTTCACATAACACTCTTCTACACCCTGATTCCACAATGCCTGCATGGCAGCTGTGGTTCCACCGAGTCAATTGCTGTCTGGTTGTCAATGAAGGCTATAATTGGGGTTGGTTATATTCTGCCCATTTCTCTATCACCTGATTGATTGCATGAATGTGGTCTCTTGTTGAGTATCCTTTACGAAAGCCTGCCTGATCATTTGGTTGATTGAATTCGAAGGTTGTCCTGACTCTATTAGTGATTACCTTAGTAAATACCTTGTAGGCAATCGATAGTAAGCTGATCGGTCTGTAAATCTTCAAGTCCTTGACATCTTCTTTCTTATGAATTAAAATAATGTTCGCATTCTTCCAAGCTCC
The DNA here is from genome assembly GCF_055824585.1 of Amblyomma mixtum. Classification (NCBI taxonomy): domain Eukaryota; kingdom Metazoa; phylum Arthropoda; class Arachnida; order Ixodida; family Ixodidae; genus Amblyomma; species Amblyomma mixtum. The sequence continues at coordinate 7,478,902 of NC_143020.1, forward strand.
TGATACGCTCGTGGTCACGAGGCAAGCGTGTACAGGGTGGCTAGTTTCTCTAGCACAATCTCTCCTCCGTCCTTCAACAAATCTGCTGTTACCTGATCCTCACCAGCTGCTTTGCCCCTTTGCATTGCTCCTGAGGCTTTCTTTACTTCCTCCCTCGTTACTGGCGGGATGTCCCATTGCTATGCTCTACTGCCTCTCTCCGTAACATTCTGATTACATTCACTACTGTAGAGATTTGTGCAGAACTCTTCGGCTACTTTAACTATCTTATCCATATTGCTTATGACATTGCCCTCTTTGTCTTTTAGCGCATACATCTGGTTTTTACCTGTGATTAGTTTTCTCTTCACTGATTTTAGGCTACCTCCATGCTTTAGAGCATGCTAGGTTTTCTCCATGTTAAACTTTCTTATGTTGGCTACCTTGCACTTATAAATAACTTCGATAGATCTCCTAGTTCTATTCTATCTCTGAAGTTAGACGTCCTCATGCTTTGGCGTTTCTTCATCAGATCTTTCGTCTCCTGAGATAGCTTGCAGGTATCCTCTGGAATGATCTGACCACCTACTTCTGCAGCACGCTCCAATGAATTTAAATATGTATTTAAAGATAACAGTTGAGGTGGGAGATTGAGCTTCGAGATTTGCACTTCAACTCGGGAGTTATGCCACTGCTACACAGAATACTTGATCGCCGTAGAGATATTTCATCATCTGGCACCAAGCTGCTGTGGCGCCACTGTCACAGTTGATAATTTTGCTGGGAAGCTGTTGTAGCGCTCACACAGTTTTGAAAAGGTGGTATTCATTGTTTTTGTGCTATTGGCAACAGTGATAATATGCTTGCTGCAGTGTTTTGTGACTAGCCTTCTTTTTTTTTAGTGAAATAAGTTGTACATTTCATGTTGAGTATTCTTTGAGCGAATAAATTGCTTTGATTTTATTCCTTCGTGTATAGTTGCGAGTGCTCCATGTCTGAGTGCAAATTTCTACCACTAAAAAGCCTTCAAAATCTTAATAGATGTCCACACTGTTCTAGGGACTCAGTGGCTATTGGAAATGCCCATTTAGCTGTATTCAAGTGCCACTGAGTTAATAGCCATTTGAAAGCCTTCAAAATGCCTGTGTGACACGGTTATTAGATTTTGTGCAGGTTTGATGCTGAGCAGTCTGCGTACTTGAGTCGGGTTTTCCAGTGTCTGTATTTCAAACCTGAAACTTTTCGAAATCATCATTAGTTCATTAATGGAAGAAGTACTTGTGCCCTTTTCTGGAATTTCCAGAAAACAGATTAACTGAATTTTTTTGCATATACTCCTACCTTTTTCAGGTGCTGCATAGTGAGAACCTGTATCAAGACGCCAACCTGCTGGACTTGGAGAAACTGAAGAAATTGTTTAGCCACTGTGTGGCACCCATCATGAGGGATGTGGCATTAATAAAGCCAGTTAAGGTGACCTTATCTATGTCCTTTTGCAAGCATGCTACACACATGAGAACCATCCCACGAAGCACCGTTTCTGCAAAGCTTGTTATCTCACAACATGCATGCTGAATGAGGCAGTGACAGACAGATGAGGAGGCCTTAATGCAGTACATTAGCGTACCGTGTTGAGCAGTGATGTAGGAGACTTGCAGCCATGCAAGGTATTATCGGCATCATGATGGTAACTCCATTAGACACTGTCTAGTGCTCTGTGAGCCAGACTCGGCTCTTGAACATTCTGGGACTCACCCTTGGCTCTCGGACATTCTGGAAGCCTTACCCGGCTTGCGCATATTACTCGAGGATGTCTCCTGCTGTACGAGCCTTACGTGGCTTGCGCACTTACGTGAGAGATGTCTCGCGTTTGCGAGCTTGCTCAGCTTGCGCAAATTATGTGAAATATGTCTCGCGTTCTGCGACCTCGTTCAATCGTCGCATTTAGCGTGGCAATAAACACGCAAAGATAGGCACGCAGAATTCACGCTCAATATTTTCAATAGGGTCATGTACATAAAACATCCCATCATTGTAATAAATAATATTTTGAAAAACAAAAATCATCGTGGCGCAGTGGAATCGTCCCCGTGGAGCCGCTGTTCCATCATTGGCGTCACTACAATGCCAAAAATAACATTGAAAATGGCACAATGCCCATCTCACTCAAGTTTTGTAAGGAGGGCTCTGTCGTGCGGTTAAATTAGAACAGTAGAGGAAAAGTTGCTTGTCCGCCTTATGGCCACCTCACGGAGGTGGACTCCGCCGCGTTTGTAAATGAGCCGTATATTTGCTCAACACGGCAAAAGATCCCCACCGCTACAGGGAAGCGGGGGGCAAAAGTTGTTGGCCACTTACTGTCTGCTTGAAGAGACTGACGTGATAGGTTAATTGGTTAACGCCCATATATGCAGAACTGGTCATCCTCTACTTAGCGTTCCTAGATTATTGGGAGCCATCACACCACTCCTGGCGAAGTGATGCAGTGGTTAAGCGATGCGCCACTGCCCTGCAATGGCATACGCAGCCACCGGTGAGGTTTGCGCTACGCAGCTTGCTCTTGCCGAGCAACCTCTAGAGGCCAATAAATAATTTAACTGCCACCTACCACGGTGCGCAGTTTACTCGCAACCCGGCGGACAGGTTGTGATGACGCCACAAGTTACCCAACCTCGGTGTCCCACCGGCCTCCTTGGTTACTTCTCTGGAGATTTATCGTGAATTTTTCGCTCACGGTCACAGCGCCGACGATACCGACCTCACCGGATTTTTTGCGACAAAAGATCCTTAACGCTGTCGCGTTAGAAAGACGCGTGTCGGATGCTCAGTAATGGCCGGCAGCCAGGCCCGTCAGCGCGGCAAGCAAACGTAGTCTCGCAAACCATGTTCGTGTAATGGGCTACAAAGCTGAAGACAACTGCCCAGGATACAACGTCTGTGGTTATCGCCGCTTCAGTGCAGTTTAGGCCCAAATGCCACATCAATGCCGAACTGCCTCCCACACGATTTCTATCATCCCTTCCCATCACCGTACCCTATCTACGGATAAAGTGTAGACCTCCTTCTACTCGCATCACACATACCCATGGCCACTCAGCGGGATACAAATGACTTGTTTTGGGTACCTGGTATTCAGTGCCTAACAACAGACTAAACTTGCCCATATAAATTGGTAACGCGGACGTGGAATGCGAAAAAAAAAATTGGCAGTGGCTTGGCTCTAGTTAAGCCTGGATATACAAGCGAAAAGCTGCAATTGTGCTTGGTTCGACGTCATGGCTGTCGCAGTTCGCGCACAACGCACTGGGAGCACCACGATAACGGTGTAGGCAAGCGCGCTATATAGCCCTCCTTGCGCATGCGTAGTAACTGTAACACGCGGTTGCAGCGCAAGGTCAAACAGTGGCGAGGAGGCGAACGCACAGTAGTAGCGCTGGTGAGGAGGTGGCGCACATGCGCAGTAGCGCGCGGCTGCACCGAAAGGTCAGGCGGCGGAGTCGGCGCGGCGGCGGCTGCGGCCACCTGCGCAACGCGTGACGTCACTCGGTTTCGCGCATGCGCAGCTGGGGTAAATGTTGGTTTCGACGGCTCACGCGAAGCGCGGCTGTGGTGCGGGTAGTGAAGCTTTTCGCTTCAAACCTCTTCTTTATCTCTGGCTCTAAACTACTTCCTGCAACCTGCTGTATATTCGCCAAGTGGCAAAAAAATCGAATCACCTCATATAGAAATGTGGCATAACCAAAGGCCCTAAAATGTTTCGAGCATATTGTCATCGAGGCCAGACTGCATTTCACATAAAAAATCAACGGATAGCAGCACGAGATAATCAAGCGATCATTTTCTACCTCTATATAATGTATATATTATATATATAGTCTACCTCTGATATGGCACAACTCACAAAGATCAATGGAGGCCAGGCCAACCTAGATAGTGTCGTTTAGTATAGGAATAGCTGTCACTGAAACCAACCGGCCTATCTCGCCGTTCTGGTGACTGCAGAAGAGGATTCGTGTCTCAGTTCGCTTACCGACAATCCGCTATTTTGCAATTGGCCTGGTGCTGCAGATGAACCTGTCATCGAATAGCCGAAAGTGCAGTGGATGCTCTTAGCACGAGCCGAATCCACTGCTCAGTGGTTATGGTGCTCGGCTGCTCACCCGAAAGACGCGGGTTCGATCTCGGCCGCGGCGGTCGAATTTCGATGGAGGTGAAATTCTAGTGGCCCGTGTATTGTGCGATGTCAGTGCACGTTAAAGAACCCCAGGTGGTCGAAATTGGCGGAGCCCTTCACTACGGCGTCTCTCATAGTCTGACTTGCTTTGAAGTGTTAAAACCTCATAAAACTAAAGCCACATGACTCATGTAGCGCTCAACTTTTCCTTTATTTTAGAAGAGCGTAATGGTTGGCTAGATGTTTTTTTATGGCTAGGGAACAGCGCAGGGACGAGACACAAGTCACATTCAAAGTCACACATGGGCGCTGGCCATCAACTGATTTTTATTTCGAAGTACAGGGAATATATAACAAAAAGCAAAAGGGGGTACATGGAACAGAGGGTTGCTCGGTCACCCGAATTCAGCGAATAGTCACGTCGTCAAGCAAAACATGTTTTTGCGAAAGAAGTGGCGGTGTTTGCGCGACGAGCCTTTGCACCCCCCTCTCTCTCTCTCACCGTCTTTCGCTGCCACTTCTTTCACAAACACATGTTTTACTGGACGACGTGACTATTGGCTGAATTTCTGTGACCGAGCAAGCGTCTTAGTGATGCGCCCACCTTTTTTTCTTCGTTATATATTCTCTACTCTTCGAAATAAAAATCAGTTGACAGTTAGCCCCTGTGTGCGCTTTTGAATGTTCCATGTGTCCCGTCCCTGCTTTTCCCTAACCATGGTTCTTATATCTTCAGCCATGTCTTCCATCTCTGCAGCCCCTATCAAGTTGCATGGGACGTCTGAGTACAAAGCTGCATAATATATCATTTCTTCAATAAACTGCATGTGCAGAATACTTAAAATAGATATCAGCTATCCACAATTAAATCCCTCTAACAAGAAATGGCATGCAGTTTACGCCGGATATAACAGACTCGAAAGGGAGTGAGAAATAGTTCAATTTATTGATAATTCGATATATAAAATACGGCGATAGGCTTATCGGTAACCGACTGGTGTAAATACAGCGGCGCAATGTTAGCAGCGAGATTCTTGCAGCGACGTCCTGCCCGCCGGCATACCGGCAGCACACCGCTCAATGGGCCTCTTAGGCCTAGCACATGTTGCATCGAAAACGCAGTGGACAGTGCATTGGAACAAGGCACCGCCAATCAAAATAGATGCAATGTTTAATGGGTGCAAAATAAACGTAAGAGAATCTGAATTAAAAGCGTTCAGCAGCGAGGCAGGATACGGGACAGTTGCCACAAGCCTTTGGGCAGTGAAGTTGCATTCACCGGATTCCAAGCAGTACACTGAACGTCAACACTTGCTCAGAAGGGCAAAGTCACGTTCCAATAAGCCTCCAAGATTGATGGTAACCCTTAAGCACACTCCCAATTGCCCTTGTCACATGGTATTACAGCGCCAGCACTTCATGCAGGTGCCTGAGACCTCGCAACGGACCTGTCAGCATGATCGAAGTCATCGAACGCTGGATTATAGAAGAGCACTTGCATGACTGTTGAGTACAGTTCAGTGTACCGATGGTTGTACTGAACAAGATTCTGATGGCGGGCACAAAACAGCTGTCATTTCCGTCGGATTTAGAAGCTCATATTGTAACAGTTTGATATGAGAAAATATTCCCTATATCCGTGTTCATTACATATACCCGGCATGGACTTCTGACATTCTAGATCCGCAGGCATTCTTGCTCACATTTGAAATGAAAATAGATTTCTTGTTGTAATCGTTTTTGTTATTAATCTAACGGATGCCCCCGAAGCTATTTTAGCTGGTTGCGAAATCTTGATGTAATTTCGAAACTTTGAATTTCTAAACTTTCTAAAGCTCTTTCCAAATATCAGCCTTTTTATACCTGATGCCAAGGCGTGCTGAAAATGACGGAGACGAAGGTGTGACAAGACATAGAGAAGCGCTAACCACCGGATTAATTTTTTATTCGGAACAGTGGTCATAATGAATACGAATGTAAAATTGTTCTTACGGGCAGCATCCCTTCTCCCATGAAGCTAGAGAGTAGGTCGATTCGAAACTTGGTCTAAAATTTTCTTTTCTCTTTCAGCTGCTGCTCTATTTGGGTCAACAGTTGCAACCATTCGTTGCTCGCTTCGGATGAACTGCTGCGCCATGTGGAACGATTCCTTGAGAGTAACAGTTAACCTCTTTACTTTTAGTCTCGAGGAGAACTAATAGTTTTGACAATGCAGTTTGTTGTGGAAGGAACCAATGTTTCGCAGAAAACAAAGAAAAATCGCCTAGAGCGTACTGTGCGCGGAATGTTTTCTTTTGTTTTGCTTTAATATTTATGCCTGTACTTTGAAATCCAGCTGAAACTATAAAGAACACTGCAGGCATCTGCAAACAGCTCGAAGCTGCACCAGGCTTTTCGAGTAAAAGAAGTAGTAATTCTTTAGTGTCTCCGTCTTTTTTATTTTAGGCACATTTTCTAGTGCAAAGAGGTACATACAGGGAAAACTAAATCAGCCCTGTGGCACCACAATTTGTCCAAGCAGCTGCCGGCAGGACTGGTTGTAAATTTCAATGCTTGCTGCAGGGCAGTGTTGTTGGTACATATGCTGGCATCGCCTTGGAACAGGTTTGTCCACCGTGCTGCTAGTCTGAAGAAGTCGGCATGCTGTTAAAAAAAAACGAGTATATTGGTTTTATTGTTGCAGAGCTTAACTGTGACCAGTAACGGCATGACGTTTCTTTAAAGAAAAACACCGGTGACATTTTTTCTTGGTTAGATTACACTCTGGATAAGTGGGGCATGTCTATTCACTGTTTATGATGTACATAGGTCCTACCATGATTTTATCAACTGGCATGATCAGAAAGCTCTGACACTGTGCGAGTGGCTAGTCTGGTTTTTCAATGCGCCTCATCGGGTCTTAGTGCACATTATTACGATTTTTCCAAACGTGTTTGCTGCAGAATCTTCCCTAAGCTTCGCTAAGAATGCGCGCGCAACATAGACATCCAGAACGAAAGAGCTCTTCAATATCGCTCCGCATAATGGCTAACCCCTAGAAAACAGCGCAGAATGAATAGACAAAGAGGAAACAAGCGACAGGACAAGTGCTGTCGTCGTCTATTCGTGCTTCTGCGCTTTTTTTCCGCCTGATAAGGGACTACTAACATGCCGAAACCTGTTTTTTTTTCTGCAATGAAAGTGAATGCCACGGAAAAACTGCGTGTGTAGTGATCTCCGCCCTCAGCGGCGCCCAGCTCTCGCATGGGATACTTTTGCATCATCGATTCAGAAATTGAAGTTGCCAAAGTTATGGCTGTCAAAAACAGGCGGCGCAAGAAAAAAACTATAACCGAGAACTGCTCGAGGGAATAAAACAGAGATGCCTAATCATGGCATTTACGCCAAATTTCCCACGTGCCGGGCTCATAGTTCGTTTTGATGCATCCTGTAGGGCTCATCAGACAAGGTTGGCTTCGTGCGCCTGGTTGCAGTACACATGCTTGTTCCACCGGATATGCTCTGGCTGCAGCATCTGCCAAAAACTACAAATCTTCTCCGTTCACAAGGCTTCGTGACAAAGCATTACGATATTCATTTAAAATTCAGTGCTAGTTCGCCATACTACTACCAGTGAGCGAGCGGAGAAGGCAATAATGAAGTCGTTTCTATACCGATGCTCTTCGTAAGGCAGAAGAGGGAAGTGGGAGCGACGCGATTTTATGAATGCATGCTATTTCAGAGGGTTCTGAGGAAGATTTTTATACTACGGGAAGCCGTGTAACTTAAAAAAATGCTTTCATAAATGTTTTAAAGAAAAATTTTGCGTGCGTCGCCATTAGATCATACATGAGGTCCTGCGCGCGAAATGAAACTGCAATATTCCCACCTTTTCTTAAAGAATTAAACGCAGTTAGTTTGGCAAAGCATGCGTGCCGTCCTGCTCACAAATTTAGATCTGGAATTTTATAGAATGTGCAAACAAATAATTTTTACGCAGAAATACCGCTATAAAATGTGTCAGTGCTATGGCAGGCATGAAATCATGAAATGCAGAATATAGCATTAAGGTGTTTCTACAACACCTTAATCAGCACCTTTAAAAGGGTACTGAATGTGAGCTTTATATACTTTGCCTTGCGGGTGAACTCATCACGGAGATGTTAATCAGCCTAATTGTAACGAAATAATCTGTTTCCTTGCTTTCGAGTCTTTTTGTACACACCTTTCTCAGATTTGATAAACTCGCGTCAGCCACACCAAATTTTAATCTATTTTGTTCATGACGGAAAGGCATAAATTGTCATTGATGAGTTGGCTGCGTGCACGCTGATGTTATCGCCATTTCGCAAACACACTTCATTCCTAAGGTGTTCGATGAAGTAGGACATAGATGCAAGGCCGCTAATTCGTGGTACCCTAGTCCGAGTAGTACTTTGTGGGTGTCATTTGCGAAGAACGCCTAGCTGCAAAAATCATTAACATAGTAAACCAACATATGCGCATATTTCTGCGCTTACGGCCATTTTTGTGCATTCCACTCACCCCTTATACCAATCCGCTCGACGTAGACCAGGATGAAGCAGCGCTTTCGACGGTCCGCATACAAAACCTTGTATAACTTGAATGCGCCACCTGCATAGGTAATTGCACGTCAAGAAAATGGTCCACATATTTTACACACCTTACAAATGCATTTTTTTTTCTTTTTTGGTCACTATCAATTATTTTACAAGTTTTAAAGAGCTAGAAATCCTAATTTCTCAGTAATTAAATTTATAAGAAAAACCACTGCCCACTGCTGAACTTTAAAAGAAAATGTACTGCACTTGAAAGTTATAACCCCGAGAGCATGACTGAGAATAATTTCAGGACTCTAGTAAGCGAAGAACACTGTATATTGCAGGCTGACATTCTAAACGCGGAAGAGTCGCGAGGATTACGGCGCTGCTGATACTTAGCTGAGCGCTCAAAGAACGGAAACTGCGACGACAACCATTTGCACACAGAGATTACATTGAGGCGGTCAAACTCTAGTAGGGCCATATTAACTGAAAATAAAGCAGTTTTCTTGGGGGGGGTCCAAGGATTAACTGATCCTTTATGTATACTAGGAGAGCGGCAGCTAGAAGAATAGTTTCCGAACAGTATGCATTACGTTGAAGTCAACCAGGAAAAGCACACGAAACAGAAAAATGTACTCCATAAAATACGCTACGGCCTATTAGAAACATTTCTCGAGAGTCGCCTTATTGGACTAAGCCTCAGAACTGTTCAGCCAATTTTTTGCCCTACTATTGATGCTTTATTCTCTACGATAGAGCCTTTCCTTTTGTGTCACTCGGCGCTTTTTTACACGGAAGCCCTCAAGTCCTCATCGAACAAATTAGCAAAATTTTGCCACTCATAAAATTCGTCATCGGCTGCAGGCAAGCGATGTCACCAGACCGCATAATCCCTGTAGTAAAATGGCAGTTTGGGCGAGTTGGTTAAGCATCTTGTAATAAAAACAGCGCAAGGACACAGGACGAGAACGGAGAGTAGACACACACGGCGCTGAACTTGCAACTAAGTTTATTGGAAAAACGCGCTGCTTTTCAAGGCAGGGCGTCAAGAAAGCGCGCGCATGCGCTTTGTCAAAAATACACTTATCGGGTAATAAAATGTCTCCTAAAGGCACGTGTGATTATCGGTGCTAACCACTGTTTAGCAACTTCATTTCCTTAGAGGACAATGCTACTGAAGGCTGGCTGACACATCTGTTTCCTTTCCTCAAGATATGAAATGCCTCTGCTACTTCCCTCGTGCTACGATCGTTATGTATGAACAAGATTTCGGTGTCAACGAAAAACGGGGTGCACTTACACTCGAGACAATGCTTGGCCAAGTTTGTTGAACTCTTACCCAAAGAATTTTGGTGCTCCAAAAGCCGTACATAAATGCAGCGACCTGTCTGGCCAATATAAGTACGGCCACAGGACAGAGGAATCTGGTAGACCACAGCAACCTTACACGAGACGAACCTGTTTGCATGATTAATTTTACACCCTGTTTTCTTTCCCATTCCATCCCTCTTCCTTTGAACAGCTGCCCCCACTTTGCCTACCTTATTAGGTGCCGAGAACACAACGTTGACACCATACTTGGCCCCCACTTTCTTGAATCTGTGCGAAAGGGAATGTACGTACGGCATTACAGCTATATTCTTTGTTCTATCGTCCACACTGGCGCGCTGCTCAGAGTCACGTTCGGAGGTTTTCAATTTCTTCAGGATCTTTTCCGCACACGACACAAGAACTGAGTCTGGGAAACCGGCCTGCTTACAGCGGTGTACCTGGGCGCAGAGGCTAGTCTTCATTTTGTGAGAACAGGATTTCTTTAACGCCATACTCATGCACCCTGTTACTATCCCGTTTTTTACTAGTTTCGAGTGGCAAGACCTATAGTTCAGCAGGGGCTTCTCACTCCGAGGGGAGTATTTCCAGCACACCACGTGGTCTTTTTCGAAGACCAGCAGTAAGTCCAAAAATTGTAATGTGTTATGCTGAGGAATTTCATCCGTAAATTTCAGTCCGGACCCTTTCCTTACAAAACAATCTAAAACACTTGACACGGTTTCTGCCTGAGGGGACTTCACAATCACAAGGTAATCATCAACATACCTAAAAATGCGTATAAAACCACCTGCCAATTCATTCGCCACTTCCTTGTCGACATGACTAAGGAAGATGCTGCTGAGCACCGGGGCTACTTTAGATCCTATACACACGCCAGACTTTTGCAAGACTGTTTGGTTTTCCCAAGAAACATACGTATTCTTGAGATAGAAGGTGAGGAGTTCCAGAAAGGATGCCGTAGAAATTCCGCATCTATCTTGAAAAGCATGCTCGTCATTTTGATCTTCAATGGATTGCTGTACATATTGCAGGAGAGGCACATGCGGTAGAGAAAAGAACAGATCTTCCACATCTATACTAAAACCAGAACAGTCTCCAGGGTTGTCACTGAGTAGAAAGTTAACAATTTCCTCTGAGTTTGGAACCAGGAACGGGTCATTCACATGCAGTGTTGAAAGATGTCTGTTTAGGTACGTGGAAACCACCAACTGCCAAGAGCGATGCTCGGAAACTATTGCCCTGAACGGAATCTCCGGCTTATGTGTCTTGGCCGCGAAGAAGATTTCCAGAACCCCTAGCTCAGCATCTTTCACCTTCTTTGCTAGCCCTTCTAAATTAAGTTTAAGCAGCAGAGCCTCTGCCTTCTGTTTACAACGTGCTGGTTTTACCTTGGCGGTCCTGAAATTCTTCATCACTGTATGGCGGGCTTTCTCGGCATAAAGGTCTTCCGATAAGACAACAAAAAAACCTTCTTTGTCCGACTGCACCGCTCGAAGCTGCCTATCACACAGATAGTTTACCAAGGAACTAAACCGGTTACTCTGTCCTTTAGTAGTCTCACAATGACCTACAACATCTACACACTCAGAAACACATTTTGAGCGGTCATCTATTGCTGCCCTAGACGATACACTGCGAGCAAAACCAAGTTTTTCAAAAGTCTTCATACCGGTTTCCAAACAAAACTTTGGTCCTAGGCGTAGGGTCTTCTCTTGGCGAGGATCCACGGTGATGTCCCCAAGCACCAAAAGTTTGCCTTCAGCTTGCTGCCGCTTGGCTGCTCTTGGAAACGAAGAGCGCACAGTTTTCCACAGGAATTCCGTGAGCTGTTCTGTAGTCTTGCACCACTCGCGGAAGAGGCGTTGATTCCGGCGTACATCCTCGCAGCAGCACCTTGTCCAAAGCATATCCTTGAAAAACCTCGCCTGCCTCCAATATTCGCTCTGGATAATCTTGCACATTCTCCTGGTATGGCCCACAGATGGTCTCAACATTCCACACATAGCTTGTAGATCCGTAGGGCAGGTTCCATGACGGAGATGGTAGGAGGCTGAGCGGGCACGGCAAATGCACACGGCGATGAGCGGAGACAAAACAGCTGGTTGTGACAAATCCAGATGTCGACATGTAAAAGAGGCCCCGGAACTAGAAATGAACTGTAGTAAAATGGCAGTTTGGGCGAGTTGGTTAAGCATCTTGTAATAAAAACAGCGCAAGGACAAAGGACGAGAACGGAGAGTAGACACACACGGCGCTGAACTTGCAACTAAGTTTATTGGAAAAACACGCTGCTTTTCAAGGCAGGGCGTCAAGAAAGCGCGCGCATGCGCTTTGTCAAAAATACACTTATCGGGTAATAAAATGTCTCCTAAAGGCACGTGTGATTATCGGTGCTAACCACTGTTTAGCAACTTCATTTCCTTAGAGGACAATGCTACTGAAGGCTGGCTGACACATCTGTTTCCTTTCCTCAAGATATGAAATGCCTCTGCTACTTCCCTCGTGCTACGATCGTTATGTATGAACAAGATTTCGGTGTCAACGAAAAACGGGGTGCACTTACACTCGAGACAATGCTTGGCCAAGTTTGTTGAACTCTTACCCAAAGAATTTTGGTGCTCCAAAAGCCGTACATTAATGCAGCGACCTGTCTGGCCAATATAAGTACGGCCACAGGACAGAGGAATCTGGTAGACCACAGCAACCTTACACGAGACGAACCTGTTTGCATGATTAATTTTACACCCTGTTTTCTTTCCCATTCCATCCCTCTTCCTTTGAACAGCTGCCCCCACTTTGCCTACCTTATTAGGTGCCGAGAACACAACGTTGACACCATACTTGGCTCCCACTTTCTTGAATCTGTGCGAAAGGGAATGTACGTACGGCATTACAGCTATATTCTTTGTTCTATCGTCCACACTGGCGCGCTGCTCAGAGTCACGTTCGGAGGTCGGGCTCGGAGGTCGGAGGTCGGGAGGTCGGAGGAGTCACGTTCAGCGCCGTGTGTGTCTACTCTCCGTTCTCGTCCTGTGTCCTTGCGCTGTTTTTATTACAAGACGCATAATCCCCACTAGCTGGATGTCACAAAATTCGGCGCGCTTTTGAAAAAGCAAACAAAATCTGCGCTGCACGGACGCGTCTCTCCGGCGCGGTCGTAAAACGGGGGAAAAGGGATCCCCCGCGACTAGTCTGCTGTGCGTTGCTGAGTCGCTGAGTCGTGTGCTTCTCCTTTGAGTCCGAGACAGCTACCCCCACACGCTCTAAGGGTGTCCGGGAGCTTCACGCTAAAAGTGCGAGAAGTTGGGTGACACTGGAGGAGAGTGACGTCAGGACAGCAGGGCTAACGACAATTCCTGTTAAAGCTTCAAATAATTCTAATGCTTTCGGACTACCAACAAAGTATATTAAGGTGTCTCCGAATTTTCTTTCTCGCGTCTTCTTTATTTTTCTCCCTTGCCTTTGCTTGCCTTGCCTAGGCAAAATCCGCCTCACAGGGACCTTCAAATGCACAATAGCTTATTGACGGCCCCTAATAACGACTCTAGACGTAAAAGAAGCAACATAAGAAATTGCTGACGCTTAGTTGAAACTTCGTTGACAACACGTCCAGGCAGGACCGAAAGGAAGCCGTGTGCTGGACTCCATGGCTGTTATATTCGAAACTCCAGTAGTTGACTTGGAGCCAGAGCTTTTTTTTTTTTTCAACGGGTCTCGTGTGTCTAAGTCTAGTGGTCCGCAGCAAAAAGGTGGCGCTACTGCTGCTCTCTGCCCTCTAGCGAGGAGTTGGGCCATGAGTGGTATTGCTGGAGCTAGTGAGAGGTGCTGGCGCCAATGAACATTGCCAATTGCCGTTGTCGCTGCGGAGAGACGGGCAGTAAGGGAAGGGGTACTAAATTGTTGACAAGGTGGGCTTCCAGCAGCCGCTCCAGGGCCACCGACTCGGCGGCGCCGTTTGTGGCATGGGCGGTAATTGCGGTCTTAGGGATGGCGGTGGTACCATTGATAGGCCATTCGTGTGGGGATGGTACACGGTGATGTCCAGGCCAGTCGGCATGAAAAGGGGAAGAAGGTCAGTGAAGAGAGGTGATTATAACTGCTTACCACGGTCCGTGACGATTGTAGGCGGATATCAAAGGAGACTCCCAGTAAAAAGGAAAGCAGACGCTACGGTTGATGAACAAATATCGGCCAAGAGGGTTACTTCAATCCAACGGCTGCGCCTGTGCGCCAAAGTACCCGGCGGCGTTGGTTTGCTGGAACTGGTCCGACCAGGTTGATGTGGACCGTCTCAAAGCGGACGTGTGGTGGAATGAATGCAGTGGCTCGAGGAATGTGGTGGCAATAAACTTTCGCTAGTTGGGTAGAAACACATAGCGCCCCCACTCACGAACATTAAAGTTAGTGCACTGGCCGCTGGCAGCGATTGGCCCCATCCTTTTGCGTTTCGCGGATTTCTGGGTGGGCCATGCTTTTCATGTTGTCGAAGATCTGCTTGCGGCACATATCAGGCATAAATGTTCAGGAAGGACGCTTGGACCAATCGCAGATGAGAATGGTGCCTTGTATTTCGGTTTCGACGAGTTTTAGAGCTTCGGTATAAGCCCGAAAACGCGTCCGCTCGGAGTCGGTTAGCTAGGTGGCAATAAGGTCAGTATGAGAAAGCGGGTGAAGCGCAGTCACGGCGTGCACAAGACTGATAGCGCCAGCAGGAAAGTTGCCCGTGCCGCTGTCGTGTTGGATTTCTGCGTTATAGTCGGACACGTACGCAAGCTGACGAACCTCTCGAGGAGTTTGGAGGCTGCCTGGAAGGCCCACATGTATCATCGTAGCGACGAGGGGGTTGTAGCAGTGACCAGCTGATCGACGTGATGGCAAAGCTGATATTAATATGCTGACGTAATAGTCTGCACCGAACGAGAAGAGATCGGTGCCTGGTTGGCAGAGGTGGTTGTGGTGGAGCAGCCGTCGATGGCAATTTGTGGAGGGTTGTTTCTTACTACGGCGATCTTGTCGGCTAAGTCGGCGCAGTAAGGCAAGTCTAAGTGAAGGCAGCACCAGAATCAGCTGGACGTTCGCCGAAAGTCGCTAGAGGAACAGCTCTCGCTGAAGAGGGTCATCCACCATGAGGGCTCATGGACCGAGAAGGTGCGATATGCGAGGTAAAAGTTGTCCGAGGTGGCTTTCAGTGTTTATAGAAATTGCTCTATCTGCGTGCGCTCCGGTGCATCAATGCGTGCTAACCGCCGACTTGAGCTTGTCGTAGGGATCCGCCGGGGGTCCAAACAGAACCGGGCCAGAATGCCAGGACGCTCTTCATGCGCGATGGAAGGTAATAAAAGATGTGCAAATCCTGATATGGAGCGCATCGAAGTGTGCCTCTATATGCAGAAACCAGAGCGCTGATTTGCTCTGCCTATAGGGAAACAGTCAGAACAGCAACAGCTGAGAGGCGCTCCATCGTCTGGCTGACAGAGGCGGTACCGATTTGCGTTCCGCGTAATCGGGCGCAGAAGTGGATCGATGTTTCGTTCCGTCTTTTAGCACTGCTAAACAAGGGCAACGTGAGTCAGCAGCTGTATAGTGCAGGCGGAGAAAGAATTAGTACCCAACAGCCTGCTGGACTCCAGAGAAGGTTTATTCTGGTCACCAGAAGCCGACACCGAGCCTGAGCTTTTCTGCCACGCGTCTCCTGTATAAGCGTTTTTCTTGCCTGGGTTCATCATCATCAACATCCTGACTGTGCTAACTACAGGGCAAAGACCTCTGCCATGTCTCTCCATTTAACAGTACTGCATATTGGGCGATTTCGTTGACATACATCTTACAAAATTTTTAGCGCGAAAAAACAAGATGTATCTCTCCATTTAACTCTATCCTTTGCCAGCTGCGGTCATCGTATCGCCGCAAACTAGTTAAACTCCTCCACCCACCTACCTTTCTGCCGCCCCCTTCCACGGCTGCCTTCTCTTAGAACCCACTTCGTTGCCCTTAAGAACCAGTGTTTATCTTGCCTTCGCATTAAATTGCCTGTCCAAGCTCATTTCTTATTCTTCATTTCGACTAGGATGTCATTACCCGTGTATGTTCTCTCACCCCCTGTGCCCGCTTTTATTGCAGTTGTAGTCCGCGTGCACGGGATAAAACTGGAATAAGACTTCATTAGACATCGCGGAATAGGGGTGACCAGAAATTTTATCGAGTTGGTATATTATTCTGGAAAAAGAATCAGCCAACAGACCTTAAAATAAAACGGGTAAGACAGATCTGGCACTATTGATACACAACTTGTAATGTCCATGAGCTTCGCCTTTTACCGCTGTGCTGTTCTTGTCAGAGTCTAGCAATATGCAGCGACATACTAATCATTTTGACGTAAGCAATAGGCCCGAACGTCGCTGTGACCTTTAGCGAGAAGAGTAGGAACCCCCTCACCTACGTCATGAGCAAAACTGAATAAAAGCTCATGGACCCGTACCATATGTTCTAATAAAAAAACACCCATAATTGCTCCTACGCATTTTTGGCTAATGAAATATAGAATTCTAATGGCACAAAAGTTGCGATGTGTTCTTTACGATGTTCGAGAGCACATATGTATCACGGTCACAAAGGTCGCGCTTTTGTACTAACACCATACCGCGGAACACTTCAAACGTTGTATCTGAAATGTCAGTCGGCGAGGCCGCTTCGTTGGGGCAGAGAAAAATAGATTAGATGCCAAAAAACGGCGATTTGTTGCCTCGAGTGCAACACCGAACAATCTTGAGTAATAATTGTTCGCGTCGATCTCCTCGTATAGTTTGGTTTACGGGGTTTAACGTCCCAAAGCGACTCAGGTTATGAGAGGCGCCGTAATGAAGGGCTGCGGAGATTTAGACCACCTTGGGTTCTTTAACGTGCACTGACATCGCACAGTACATGGGCCTCTACAATTTCGCCTTCATCGAAATTCGATCGCCACGGTCGGGATCGAGCTCGCGTTTTTTGGGTCAGCCGCAGAGCACCATAACCACTGAGCCACCGCGGAAGACTATCCACATGTATCCCCGCTACTGTTTCGACACCATTGCGAGTACTCGGCGACCACTCTGAGTTATTTAAAGTTCTCACCAGCTCTGAGGTGCTTTTCCGTATGGTCGCAAGGTTCTTTTTTGTAAACAGAAAGGAAACTTACCTTCTGTTGTCTGATAAGTCAAGGCGTTCGCGGTAGGGTGAGACATAGTTTGTGAAGTTTTCAGCGTAGTTACAAAGGCTTCACTGCTCGGGAGGCATGAAAAAGACGCGGATATGAATATTCTGCAGCAAAATGTTCATTGTTAAAGAAATAAGAAAAAAGCGGAAGAATTTCGGGGGCTTACATCTGATTAGGAGTCGCTGGAGCCGTGTAGTGCACAATATATTTGAACTTGTTCCGTGAAATTCGATCTATTTTTCTGATCGCCTGACATGGAGTGGAAGGTAAAAAGTACCCAGCGTATGTCTGTCTCCTCACGAAGAGCATCTCGTTAACTTCAGTTATCTGAAAAAAAAATGAATTCGACATTTTACTGCTCCTCTCACCATGGTGGTCTTAATTATTTATTTATTTGTTTACTTATCTGAAGACGATGTCAGTCCCTAATTATAACTGTTACAGGAGGGCGTTGATGTACAGGAGTTGAATAAAAAGATGCATATAGCGAGAGCAAAAAAATAAAAAGGGAGATCTCCCAGCAATCTCATACAAACAAAATCAAAAACACAATAACAAACAAGGCAATCAGTTTTGGCCAATTGATCACGCAGCTATTGCGAAAAACTGTACAAACGCTTCCAGTGAAGGTTGTGAAGTAACCAACTTACATGCAAAGTTCTATTCGCGTATTGCTCGCGGGAAAAAAAGAAAAGTAGTATACATTGTGGACACAAGTGTACTTTCGAAGCGTGAATTCGTGCTTTTTGGCGTGTTCCCCTAGAATGGTTGAAAGTGACATATGTAGCAGTATTCGTGTTAAACGTTTTATGAATTAGCAAGCATAAAAACTTGCGCGGTACAAGGGGTAGCGCGGCTTGCTAGCAGACCCGCGGCAGAGTCTGTGCTCTGGTATTTACGGTAGATAAAACGAATCACCTTCCATTGTACTGACTGGAGCATAACTGTGCCATTTTCTGCGTACAGCAACCAAATATCTTTGCGCATTCTAAGATTGGTCGGACAAGAGCGAACAGCTTCATTTCGATAGTAGAAAACGTCAGACCACTTTAAGAAAGAGAACACTCCTCATTGCCTTCTTAGTTGTTAAGCGCATGTGTCTTTAGTCCAAGGTGTTGAGAAATTACGGCGCGTAGGTATTTCTTTCCCGCTTAGGTCTCAGAAAGGTAGTGGAGAGAGAGACAAACATTTTAATGAAAAACAGAGAATTTAGCCGGAGTTTAAAATCATTGGCTTGAAATTCTGGATGAGGAAGAAAATTTGGGATACAAAGAACAAAGAAAAGCAGCGCACAAAAGTTAAAATAAAAGAAATAAAACTGGTCCAATGACAATAATAACATCATAATGGTTGCTAGGCTTTGATTTAGTTTTTGTCGGTGATGTCGGGAATGCTTTTTCTAAGTTAATGACCATTTTCCAGCTGTTACACCACTGCACAACGTTAAGGGCAACGCTTAGCCTTGTTCTATCTTCTTGTTGATTTATTTGCTGGTAGAGCCCGCAATCATCTGCGAACGTACGTAGTTTAGATACATGTGGTTTGCTAAGTCGTTACTGAACAAAATAAATAGAAAAGGTGCTACTACTGTTCCCTGCGGTACTCCGGAGACACCCCTTACAGTATTTCAACCGTGGTCATAATTTTGCACAAATTGCCGGCGTTCTAAATAAAAGTGGGTTATCAATTTAAGAATGGGTCTGTCACCAAGTATATGTTTGAACTTAAATATTAATTTGACGTGTGACACACGGTCGAAGGGATTAGAATAGTCGAAGAAAATTATATCCGCTTGGCTTTGCTTATTATTGCCCTGAACTAAGTCGTGAAAGAGTCCTACTTTTTGGGTGACAGGAGAAAAACCTGATCTAAAGCCGTGCTGATTGGGATCGGTTATGTCTTCGGCCTCATCATGCTGTAGGAGAAATTTTAATATTATGCGGTCTAGAATTTTCGAGCGAGTACGTGTCGCAAATATTAGCCTGTAATTAGATGTTAGTGTTGCGTCACCTGCCTCATAATTAGGGACAACCTTCGCTATTTTTCATTCGGCTGGGAGGCAGCTATCTTGAATTGATTTAGAATATATAAGATGCAGGCACTCATAGAATGGTGCGGCATAGCGCCCCAAAAGGTAGTTTTGGAAGGTCGTCAGGACCGAAACTCTTTTTTTACAACTAAGCTCAAGAGCAGGGATAGAATGCTGGGCACAGTTATGGTCGGAACGCTTGGAATGGGCGTCGACTCACTACTGTGGCGTATAAGGGTATGCAAAAGACCATTATCCACACTGAAAACCGACTGGGGATAGTTCCTGAAGGAGTCGGCATGTTTTTTTTTCCTTCTACGTCAGAACCTATTGAAGTGCTCGATTTTTTCACAACATAGCTCCAGAATTCATGACGTGATTCTTTAATAAAGTTAGTTAGCATAGAGCACGAAAATAGATTTTTAGCCTACTGCGCTTTCTTTTTAACTGTTCTGGCTAGAACGCATATAGTAGCACGTAATTCTGGATTTGTATGACACCTGTTTCTTTTCCGCAATCTTTATACCTTACGTTCCATGTAGATTATTTCCATGAAAGGAAGTCGCAAGATTAACAGGCTTTTTTCGGCAGCCTGACGGGAAAGGGGTTTTAATCTGACAATAACTAATAATTAAATTTTGCGCTCATTCCGAACCACACACACACACACGACGCTGCCGCGGGGGGCTGAGTGGTTATCGCGCTCGGCTGCAGACCCGAAAAACGTGGTTTTGATCCCGGCCGCGGCGGTCGAATTCCGATGGAGGCGAAATTCTTGAGGCGCGTGTACTGTGATTTGTCAGTGGACTTTAAAGAACCCCGGTGGTCGAAATTTCCGGAGCCCTTCACTACGGCGTCCCTCATAGCATTAATCGCTTTTGGACGTTGAACCCCAATAAACTAAATCAACCAACACACACAGACACACAGACAGGGTGTTTCACCTATATTTTTACAGTTTCAAATACAGGATTTTTGAGATAGAGGACCGTTTTTTTCAGCATAGCATAGTCAGCACTTCAGATCATCTGAATGCAGGGGCTGGTTAACTAACACTGAATAATTATATTTGAAGTATTACTGCCAGGCTTCTTAATTATTGAGAGGCGTAATACAGGACATAGTACGTCCGCCGCTATAGACGAGAGGTTGCTGGTGAACTCTCCCGCGGTTCGCTTACGCTACACATAAATGCCCCCGAAAGCAGAAGATTGGACAGCCGCCAACGTAGCTCAGTTAGAGCACCGAACGCGAAATTCGGAGGTTGCGGTTGGGATCTCACCGACGGCATGTGGCCGTTTTGAAGGGAAAAGCTTAACTAGGCTTGTCAACACCGCGCTTCGCGTGAGCCACACTACAGATTTGCAACAGCTGCGCATGCGTGAAACCGAGTGACGTCACGCGGAGCGCAGGTGGCCGCTGAGGCCGCAGCCGTTTTCGCCGCCGCGCGCTAAAGCCCGAGTCACACTGCGGAAACACAACAACGACATGAACCAAACACGTGCGCAAGCGAGCCGTCAACAAGTCGCCTGACCAACTCGTCCCACAGCTTCTTCTCACACTGCGCGAACGGCAGAGAAACGAGACAGGTTGCTGGGGTGTTGCCTCGGTGTGACAGCTTCCGGGAACCGGAACAATGAACAAACAGCGTCCGTGGACCCGGTTGGCGCTGTTGGCCCACCGGGCGAATTTCCTGGAGATATCGAACAACCAAACCAAGCACTTTGCGGTGATTCACCGCTTTTGTCCCTTCCGTGCTTGGAAACGTCGTTTGCAAAGTGCAAAAAAGAGCGCTTGCTTTCGTCTTAACGCTGTCTGCTGCTGTACGGCGTCTTGCAGGCGGGCGCATACAGAGAGACGGGAAGGCTGCCGTGGCCACCGTCGGCTGGCGGATGCGGCCGCCGTGGAGAAGCACGTTTCCTACGATCCCCGTCGCATTCTTGTGAGCAAGCCTACACTTCTGACGAACGCGGCTCTGTAGGGAGCCAAAACGAATGTCTTGTTCCAGGGAGTGCCTCGGCCGCGACCTCCAGAAGTTTATTGACGGGTTTGTGCTCGAGAACCACCCGAGCAGGAGCCGACATACGATTGTGCTAGTTGCTCTCGTGAACATGCCGCCGTCGTACTCGTGCCGCCAGGAAAGTGACCTGATTGCGATGATTGAAGAGAGGCGCTATCCATGGGATATAACAGACCCAAAATGTCAACGGCGTGACCTGAAGGAATCTGTGTATCTAGAGGTCGATATTTGGGACCGTATTTCGCTGGTGAGCGCGAGTTACCTGTTACCTTTCGTGTTATTTTTGAACTTGAGATGAACAAGAAAGCAGTGCTGCATATTTTTCTTTGCGATAGGAATCGTAATAACTTTAGTGAGTTCCCATTTGATTGCACGAATGATGAGTATAATTATACCTTTTTTAGTACTCTCAGAGCGGGGAATAAACTCCGTGAATCATCCGAGATGGTGGTGAATTTGTACTGACCGGCTGGGTTGATAATGCATTGTGGAACAGCAGCGCAAAATACGAAATGCGTAGAAGTAGACACAGGGCAGAGAAAATAGACGCGTGTAGCTCGTATTTAATTCTCTCGCGTGACGGTTTCGAAAACGCCTCGCTCAGCCGCCCTTCCCAGCCTGTCGATCATCCAGCGCGGTTTCTGTGAGGTGGCGGCTGGTCGTCCGAGTCAGAATCGAGCAACGCTGCACCTCAGCCGTCGGGCACGGTCATAATTTGTCCGATATTCTGCAAAACCGCCAGTAGCTACGGCAGCGCAAGGTTTCTCCAGTTTCCGAGGCTGTGCACACGCACGGAGGAAAGCGCGCGAGCAAGAGCAGAGAAGCGCCGGGGAACGCGATTGAAGTGGTTTTCCTGGTGTGACAGAGTGTTTCTGAACAAGTGGCGCACATGAGGCCAACACAGGCTGGCGGGAGACAGCGACACGTTTTCCATTGTTCGTGTTGACGCGGTGTGGCAGGATTACGAACCCGACGAAAACGCTGTTTTGTCGGACGGGTTGGTCGACTGTTTCCGCAGTGTGACTCGGCCTTAAAGGCCGGAATACATAGAGCGTTTTTACCGCGGCGAGTCGTCGATTTTCGCTCGACGGCGCAGATTTGACGCCCGGCGTCGAGAAAAACGCCTGCCGCCGCCGATCAGGACCGGCTAGATTTTGACGCGCGGCGTCCGGTGAGACCGGAAGCGGCGGCTGAAGCGAGCCAATAGCAGCGCAGAAAGCCCGCTCTTCCGATCCTCTGCTTGCCTCCGCCAACATGGCCGCCATGGCCGACGAGCTACGCGGTGTTTTTGGCACGGAAATGTTATTTTCGTGAAAATAAACGCTTCATCAGACTTGAAATGTCGCTTTTTATGCGAAGCATATTACAATAGGTAACCCAAGCCCTTCGTGACGGTTACACGCCGTGCACACCACGTGACACAATGACGTCACGACAGATGAGAGACGGGGCTCCAACTCGTGCCGTCGATGCGGTTGCACGCCGTGCAGACCACGTGGTATGGTGACGTCACGACAGATGAGAGACGGGGCTCCAACTTGTGCCGTCGCTGCGGTTGCACGCCGTGCAGACCACGTGGTATGGTGACGTCACGACAGATGAGAGACAGGGCTCCAACTTGTGCCGTCGCTGCGGTTGCACGCCGTGTGAATCACGTGGTATGGTGACGTCACACTCCCGCGCATTTCGAACGCGCGTTCACACTCGGTGTAGGTGAAACGCTCGCTCCACCGGGCAGGCGGACGCGGCTTCCGTGGCAATCCAGGCGCTCACCCAACGCGCGTCTCGGGGTTAGTCGGCGTTCCGCTGTAGCCATGCCGTTGTCTTCCCCCACGACGAAGGCTTCTAGTGGTTGTATTAAAATGACCAAGTATTCAACCAAAAAAAGCCATGTATTACCAAGCCTAGCCATCAATATGCTTCGCATCTGACTAGGCTTAACCTTAGCTAAGCCTCAGCCATTTTTTTTTGGAGAACACGGCCGAATCTTGGATCGAAATGCGTGCGCTCCCTCCCTGAAGCGAATGTGTCGAAGAAAACCGCAGCCGCTGGTGTCCGCGGCTGAGCGGGCATCCAAAGGTACGCGACGGCATGCATTCGAGCACGCAAATCTTTATGGATACTTACGCGCGTGCTAAAATGTGTACAGTGGTGTCGAAGTGAAACTTTCCTGATTTTAACACAATGGTTAGCGTCGCTGTTCTCACAGACCTCCTTACACAGTGGTGTTTGCCACTTGTTGATCACGTTTGCTTTCGCGTCGAGGGATACGCGGCGGCGCGCCGCCGCTTCAACGTTCCATGTATCTCCAGCCGGGCGTCGCGCCGCCGCGACGTTTTCTGCCGCGCGAATGTCGTGGAAAAAAACGTCGCATGTATCCCGGCCTTAAGTCGTTTGACCTATCGCCGCCGCCGCATGCTACTGCGCATGTGCGTCGCCGCTTCTCCTCCTCGCCACCGTTTTATCCTTCGCCGCCGCCGTCCCAAGAATAGAAGGTTCTTTCGCAATGCGTTGCGAGAACGTGTGCGTGGCGGCGGCAGCCATAGAAGAGGCGGCCATCCTCGCCACCGTTTGCCCTATCGCCGCATCCGTGCGCAGTGCACATTTGGAAGGAGGGGTATATAAGGCGCGCTTGCCCATAGAACAGGCGCAGACACTCGCCATGAAAGGAGAAGAAGCAGCAACAGTCGAACGGCGCAGAAACACCGATCCAGAAGTGGTAGCTTGGGAGTTGGCTGGAAAGCAGCGAGAACTTTTCGCTTCGAGATATCGAGGCTTAACCTTAGCTAAGCCAAAGCCAATTTTTTTCTTCTGCTTTACTAATCTCCCAGTGACGAAAAACTACAAATGAAAAAAATATTCATCCCCTATCCATAAGCGGAAAACGGCTATCCTAAAATGCATTTCGAACACATTGCACTCATTTCAAACAAATTTTGTATTTTGTCCCTATAATTCAATTGTAATACAAATGCCTTTGAGTATGCTAGAGTAATATTTGGAGCATTCTTGCAAATACGTCAAAATAAAACGCGAGCCCGCTTAGTATATTTATTATACACTCAAAATATACTAATTGTACATTAAACTTTTTATGTATTTATTTATACAAAATACCCATAAAGGCACTCGAGAGGAGGAGGAGGAAAGAGACTTTAATGGATAATGGAGAGGTCTGCCTGGTTGTAGGCCTGGCTTGCTACCCCAGATGAGGATGAAAGAAGAGGGTGAAAAAAAAGGTGACATCAAACATACTCAACACTAACGCACACAATGAGTATCAAAGTATGTCCAATAAAACCGTGTCCCTTAGATGACTATCAAAGTATGTCCACTAAACCCGTGTCCCTTAGAAAAACGAAGAAAGCTTTTGTCCCTCGCTCAGCCGAAGTCGCATCAGTCCAGGGTCCAAGGACATGCTCCAGGTGCACGGGGTCCTCCTGACGAAGTCCTAAAGCACCTAACGGTGCCTTGCGATGAGTATTAAAGATTTGGCAGTGGCAGATCAAGTGTTGAATATCTTCGCGCACACCACATGTGTGGCACAGAGGGCTACTTGATACACCAATTTTATAAATATAGAATTTAGTAAAGGCAACGTCCAGACGAATTCGGTGCAGGCAATTACAGTCACGTCTATTTAAATTCCGGGGCATGCAGAATTCACAAACGGGGTCAGTGCGAAAGAGGGGTCTGTATTGACGCAGCGGATCACACCACAAAGAGCGTGGCATCTGCCAGGCTTTAGTAGCGAGAAGTCTCGCGCCGAGAGGGTATTACATAGGGGACGGGGGCACAGGCAATTGAACATAATAAAACAAAACCACAAATATAAAACAACAAAACCACAAATAAGACACTTTGCATGACATAAATAAGCAAAACAATCAAAACAATGGCAGCGCGGCAAAGAAAGAAAATTACTGCAGTATTAAAATTATACAAACAGAACACTAATGCAATGAATCATTTTAGTAACATACCCTGCAAAAAAGGAAGCCCTGAGCAAATAATTAACAATGTACGCGAAGAGTTAAGCAGTAGTTATTGAAAATATAAGATTAAAATATTTATCAGGATCAGTGGTGGTTGCGAAATGTGAAGGCAGAGTGTCGCAGTCAGATATTGTGCGTGGTAAGAATGAATGCGCCTTGTTAGATGTTCTGCACGTGAAACGCCTAACTTTAAAGGGATGATCGCGGCGGTCAAAATTCGAAGGAGGCAAAGAAAAAAAGTCGTTATGAAGTGATGGATGATGATAAAGTTTATGAAAAAGTGATAGGCGTGCAACTTTGCGGCAGAGGCGTAAATCCTTGAGACCTGCGCGTTTCTTCAAGGCTGTGATGCTGGTGTTACGTGAATAATCGGAGTAAATAAAACAAACCGCGCGGTTCTGCAATGATTCAATGTTATTTATTAGGTAAGATTGGTAAGGGTCCCAAATAGCCGAGGCATATTCAATTTTAGGTCGAATTAGAGTGGTATAGGCATGAGCACGGAGGTGAGGAGGAGCATGCTTTAGGTTATGTTTTAAGAGACCTAATGACCGATTAGCAGATGCAAGCATTAGGTGAATATGGTGGTTCCATGCTAAGTCTGAATAAAGGTGAAGTCCTAAGTACTTATACGTGGTGACTAGCTCGAGTGAGCTATTATTTATGGAGTATGCTGTTTGAATTCCCGACATTCAGTTAGTAAAAGACATCAATTTTGTTTTTGAATGATTAAGTTGCATAAGCCAGGTTGAGCACCATC
Organism: Amblyomma mixtum; assembly: GCF_055824585.1. NCBI lineage: Eukaryota > Metazoa > Arthropoda > Arachnida > Ixodida > Ixodidae > Amblyomma > Amblyomma mixtum. The sequence continues at coordinate 7,504,930 of NC_143020.1, forward strand.
CTGTTACTGAATGCAGGTCAGATTGCAGGGATTGACAATCGGTGTTAGAATAAATTTTGCGATAAATTACACAATCATCAGCAAAAAGTCTGATATGGGAAGAAATGGAATCCGGTAAATCGTTGTTAAATATTAGGAAAAGTAAGGGGCCAAGCACACTTCTTTGTGGGACGCCAGAGTGTACTTGGCTGAAAGACGAATCGTGGTTATTGACAGTTGTAAATTGAGACTTAGAAAAGAGAAAATCTTTAAGCCATGCAAAGACAAGAGGGTGAATATTAAACAGTGCTAGTTTCATTAATAACCGGTTGTGAGGTACTCTGTCGAAAGCTTTAGAAAAATCAAGAAATATGGAGTCTACTTGAATGCCAGCATCAATCGATGAATGTATGTCTTGAATGAAGCCGGCAAGTTGCGTTTCGCGGGAGTAGCTTTTACGGAACCCATGTTGATATTTAAAGATAATATTATGTTCTTCAAGATAGTTAATTACCTGCGAGTGAATTACGTGTTCAAGAAGTTTGCAAACAGTGCTAGTTAATGAAATGGGTCGCTAATTTAGTGGTGAGGATCGGTCGCTAGACTTGAAAATTGGCACAGCTTTAGCTAGGCGCCAGGCCAGCGGAATCACGCCTGATGATAGAGATTGTGAAAAAATAGCGGACAAGATGCGATGAATACCATCAGATGAATTTTTGGGTATTTTGTTATTAAAGCCAAGGTGATCTGATGCTAATGTTGTTTTAAGCTTCCCTAGTAAGGATAAGATACCGGTATCACTGATAAATATTTCGGACATTGACCTATTAGAAGCGCTGACAGAAATAGGAGGTAGAGGGAGATCTTCACGTGTAATAACGGATGTGAATGCGTTATTGAAAACTTCGGCGCATTCGGCAACTGGAACACTGCTGCCTTCCGCGTTGGTAAGAGCAATGGCAGGATGATTAGAGGGGTTTATTATCTGCCAGAACTTCCGTTGATTGTTTGTTAGCATTGCCGGTAGATCGTGTGTGAAGAAGTGCCTACGTGCAGATATCAACTCAGACTGATATTCCTTATCACATAGTTTGTACCGTTGCCAAGGTTCGGAGTGTCTGTTCTTGTCGGCTTGTCTGTAAAGGCGCTTTTTCTTGTTATTAAGGCGACGTAGATGCCTATTAAACCAAGGCGCTGTGTTAGTGCATGGGATACTGATGGCGGGTATTAATCTGTGAATGAGAGTAGCGAGTTTCACGCTGAACAGGTTCCAGTTCGTTTCCACGGAGCGTGACGAAAAATCGTGAAGAAAATGATCAGCAAAGACTGACAACTGAGCGTTTATTTCACCGATGTTTGCTCGGTTGTAGCACCTTATTTGTTTAGTACGAGTTACCTTTTTATGGGGCACAAAATTCAGGTTACCCGTGATTATGGAATGATCAGTAAGGCCTTCTAAGAGCGCAATGTTGGAGCAAAGGTAAGGATCACTTGTCAGGATAAGGTCGAGAATATTGGCTGTAGTGGCGGAACGACGCGTAGGTTCAGCAATAAGTTGCCGCAAACAGAAATCGAGACAGGGTTGCAGGAAAGCCTGAGCTTCAGGATCATTGGCAGGAGCTGTTAATGACGACCAGTTAATAGCCGGAAAGTTAAAGTCACCAAGTAAAAGTAAGCTTGAATTCGGGAAACGACAAGTAAGATCGCTTAGTAAATTAGAAAACTGACTTGCGAATGAAGAATTCATGTCCGGAGGGCGGTAAATGACACCGATGATGGCGACCGTGGGACCACAACTCAACCGAACCCATACCGATTCTAGGTACGACGTGACCTCGATAGGCACAGCAGTGATCACTTTATTGACAGCCAGAAGGACACCGCCAACTCTACGGCCCGTGCGGTCACAACGAAATATGTTGAATTCGGAGTCACAGGCGAACACGACATCATCAGGAACCATGTCATTTAACCAAGTCTCGGTAAGCGCGATGACCGAGGAGCAGCATGAATCAATTAAAGAAGAAAGAGCTACGTTTTTAGAAAGAACACTCCTTATGTTGGTGTACAGAAAACTAACATCGTAATTGGAGCAACGCTGCGCGTTTGGCCGCACGGGTGGTTTGCCAGCCACTTTACGAGAATCGCATTAAATGCAGAGTAAAAATATGCGTTCAATAGATTAAAAATACACTCAATTAGCCTTAAAAACGGTCTGCTAATTGGCTTCACTGGATGAGACTTATCGATGTTTCAACAGCACAATTAATGAATGACGAAGCCATAAGCGATCAGCATCCCATCCTTGAGAAAACGAGGAGTTGCCAGCAATGAAGAGGTCGATAAAAGCGCAAGGTCACGACACAGAACTTGAAAGAGAACGATGTCGCCGCATAGCAAATGCCGAGAGAAAGTGACGTCAGGAAAGCGGAACTTCTCCGACATACGTGCTACTTGGCATGCATTCTATATACGCCCAGAGTGACGACACATCATCTTGCCCGATGAGTCTTTTTTTGCGCAGCGACTGGGGGCCTCCAAATTGTCGCACAATATCAGAGGGGACGCGTTTAAATCAGAGGGCGCTTTAGAATAATTGTTAATGGTAAGTCGCGTCAGGCATCGGTCAGGAGTCAAACTGTCGGCCAATAAATACATAGGCGTCTATGGGAGACGACTGGCCTTGCACGTCGGGCTCTTTCCGATGGCATGTTCGTTCCTGGAGGTGCCCAAGGCGCCCTAGCCTGACTAATGCTATCACGTACTCCACACGTTCTGAATAAATTGTTATTGGCTTCTTGCTGGATGTTGCTATAAACGAAAGGACGACAGAAAAGGGAGAGTTTTCTCTGTTCCCAAAACGTGATTTCCAGCACCAGATTGTTCTACGGCACCTTCAAGTGCGCAGCAAATGTGTTTACGCGGACTGCTCATTTGTTAGAATTGAAATATAGTTTGCACGAATTATTTCTTAATTACGGAAGCACAATTTAAATGCATTGCTAAGGTGTAAATGCGGTTTCCCAGAACGCAACTTCCAACAATTTCCCGCTAGAGTGCGTCCCTGCGATGATGATTACCACTGCATGCAGTTAGATCCTTACGCTGCTACGGCAAGTGTTCTACGGCAGCTTGAAGAGTGATGAAAATATGTTTACGCGGACTTCTGATTTGCTAAAATTTAAGCATGCTTTGGAAGAATTCAATTCGTATTTAAGAAAGTGAACTTTGAATACATTGGCAACATGCAAATGCGAGTTCGCGAAACGCGATTTCGAGCACTGTATTGTTCAAAGGCATGTTGAAGCGTTCTACAAACATGTTTACGTGGACTGTTCATTTGTTACAATTCAAGTATACTTTGGTTGAATGAATTTCATGCTTACAAAAGTACACCTTTAATACATCGACAAAATACAAAATCCACATATGCATTTTTTCACGTATTTGAAATGTGCTCGCGGCATGCTTTGAGTGAGTTATTTGGGGCAGATTTGAAGAATATATTTCGAATACCAAGCATGAAATTTCAGGAAAGTATTTCCTGCATATTTTTAGTGCCTTCATAAATAGAAGATATTGAGAGATTGGGAACACCAGGAGTAGGCTTTATTGCCACCGGCAGGAATGGCGTACGCCACGAAGACGATGATTGGAGATGATAATGAATATAGACAAATAAAGATGAGGTTCGCGCACAATGCTTGATATGTTTAAAATACAATATAAATATCCCGCCGTATAAGGAATCCTTCTTGGTTTTGGTTGCTGTTCGCTCCCGTCATATGTTCTCCGGAATGTTTCATCTAAGTGATGCCGCATAAATGAGATAATACCTCGCTCCTCCTTAGCCAGAAACACCGCAGGTGCACCTAGGTCCTAGCCCTGACCACGCCCAAGGCCAATAACCGGGCTAGCACCATCTCCCCTCCTACAGTCTTACGTTCGGCGACCTCGCTAACTGCAGGAGTCCGAGATGTCGACGACTGGTCATCATGCTACGAGCGCATTACTACATCCAAGTATCGAACAGACTTGACCACGGATGGAAGATTAAAGAAAAATGAAATACAAAGATAACACTTATCAAAATGCATTTTTTTTTCCATCTGCCATTCATGACTGGAATCGCCTTCCCCATGAAATTGTTGAGTGCCGTTCCGAACCTATGTTCCGCGCGTTGCTATCGTATGTATTAGTGCGCAGTTGGCTTCTTTTTTTTTGCTTTCTTGTCATGCCTTGTTGTTTCTTCATACTCCTTCATTTTGTACTTGCTGTGTCATGCCTTGTTGAATTGCTTTTTTTTCTGTCTCTTTTTTTTCTGGCCTATTCTTCTGTTCTGTATCCTCACCCCCACCTGCAATAATGCCTACGGGGGCTGCAGGTATTTCCAATAAACAATAAACAATAATGTGTCTCCAAAGCTGGGCAACATGAAATTCCGTCTCTGCAATGTTGCCAACGTGAGGCCTCCAAGCTTGTCCCATGTTCCCAGTTGGTCCGCAGACATGACCGTTTTTGGAGAGGCCACATAACGACGTAAATGCAAGCATTTTTTCATGGTAACGCGTATATAATGCCGTAAACACACCCAACGTGATCGGGCCCATCTTTCCAGAACGTCCATTTTACTGTGAGGTAGCTGAGGAATGCTCCGAAATATTATGAACACAATATTAGTAACGTTGTAACCATCTGATTGGGAGCGAAAGCTTGCTTTTAAGCCGGTCCTGCACTCACACTTAGGAGTTAATTGCGTTAAAAAACCAATGGGTGGCGCTTTTGCACTAACCAGCACGAAACTAAAGTCGTCCGATGAGGAATCCGCATGTATATCCGTAATTATAGGACAATGTTATATTACGCAGGAAGACTGCGTTCATAAAGAGCTTTCCGTGTGAAAAATGCGCGTGTTAAAATTTTCTGGTGATGTTTGTAGTGCATGAACTTAAAGCTTAAACCAAAGTTTATATATTGACGAATAGGATATGACACAGTTTTCGCCCATAGGTTTCAGACAACATGCGAAGACTGTTATAAAGACCCGTGTTATCTCATCGACTTCGTTTTCAAAATTTTATCACCTTTGATTAGGTATATATTAATGAAAACCTCATATATGTATAGCAGCAATCATGCTGCTGACTATAGGTCATATATATATAGCACCAATCATGCTGCTGACTATAGCATCGAAAATGGTCTTTCGTGGAAAGCACGGCGAGGAATCATACAAGCCAATAAATGAATGTCTCGAAGATGAAACTAAACAAGTACAAAATTTACTCACGTAGTCTGCATGGTGCCAGCGATAATAATAGGGATGGTCTTCATAGGGTAGTGCCGCAGCTATCCCAGCGGCAGAAAGCATATAGATCGCCAGATGGACTGCGATCATGGTGAGAACAATTTCTTTAAAGTTGGCGTTTAAAACTGCAGCTCATCTACAGAATCAATCTTTTTATACAGCTCCGCGCTGCTCGTCTTAATAAGCGCCGTCAGCAGGCGGCAGCGGACACGTATTTAACGGCCCCGAACTTCAAGCCTTGAGAGAGCGCGCTTCAGCCAGATTTCCATTCAGCTTCCTCCGCTATATTCATTAACACCTCTTTTTGGGCTAGTTGGTGCATACTTGAATTAGAGAAAAAATAGCGCAAACCATGCACACCACGAGAAGGAACGACGACGAGACACAAGCGCTAACTCACAACTGAAATTCTATTGAAGACAGGAGGCACATTATAAAAGGTGAAGTTTCAAGAGGTAAGAAGGGTGACAAGATGAGAAGGTGAACAAAAGCAGCCATCTCGGAACTCAGAAACAGGCAGGCAGCCCAAAATCACAAAAATAAAAAGAACAGTTACCTGACAGCAGAATCTAGAAAATTGTACTCGGAGGCAACAAGCGATAAAGATGGAGTGCTAACACACCTACAGCCAAATTGCTTTATGTAGAAAGCCTCCAGACTAACACGTGCAGTTTTATCCGTGCTCTTGCCAAGAATCTTTGTCTCCTTTAACCGAGCCTCGCAACCGTCGCAGCTGATTACGTGCGCAACCAAGTGTGCATACTTATCTTTCATATTCGATAAATTTCGAGCATGGTCCCCCAAACGCTCGTTGATGCATCGGCCAGTCTGGCCGACATAAAACTTTACCACACGTTAAGGGGATAGCGTAAACCATTCCTACGGAACAATTCGTAAACGGAGTATCGTGCTTAATCTGGCAACCCCGCTTTCTTGAGCTGCAGATTCGGGGGCACAACTTTTTCAGCTTGTTAGGAGCCGAAAAGGCGACACTCATGCCATACCTGTTGGCCACTTTCTTCAAGTTGTGCGAGGTTTTGTGCACGTAAGGCATAAAACCTCGCACGCGGTGGAACTTGAATGGAAATGTACTGCGCGGATATAAGAAACCACAGAAAGCGCAATCCCCGTATCTGCGGGACGAAGCAGATCTAATCGGTAGGCCTGAATGAGTGGAGGGTGTAGGGCGGGCGTTACTAAACTCACCGCGGAAAGAGGGAAGTAGGGCCGCCCATGAGGTTGCGCTGGTTCCTCTTCTCGCATTCTGTGCCGCCGCTGCTAGGTTAGAAGGGGGGGGGGGGGGCAGTTCGTAGTGGGCGACGGGCGAGGGATTGAGGAGCCCGTTCATCGCTTTAGGGAAAACCTACTCAGCGTAGCCTGCGTCATCCGTTATCTGCACGCCTTCTCCGCAAGCTAGTTTTTAATCGCATTATATTGCTCTCTCTCTAGATTTCTGGCATTGATGGAGTTTTTCAGTTGGACCTGCTGCTTGTCACTCCTTGCCTTTCGAATAGTGACACCCCGCGTGCATTTCACAGCTGCGGTTCCTAAGATTAAAAAATAAAAATATTTCCGAATACATTTAACAGTTCAAGAAATAGCATTGTGTTTAGTAGAAAGGCTTGAACGAGGGATTAACTAAAATATTGAAAAAAGCGTGTAAATTTCCTTTCTAAGGTTTTTCGAAGATTCTCTTCTGCAACAGAATTTTTTCACAGCGCAATGACCCTAAAATTTTGTTGCTGAATTTTGTGCTCTATACCAGCGCACTGATGTCCTTAACTACAAGACAAGAAGTTTGGCTTGGTTTACGGGGGTTTAACGCCCCAAACCAACTCAGGCGGTGAGTGTAGTCTTAACGGAGGGCTCCAGAAGTTTAGACCACCTGGGGTTCTTTAACGTGCGCTAACATCGCACATTACACGGGCCTCTAGATTTTCGCCTCCAGCGAAATTTGACCGCCGCTGCCGGGATCGAAACCGCGTCTATAGAGTCAGCAGCCGAGCGCTATAACCACTGATCCACCGGGGCAGCCTGCTAGAAGTTTGAAGCTGTGGGACGCTCAGGGACAGTAGCTCGCATGCTATCATCGCCATGTCGGCGCGAACGAATTCGCCGACATGCATTCTCTTCTATTGGGGCATTTTTTTCTTTTCTCCATTTCCTGCCTTCAAGCGGCAGTGCTCCTTCTTACGCGAGTCGACAGGGCACCCTCCGTAAGTCGTTCACGACCCCTTTTCGAGAATGTGCTGCGGAGCGTTCCAGAAACGCCTGCATGCTACAAGCCTTGAAGGCTGTCGGAGATGTAACAGATGAATGGGTAATTTGTTACCTTCCAGAAACACCGCTTTGAGCACACCTCAAAGCCTTGTACACATGTCTGTGCTGCCTTCAGGCCTTTGTGTAGAGATATAGTCTCTTATAAGGGGCTTTTCTGCCGCAGTCCTAAAGTACGAGCTAAGGGTTTCAACTATCATCGGGAGAAAGGGCGCAATCAGTGGCCTTCACTGAGGATATGATTGCTTTCTGTGAAAATTATCGCCGAAGAAAACACAGCAGATGAACCGCCAATTTGGACATATAGAAAACGAAAAATCCGTGCAAAATTCCCCTCGAACCAGTGCCTTTGCTCTTAGGTGGCCAATGGCCATAGTTTATGCGCATTATTACTTAGGAATACATAGACAGTACGCATTATAAATAAGAAATGGTTAAGCAGGCAAAAATCGTGATTTGTATGTTGTTACTTATCCCAAAAACCCGAAATAGTTGCGAAAGAAGGGGAAAGATATGTTGTGCTTATCAGGAATGCGACATATACAATATCCCGGTGCCTTCCCGCATGCTTTCTTCCCACTCTTAATCTTTGCGACTATCAGCTTAAGGGTGCTAAAAAGCCAATAGCCCTTTCGGCGAGGCGTAGTATTCGTCTGCATCGTCGTATAAAGCCCAGGCAAGAAAGACAACTCTGATACACTTTCAAAATTACTTTTGTGCGTAGTACAAGTTCTGCTCGTTCGTGCTTCGTCTTGGCTGATGAAGCACATAGCAGTTCATACCTGCAAGATAATTACAGGGTAAATATAAAGCTATTCTTCTCTTCTAAGAAATACTTGGAAAAATTCGTTGTAAGCTTCGAAACGTTTGCAAAATTTTGGCAATGAAATGGATGCTTAACTTTTTGCCTGATGGGGAGCAGAGAAGTGATGACAATTTTTCGCAGTGCATAATAGCTTAAAGCAGCTAGAGTCCACATGTCCGTTATATAGTCACTTTTACTTTGATTTAAAAGCTACTTCAGACATTAGAGAGAAAATTTTGAAGCAATTTCAGTTCCAGGTGTGTATGTATGGGCAGAAAACGAGCCAAGATTTCTTGCTAGATCATCAAAAAAAGTTTTTGCCCGACAAAGAAAACTCAATTCGTCTATCAAATATTCGATGGAAGCAAATAGATTTTTAAGCAATCGAAGAATCTCTAAAATTCAAACTCCGGGCGGCAACTTGCCCAAATTCCAAGAATACTCAATTAAGGAAGTATGAAACTGACGCTTGAATGCAGCATAGAGCCTATGAGAAAGACTGCCCATTAAGGCTCATGTTTATGCAGAACCCACTAACACATGTTATGCGGCCTAATGAGGTGACAGTACAATGCACTGCGTGTTCATATCTACTCTTCAGTGCGTTTTTCTGGGGTTTCCATGTTCATGAAATGCCGTTCAAGATTTTGAATTTCTTAATCATTTTCCTTGCACAGCGAAAGTGTACGCTCCACGAATCATATTTGTTCTGCAAAATAAGCACAAATTAGAAAATATGGGTAGAACATGTATATAGAAATAAGGCTGTGAAATTATTTTCCGAAAGTCTGAAATTCCTGCATGCGCAAGGCAGCTTGTGTAAAAGTGCAGAATTTGATTGGCTTCGGAAGCAGTGAACATTCGTGCCAGAATCTTTCATTGCTTTCAGACTACAAATAACTGTCACAATAGTGCTCAGCCTGCTCATCATATCCGCTACTCTGAATCTAAATGGTTCCCTCTTCAGCGCCATCGAGGTTTCTACTGATTTTCAGAAAAAGTGTTTTTTTTTCGCAGTCGATAGCCACGAAAGAGAAATAACAGGGGCCTCAGATCGTCGACAAAAAGATTTCACAACATTCGCTTTATACTTATCAGCCCGTGGGGAAGTGTCTTTAATGTCGTTTCTCAGATATACTTCAGTATATCTGCGAGGTAAAACCATGCGAGGTAAAACCAGACCTGACGCCTTTGAGCGCAACATCCTGCACTGTGGGGAAAACACCAACTGCACAGGCTAATCCGTTATTTCTTCCTAGGCAACCCTTAGGAAGCTAAGAGGCAGCAAGTTCTGTTAACATTGAAGCCCTTAGCGGAAACTAATACGATTGAAATATACGGCGGGATATTTATATTGTATTTTACACATATTGTAACGTGGCGGCCAGCCGAAGAATGAGGCGTGGTGAACGATGGACAAGAGATGATTTAATGGCCGCTGGCCTAGCGCGAGCGCTCCGTCCCGCGCCACTGCCAGCTTCTTCGTAACATAACCCGGGGCCACCGAGCGATCGTCCCGATCTTAAACTGAAGACGTGGACGAAGGGATGCGTGATTCATCGATGGTTTTCAGGGCAGAAAAGAAGTGGCAAGGTGATGAAGTGCTGGCCGCCACGGTGGATGATATGATAGGCGGATGAGTCCCGGTCCACGAAGCATCTGGGCCGTAGGGTGCCAGGAGCTGACGACCGAGGTTCTTGGACGCACCGAACTGCAGGGGCAGGGCGGCGGTGTCCTCATGTGTGGGCAGGGTCTTGGGTCGGTCAGGTCTTGGGTGGTCTTGTCTTGTGGTCCGGGCGGGGGACGGGGCTGGGGTGAGCGGCGAGGTCTGTTCAGGTCGGGCGGGCTGGGGCACGGCCGGGCGGCGCGGACCAGGGACTCACGGCCGACGTCCACGGCAGGCGCAGGACACCGAAGCTCCGAGACCGGGATGGCGATGAAGGGACCCCAGCACCTCACACCAAATTTAACGTGGCGGCCAGCCGAAGAATGAGGCGTGGTGAACGATGGATAAGACATGATTTAATGGCCGCTGGCCTAGCGCGAGCGCTCCGTCCCCCGCCACTGCCAGCGTCGTCTTCTTCGTAACAATATTTTGTTTTCACGATAGCACTGAAAATATGCAGAAAATAGGTTCCTGAAAGTTCGTGCTTGATATTCCAAATATGTTCTTATAATTGGCCGAATGTACCTTACTTAAAGCATGCTTTGATCACGTTTAAAATACGTGAAAAATATGTATATGGATATAGAATCATCTCAGGGTATTCAAAGTGTACTTTTTTTGAGTAACTTAATCGGTACAGAGTATCCTTGAATTGAACGGGCAGACGTCTTAAAGGTATTTGCAGCACACTTCTAGCTTCCGTAGTACAGGCTAGTGCTCAAAATCGCGTTTCGGGAGATGGAATTTGCGTGTTGGCAATGTATTTAAAGTGTACTTTCGTGAACAACTAAATACTTCGCTCAAAGTATACATAAATTCTGTGGAATGGGCAGTCCTGATAAACATATTTGCATCACACTTCAAGCTACCATGGACCAATCTAGGGCTCGAAATGATGTTTCGGGGAGTAGTTAAAACTTTCCTTTTCCTGTCGTCCTTTCGTTTAGGGTAAATTCTAGCAGGAAGGCAATGGCCGCTTATTTAGACTACGTGTGGAGAACGTGATAGCATTAAAACGGCAAAAGCTCCCCAGTTACTTCCGGACTCGAACATTCCAACGAAAAGGACCCAGACAGGAAAAGCCGAACGGCTCTCTTAGACGCCTGTGTATTTGTTGGTTCACATATCGGCTCCTGACCTGTGCCTTGCACAAGTTACGACTGGCAATTCGGCTCTTGGTCGCCCCCAGACTCGAACGAAACTTTTGCGACAATTTTCGAGGCCACACTGTGCGCAAAGAACGCCTCACCGGGCAAGATGATGTGTCGTCTCTCTGGGGACGTATATAAAGCAAGCCAAGGATCAAGCTTGTCGGATGACTCCTTGTTTGCGGCAGTCATTTTCTGTCCGCATTTGCTGTGTGGAGACATCTTTTCTGTTCAAGTTCAGATTCTGTCACGTGGCCTTGCAATGTCGGATACCTATTGACTGATAACTCAGGGATGCGCTTCTTGTGCTTATCGTTTAGTTAGTCATTAGGTCTGCTGTTTACAACATTAACCAGTCTTATATTTTTCAAGCCAAGCCAAAGTGAAAGTATTTTTTGTGTTTTAAATGTATAATTTTAGCCTATTTTAAAGTAATGTAATATACTTAATGCATGTTATTTGTATTATTTTAATGCATTTATATACTCAGCAGGAAAAACTTGTATTTTTGACGTTTTTGTAAGTACATTAAAAATATTTCTCTTGTATACTTAGAAAGCATACGTATTGCAATTCAAGTGTAGGGACAAAAAGTACGAATAACACTATAGTGAACTAAAATTCTAGTATTCTAGTTCACTATAAATAACACCATCTGTCGGGCTAGTTGGTTGCGATCCATATGTACCAGCAGCGCGAACACAACACAGGAAGAAGAAGAAGAAGATACTTGTTTTTGTTGTCCTCTACATACGAAGATAGTAAGCGCTGATCAGCGCTCTGTACTATCTTCTCCTTCTTCTTCCTGTGTTGTGTTCGCGTTGCTGATACATATGAAAAAGTATGAAATTAGTATAAAATTAATAAAATGTGTTTTAAATTCGCATTTAGCACGTCCTTTTTCCGCCCAGGTAATCTCCACTTCAGCGGTCACCCGCAATTGCAAGAACCTCGCGAGTCGTGACGAGAAGAATCAGTAGGAAGAACATGTCCGCAGAAATATCAGTAGAATATCAGCAGAAAGAATCTCTGCCATTCACCTACCGTAGACGCTTCCCTCGCTGTTATATAATTACAAAGACGGTTGAAAAAACTGATAATTGATAACTGATGCTACCGCAGCGTATTCAAATCAGACCGGTCTCTTCCTACGGTCTCCTCTAGTTCAGTTTGGTGTGGACTGGCTATCGTACATAGAAAAACCCAGTGGTTCTCCAACTCAGTTAAAGGCCTATTAACTGTACGGATCGTAGGTCCGTGGTTGGTCACGCGCCGCAAGGCGCGCTATCGGCCAGGGGACCGAACGGATTGTCTTCCTCTAGGAGTGGTTTATATATATATATATATATATATATATATATATATATATTGTAAGGCTAATAAGGTATATATTGTATATTAAGGTATATTGTAATAAGGTATATTGTAAGGTATATATATATATTGTAAGGATATATTGTAAGACTCTCGAGAGCACTGTCACCTCGTCTTCGTCTTTGCAAACCATCAGACGCATCTTCTTTAGCCTTACAATATTGTTACGAGGCGGCAAGCCTAAGAAAAGCACGACATGATGACAGATGATAATATGGTTTAATGGCTGCCGGCCTAGCGCGAGCGCTCCGTCCCGCGCCACTGCCCTCTTCTTCTTCGTAACACGACCCGGGTCCTCCGAGCGATCGTCCCGATCGGTTGCTTAAATTCTCGAAGATGAGGTGGCGATGACCATGAACACAGAGGATAGAAGAAGATGAAAGGCTTGCCACCAAGATGAACGAGATGATCCGATGAATGGTTGTCCCTGGAGCTCCAGGTCCAGCGGTCGGTCGCCCACAGCCGAAGGTCAGGGGTTAAGGACTCGCCGGACAGCTTGGGCGGGGGTGCCGTCTTGATTTGGGTCGTCGTCGGGTCATGCTGCGTCTGGTCCTGGTCGTCGTGTCTTGTGGTCGGGGCTGGGGACGGGGCTGGGGAAAGCGGCTGGTCGGTTCTGGTCAGGTCGGGCTCGGGTTGAGCTGGCGGCGGAGTCCAGGTCCCCTCGGCCAGCGACGAATGCGAGCAGAAGGTGGCGATGCTCCAGGGACCAGGATGACGAGGAGGAACCCGCACCTCACACCAAATGTTACGAGGCGGCAAGCCTAAGAAAAGCACGACATGATGACAGATGATAATATGGTTTAATGGCTGCCGGCCTAGCGCGAGCGCTCCGTCCCGCGCCACTGCCCTCTTCTTCTTCGTAACAATATATATATAACATGAAGTACCTGACTGCTTACAGGAGTATATACCGCAGTATACGATTCGTCAAAGGAAACAATTATTTGACTCGACGTTTCGATCGGGAGGCCGATCTTCTTCAGTATGTATATATCTCTTGCATGCAGTGTCAGTTATTACACCACCGCTGTGGTAGCTCAGTGGTTACGGCGCTCGGCTGCTGACACGAAAGACGCGGGTTCGATCCTGGCCGCGGCGGTCGAATTTCGATGGAGGCGAAATTCTAGAGGCCCCTATACTCGGCGATGTCAGTGCAGGTTAAAGACCCCAGGTGGTCGAAATTTCCGGAGACGTTCACTACGGCGTCCCTCATAGCCTGAGCCACTTTGGCACGTTAAGCCCCATAAAACAAACCAAACTACACCAGTCATTAAACCCCCACATATTGTTACCCGCTTACAATGAAGTGACTATCATTGCTCTTGAAGATGACGATACTAACAGTTTGTGTTTGAGTGATGTTGGCAGCTTGAAGTATCTTCGACCAGATTTTCTGCCTTATCCCTCCTGTAAATATCTATCTACACAGGTCTGGTTTGGCGTTATCTCATCTCTGTGCACTTTGGCGTGAGCCTGAATCTATCATTTTTGGGTACACTGTCGCCGTCTCACCTCTTCGACAAGAAGATTGCTGGAGGAGCTCTTGCATCATCTTGACCTTTGAGGATTTGAGGAGCACGCTGTTGCTGTCACTTGTACAACGCCTCCACACTTAGGTACAGCCACAGATGTGCTTGTGCCGCTGTTCAAAATTTCTTGCTAGGATCTTATCGACCATCTTGCTAAATGGTACAATATTTTCTTTTCAATGCTTTATTACATTTTGACTTTTGAGTCGCGCTGGAACAATGCACACCTAAGTCGTGCTTTAAGCTACGTGGTGTGATGAGAGAGAGAGGCGCGCTGCATGCGTTGGGATTGACAACGTTGTGCCAGAAACGCGGCACAACAGCAATAGGCCGCAGTGTTCATTGGGTGAGCAAACTCTCGCGTTCAACTATTAACTGCCACCTGCCAGGGTGGCAGGGTGGGCACGCTGCCTAGCCAGTGCGTGGAACGCACTCAAGGTTACAGACGAAAGCCGCGTATAACTGTCTAATACGCCATAGCCAACCCTTTCGCTCTCTGACCAGACTCAACATGAGTTGAAACACACCTAATTTTTTTTTTCTTTGGGGGGGAGGAGGGGCAGCTGTTCTTAAAACCAGTGTCGTCACTTCAGCGGACGCGGTGATGCGACGCTTGTATTTTCTTCCAATCTTTCCTCATGCCTCCGTTCCTGTCCCATGTTTCCGAGAATCAGGCTTTTCGTCAGCTAACACGAGCTCTAATTCCTCCGTGTTCGTACCCTCTCCAACATAGTCTCACTCGGGAGGAGGAGATATCCGTGCGCAGGATTCGTGCAGGAGCGGCTCTGACTCCCTCTGTGCGTCATAGTGGTGTGTCAAATGTTTAGAAGTGACTGACAAGTGTGCCCAGTGTGATAAAAACACTCGCTATGGACTTGCCCCGCTGCAGCCTCGTGAGATGACGCTTCCTAAGGAAGGTAGGCTTGCGATGGGACATTGCAGGTGACTATCGCAAGTGGACACGTGATAATCGCTTTATCGAGAGCATTTGGCACTTTTTAAGCGAGGCTTGTTTAGTCCTTCTTCTTTCTTTCTCTTTCTCATTATGCTTAATGGCTAATATCGCGAAAAAAAATTGGCTGTGGTTTAGCTCTGGCTAAACCTGGAGCATTGCAAAAGCAACATCGGCGCGTAGCCATGCATTGTTGTGTGAGCTACACTGCCCACAGTCTCGCCGTTTCGCGTGCTCCTGCACGACCATACTGCGCATGCGCGAGTAGCAACTGACGCCATTATGCACAGCAGGCGAGCCTCGCCGCGCGCTCTCGCCTTCCTTTGTTCCAAATGAACGGCGTGTAAAATGTTGACAACGCCACTGCCAATTAATTAACACAATGAACGCAGATGGCCTATGGCTTCAGTGGAGCGTTTCTGCCACAACCTTGTCAATGCCTGCAGCTCATATCTCTCTCTCTCATCACCCCACGTACCTATAAGCACGATTCAGGCGTCCACTGACCCAGGGAGCCATTATGCGCGCCTCCTTTCCTTAAAATGATCGCAGTGGTGCTGGTGGTGAAACTTTATTACCAGCGGATATAGAGGAGCGACCCGAAGTCGCTCCCCGCTTAAACGGCGGCCGCCATCCTTTGCGCAGCGGCGGCGTCTTCAGCCACCTGGAGGAGCTTGATCTGTGTCCCCGGGTTGGGGCTGAGCAATAGAGCCTCCCAGTGAACAGAGTCGTTAATGAATCGACTCGTGGGTAGGGACTGCAGGCAGTTCGAGATCATATGATTTAGATCTGCTTTCATATCACAATTTTCGCATTTCTCTGAGTAGAGTCCTTCCGAATAGAAGCTACACACTTGGGGATTTGGATAGGTGTTAGTTTGAAGTCTACGCCAGGCTTTGGCCTGTTGCTTGGAGTGTAAAACGCCGTCAACCCCAACGCCGATGAACCTATGGCTTCAAGCGCCACGTTTCTGGCAGAACGTTGCCAAAGCCATCGCATGCAGCGCACTCCTGTCACTACCGCCACTTGAGTCATGGTTGAGGTGTCCTCTGTTCAAGGGGGCAGTTATGTGCCTTCCCTCTAGTTCAGGTGTCCACCGAGCTGTAGACACCTCACCCTCATCTCAAGAGAGAGAGAGAGAGAGAAAACTTTAATGCAACAGGAATTCGGGGCACGCCCCAGGGTCCCCGCACGACCCCACTCCACTCAAGTGTTTATGTTCCTGAGGTCCATAACACTGGCAGCCCGGCCGGTGGCGATGGTCTGTACGGCCGGGTCCTCCGAGCGCAGCAGGGTCTCCCAGTCCTCCCAGGTCTTCAGGTTCTCTAGGTCCCGCGGGGGAGGGTCCGCCGCGCAGAAGAATAGGATGTGGAGGGAAGAAGCGAAGGGTTCTGGGCATAGGGCGCATGCCGGAGTAGGGAAGGAGGGATGATAGTGGGCTAGGGTAAGGGGCGAGGGGATAGTGTGTGTCTGTAATCTGCGCCAGAGTGTTGCGTGTCTGTTATCTAGGGAGGGGTGGGGCGGTGGGTAGAGCTGGCGTGAGGCTCTGTATACCTGGGTCAGCTCACTGAATGAGTGCATGCGCTCCTTCGTGAATCCCGCATCCGAGGACACCTGACCCCGGTTTAAAAAACCTCGAGCTAAAAGGTTGGCGGCCTCGTTTCCGGGATTCCCGGAGTGCGCAGGCACCCATATGAGCTCCACTTGGCGGGGCGGGGGTGCATCGGGCGAGTCCAGTATGCCAAAAGCAGGGACATGGATTCGGCCTCGAGCAAAATTTAGAATCGCAGTTTTTGAATCACTGAAAATGTACCGGGCTTCCGTGCGGGTGATTGCGAGTGCAATGGCGGCTTCCTCTGCAGCCTCTGGGGAGGTGTCGGGAGGGAGAGGTAGTGTGATGAGGGCAGACAAAGAGGAGTCCACCACAGCTGCTGTCGCTTCATCACCTGTGCAGGCAGCGTCCACCCGTACGGCGTCCGGCTCGGAGCCGTACGCTCGATGGAGTGCCTTCGCACGGGCTCTGCGGCGCTGCTCATGGTGGGACAGGTGCATGCTCCTCGGGAGCGGCCTGATCAGGAGCTCCCGGTGAAGGGATCGTGGGATGGCGACGAGGGTTGGGTCGTTGGCAGGTATTCTGATTCCGAGGCAGTCCAGGATATACCGACCTGTGGAGGTTTTTGTGAGCCTGATGTATTGGGCCTGTCGGTGGGCCTCCACCTGTTCCCCGGTCGTGTTGTGGAGGCCCAAGCCTAGTAATCTGTCCGTGGGTGTGTTCAGAAGAAGATGAAGTGGTACTTTGAATGCCTTGCGAATCAAAGCATCCAAAGCGTTTATGTGATGTTTGGATAGTTGTAAGTATGGGGTAGTGTACAGCACACGGCTGAGGACAAAGGCATGAATGAGGCGACATAGGTCACGCTCCTTCATGCCTCTATGATGTCCCGAAACCCTGCGGATGAGGTGCGATATCGCGCCTACAACCTGCTTGAGTTTCTTCAGAGTGGTGGTGTTTGTGCCATCGTACTGGATGTTCAGGCCCAATACACGGAGGGTACCAACCTCAGGTACCGGGTCACCATTCAGTTCAATGCCAATGGGGGAGCGGGGACAGCGGTGGTTCTTAGGACGGATGAGGAGCAGTTCGGACTTCTCTGGGGAGCAAGACAGTCTGATGGTCCGTGCGTAATTTTGGGTGAGGGTGGCTGCTTCCTGTAAGGTGTTCTCTATGTCGCCGTCACTGCCGTGGGTGGTGCACAGGGTGATATCGTCGGCATAAAAAGTGTGCTTCAGATGGGGAATAGTTGCCAATTTTCGGGCGAGGGGGATGAGGGTAATGTTAAAGAGAAAGGGGGAAAGGACGATTCCTTGAGGGGTGCCGATACTCTGAAGCGTGTAGGAGGGGGAAGACAAAGGGCCGAAGTGTATCTCAGCCGCGCGATCAGTGAGAAATGCTTGAATGCAGGCATACGTGCGCACACCCACATTCAATGGGGATAGGGCAGTCATGATCGCCTGATGTGCAATGCGATCAAAAGCTTTGGCAACATCCAAAGCTAAGACTGCCTTGGTGTGACCTGGAAGAAGTGGGTCAAAAAGTTCGTGTGTGAGTTGCAGCATGGGGTCCTGTGGGGATAGATGGGGGCGGAATCCCACCATGCTATGCGGGTAAAGATTGTTGTCTGCCATTTGACTTGTGAGTATCGCTAACACAACATGCTCGAGGAGCTTCCCGAGGCATGAGGTTAGCGAAATCGGGCGAAGGTTTTGAATAGTAAGTGGTTTGTTGGGTTTGGGTATGAATATTACCTTCGCGTGGCGCCACGACTGCGGGAGGCTACCCTCCCTCCAGCACTGGTTGAAGTATTTCGTAATCTGGGGGATCGATCGGTCGTCCAGATTACGGAGCATGGAGTTTGTGATTTGGTCTGCACCAGGTGCGCAGTTGGCCGCGGAGAATCAGGAGGGCCGCTCTGACTTCCGTCTCCGTGATGTAGGTGTCGAGTGTGGGATTTGCTTGTCCTGTGTAGTGCGGAGGTGTCCGCATGTTGAAGCAATTCTGGATCTGCTCCAGCCAGTGGGCAGGCGTGTGCAATTTCCTTTCCATTATTCCTTCAGTCAAAACAGCTTGCCTCATCAGCAATTACAATGAAAAACAATGGAGGAATGTCGGACCTATCGCTCGAGTTTAGAGCGTAACCGTGGTTAAAACCTACCTAACTTTTTTGAGTACAGGAAACGGAGCAGTAACTGTCTCACTCCTTGGTGGACACGTCAGCCGCTCAGTTGCACCACAATTTTGATATGAAAACCAGACAACGCATCCAATTCAACAAACTGTACTTCAGTGATCGGTTCGAACCCCTTTTGCAAGTTAGCCGCCAACTTCAAAAGCACATGTAAGCTTTATGCAAGAAGAAATCATGACACCACACGCAATGCTATCAGAGAAAAGGTTGCGTAACAATTCCGGCACGAATGTCACCACATGAATGGTGCCGCATGGAGCTCAGCCAGTGGCTGGCGTCTATTAGCAAGCGGCATATAAAGGATTGCCTGAACACGCGGTGCTCGGCTTGCAGTGCGCGTCATACGGGCGCTTGATGACGCCACCCTTTCCAAGCATTGGAATGTTCTTTATAAACCAGGAGTACCCGTGTTACATATGACAGGTTTTTTATTGCGAAAGCGATACTGCTTGCACTTTTCTGCCATCGATGGGGGTCCATCCTTCGCTCCGCCGGAGCTGCGGCGCGCTACCACGGGACCGCGTGACGTCACGACAAGAGGACACGATAAATAAATAAAAAATGCCCTGGCATAGCCTATGGTTAAGCCTAGGATGCGACGCATAGTTTTGCGGTATGGCGAGCCGCCCTCTCCCTGGCCGACATCTCGCTGCTCAACTGACTCAACGAGTGCGTCGCCTTTTGCGTGACGTCAGTATCTCCTAGCGGTAGGAGCGGGAGTTAGGCCGCCGGCGGAGGCTGCGCGTGCGCAAGCGAGCGCACGAGGCCCCAGCTTTCACAGCTGTTGTGACGTCATATCACGTGGTGCGCCGATGAAGGTCAAGTGGTAGCTACGCGGCCGTGCGCGGCGCAGCAAGGAAGAGCTCGGTTGTGCGAGTAATATGCTTCGCATAATAAATAAAACCCAATAGAAAATTGGTCGAGTTGGGGAAGCGAACCACGGTCTTCGGAGGGCGAGACGAGCATGCTACCACTCCGCCATGCCAGCTCTCTTTTTTTGTCTTTATTGCCCGCATGAACAAAGGGGCGTCTAGTAAATACGGTCTTTTCGTTCACTCCCATCTTCCTCCCTTCCCGTTACGGCGTGGTTCAGGTGTCCACCTATATATGTGAGACAGATACATTTCCTTTCCTCAAAAAGCAATTCACGGACGAGCAAGGTGTAGAGCCGAACGGGCGATGGAGAGAGAGCGAGAGAAAAACTTTAACAGGAATTCGGGGCACGCCCCAGGGTCCCCCCACGACCCCACTGCACTCAAGTGGTTATGTTCCTAAGGTTCATAACACTGGCAGCACGGCCGGTGGCGATGGTCTGGACTGGCTGGCAGCGTTGCAAGGCGCTTTGCGTTCCACTCAGACGCGAAGCTTGACATCTTAACTACACACCAGTGACACAAGGAGCAACACCGCGCTTAACGCTTTTGCCTCACCGCACTTTAGGTAAACAAAGTGCCCCCCTGAATTTTTTCATGCATACCTACCTTACTCAGCCGCTGTCGCAGCTCAGTGGTTGAGGCGCTCGGCTGTTGACCCAAAGGACGCAGGTTCTTTCCCTACTACAGCATACGAATTTCGGTGGAGGCAAAATTCTAAAGGCCCGTGTACTAGTCGATGTCAGTGCACGTCAATGAATTCCGAGGTCGTGAAAATTTCCGGAGCACTTCATTACGGCGTTCCAGAGTGCCTCAGTCACTTTGGGACGTTAAACCTCCAAAATCAATCATACATCACTGCGGCACTGGCGCGAGTGGTCCTGGTTCTTGGTATCCGCCTATTCTTTAAGTCTCTCCTCTTCATTTGACGTCAGCAGCAGCAGCCAGGTGACAAGAGGGGCAGCTGGTGGTGATAAAATTTATTAGGCAGGGACGGAGGTATCTTTCGTTGAGCCTCTAAGGGAGCGAACCTTACAAGCACTAGGTGGGGGTCTCTAGTATGGGACCCCAGTGGCGGTGGCCACCGTGCGGGCGCGCCCTACTAAGGCTTGCTGGACCTGTAAGTCGCGGCAGCCGAGCATGTGATAGGTGATAGGTGTCATGTGATAGGTGTCCGAAGACACCGCAGAACAGTGCGGGCAGCGGCCGCTAAAGGAGGGGTCAAAATGCTTTAAGGCGAATGCCTTTAATGTCTCATCGTTGTAAGCAGCAGTTGTCGACAGAAATGTCACGCTTTTCAATTGGTCGAAACGGTCGTGACGTCAAAGTGCCCGAATTTCAAACGGGGCCAATTGTACTTTGGCTAGTAACCATGCAACCAACTGAAGGGATCGTATAGTGATGCTCCAAGTGGGACTGAGCTTAGTTAATTGCTTAATTACCCAATTAGCCTAATTAACTTTTCTACTCAGGCCATATAAATAAATAAAACCGAGTAGTAAATTGGTCGAGCTCGGGAATCGAACCCCGGTCCTCGGCGTGCGAGTCGAGCATGCTACCCACTCCGCCATGCCAGCTCGATGGTTTGGAATGAACAAAGGCGCGTCTAGGGAATACGGTGTCTTCGCTCACTCTCATTCTCCTCCCTTTCCTCCTGGCGAGGTTTAGGTATTCACTGAGGTATGAGAGACAGATACATTTCCTTTCCTCAGAAACCAATTTAACGACGAGCGAGGCGTAGAACCGAATGGGCGATGGCGTTCTATGGACTCCCAGGCAGCGTTGCAAGACGCTGTCGCGTTGCGCTCTTAGAGGCGAAGCTAACATCTTAACCACACGTCAGTGACGACACTTTAGGTCAAAAAAGTGCCCCCCTGAATTTTGACGGCTGTCCATCGAGGTATGCGAGACAGTTACTGCGCCATTTCCTTTCCTCAAAAAGCGTTGCGCTGAAAAGGCAACGCATCGCGCCGAACGGGCGGTGGCGTTCCGTGGACTCCCTGGCCGCGCTACAACACGCTGTTGCGTTCCACTCCTAAAGGCGAAACTTAAGCGTCATTAATTAGCAGTTAATTAGCATTCAGGCATTAATATTTAATTAACCATTAATTAGCGATTTCTCATCAATTAGTAATTAGTACTCAATTATATGTGACGCCACCAGTGCCACAGAAGCAGCGAAAGTGGTGCGGAAAACGCTTTCGCCTCTTCGGGTTCGATTCCCGAGCTCGACCAATTTACTACTCGGTTTTATTTATTTTATGGCCGGACTAGAAAAGTTAATTAGGCTAATTGGGTAAATACGCAATAACTAAGCTCAGTCCCACTTGGAGCATCACTATACGATCCCTTCAATTGGTTGCATGGTTACTAGCCAAAGTACAATTGGCCCCGTTTGAAATTCGGGCACTGTGACGTCACGACCGTTTCGACCAATTGAAAAGCGTGACATTTCTGTCGACAACTGCTGCTTACAACGATGAGACAATAAAGGCTTTCGCCTTAAAAACTTTATTTACACAGGAATTCGGGGCACGCCCCAGGGTCCCCGCACGACCCTACTGCACACAAGTGTTTATGTTCCTAAGGTCCATAACACTGGCAGCACGGCCGGTGGCGGTGGTCTGCACGGCCGGGTCTTCCGAGCGCAGCAGGGTCTCCCAGTCCTCCCAGGTCTTGAGGTCATTAAGAGGGTTTCAAATTGGGCTAGTTGGTAGTTAACATAGTCAAACATAATTGCGCTTGGGACAAAACAGGGACGACACAAACTCTCGTGCGCAAACTGTCAACTGAAGTTTTATTGCGATGAACACACATAAATTTTGGTGATTTATGTTATGACGTGAACCTTATGTGTGTTCATCACAATAAAACTTCAGTTGACAGTTCGCGCACGAGTTTGTGTCGTCCCTGTTTTGTCCTGTATTTTCAAAAGCGCAATTATGTTTCACCATGTTTTCTAGGTCCCTCAGGGGAGGGTCAGTCGGGCAGAGGGAAAGTATGTGGAGGGAAGAGGTGAAGTGTTCTCGGCATAGAGCTGGCGTGAGGCTCTGTACGCCTGGGACGTGCCACGAATTCCTATCGTAATAAAGCTTTTCTCTCTCTCTCTCCCATCTTCCGTCCACCCATTTACCCATGCGCACTTCGGTATGTATAGCGGAGCCCACAACAAAACATGTCGCCTGTATCCTTAGTCCGCAGGCTTTTCATCGATGGACTCAAGAGAATTTTATTGGACCCCATGGTTACACGATAAGGGACCACAGTCCCTCAAAAAATACAAGAGTACAGTTCGCGACTAGTGTCGCTCGATTACGGAAAAGCGATCACTCAAGGTACGACGGCGACTCCTGTCGCCCTGCAAACAAAAGTCATTCACTGCACGTAATAATCATCATCATCGATGTGACTTTTGTGTTTCATGTTTAGAAAAAATTTTATTTACATATGTACACATGCCAAGTTACCAGGTACAGTGACATTTTCAAGAACACATGACAATAAGCATGTAAGGCGAGCCAATTAAACAGCTACCATAAACATCTCTAACTAATATGAATTGCTCGTGGGCGATGTAAAACAGAATAGAATACCTATTGACACAAGGGTGAAAAGGCAATAATTTGACATTGAAATATTTAAAAAGACACCTTAGCGCCAGTTTGGCCTAAAAACCAGGACAAGACGACTATTATTCACAGAAATGAATGGGCATGACCATTGCCGGAGGAACTCTTCCGCACCCAAGAAAAAGAGTTCCTCGGACAAAAAACTGATGAGCTCCCGTCGGAGACGGCCGAGAATCGGCCACACAGCGCGGCGTCGAAAGCCACCAGCGACCGCGGCGCATCGACTGCGCCATAAACTAAAAAGACCCGCAACAATTAACAGGCGAGCAAAACGGCCGCTGGTGAATCGGTCGCGGGAGACGAAATACGAAATGCCCTGCCCACGGAATCCCGCATGAACCGCGCGCCAAAAGACACGCGCTACCACGCAGGTGACTGTAGCGTGGCGATTAGATTCCGGGAGTGGGCAATTCGGACAGATACTGGAGCGTAAAACACCCCATCGCTCTAACCGATCACAAGTAGGGAGCACTGCCCAGCCAAGTTTACAGACAAAGTCGCGTAGATGGTCTGGGAGAGGTGTCGACGCTAAGCGCGCCCACTGAACGCGGCGCATAAGTGAGCGGCGAGCCGCCGGCACAACAGGCAACAACAGCGAGCCCATAATGTCCACCACACGGTCTGCGACGATGTTGACATCAGGTGCTACTGCTGTTACATGCCTGTAAAAGGCCACTGACGAGGCATAGAAAGCGGAAGGTTGCTCTGACTGAGGTCCATGATTAACGGGGGCCGCGGGATCCAAAAAGCGCAAAGAAGGGCCCAAAAAGTACCGAGTCAGGGTTCGCGCCGGAGACGCGTTTCCTAGCAGGATACGCAAAATACCCTTTAAAGCTAACAGCGAGGACGTAACAGACAAATTTGGAAAGGCAAAACCTCCTCTCTCCCGTGGTTGTCCAAGAACAGCACGAGCCACAAGCTCGGTACCGCCTGACCAAAAAAAATTACCGACGATTACGTTACTTCCTAATGCGAAATTTGAGCGCAGCAAATAAGCTGTTTCACCTTTTCGATAGATTGAGGCAAAGGAATCGAGCAACACATGTATGCGCTATCACAGAATTTTTTTTTTTTATTTTTCACACGTATTCCTTTAACAAAGACTGCACTAACAGTTCTTGACAGTCATGAAGGAAGCTTTGTGGTCGGAGAAATAGAGTGATATATGTTCAAATTGGTACACCAATGCTTGATTCTCAAAGACGAGATCTATACAAGTGCCTCGCGAGGTTGTCACAGCCGTGGGACGCGTTACGAGCGAGAGGAACGGGATGTTCTCCCGTATAAGTGTTAGGAAATTGCTGTTTGTCTTTATGTCAACATTAAAGTCCCCCACTACTAACATCGGTGTGGATCGATGGACGGTTAATGCGAGTTGCAGGAAGTGCACGACGTCTTTCGTGAGTGCGGTAGGGGCGAAGTAGGCAGCTACTACCAGCAAGCCGTTGGGCAACTTTGCGGCGCACAGTTCGCCAACTTCATGTGACGTGCCAAACATTTCGACTGGTATTGCAGAGAGACCTGTGCGCAAGTAGATAGCGACTCCCGCCGCTCTGTTGTGGTCTCTGCGAGCACCACAGCAGTATAGGAAATCTATGATTTCGAGAGGCTCTTCGGGATCCATCCAGGTTTCAGCAAAGCAAAGTACAGAGGAATGGCGCAGAATGTGATCGTGGTGTACGTCCTTGGCATGTGCGGCAAGGGAGCGTACGTTAAGATTGTGGTTGTGAATGATGAATCAATTGCTGCCAGCGAATGACGCGTCCATTGGCTGTCTGCGTGTGTTACTGATGTGTGGTTAACATGTTAAGCTTCGCCTGTAAGAGTGGAACGCGACAGCGTCTTGCAACGCTGCTAGGGAGTCCACAGAACGCCATCGCCAATTCGGCTGTACGCCTTGCTGGACGGTAAATTTATTTTTTGAGGAAAGGAAATGTTCTCTCGCATATCTGGGTGGGCACCTGCACCTCGCCGTAAGGGAAAGGGGGAAGATGGGAGTGAACGAAGACGCCGTATTAGCTAGACGCGCCTTTGTTCATTCCAAACCATTCAGCTGGCATTACGGAGTGGCTAGCGTGCTCGTATCGCACTCCGGAGACCCTGGTTCGATTCCCCAACTCGACCAATTTCGTTCTCGGTTTTATTGATTTATGCGGTCTAACTAGAAAGGTTAATTAGGCTATTTCATATTTATATTATTGTATTTATATCCATCGTGTTCTGTCATTAACCTGTCAATTGTTGGAACTGTCTAGGATGTTCGACACAACGTATATGAAACGAGCAACGTCTTACTGAGTGGGGAAGTGCGTGGTGGTGGAGGGAACGCGGCTTCGTACTTATCTGTTTTTTTCAGCAGCGTCTCCTTCCGCGGACGCTGTTGTCGCTGCGGCGCGCGTCTTTTCTTTTCTTCTGACCTCTTCATTCTCCTGTATATTAATTAGGCTAATTGATTAATTAAGCAATTAACTAAACTCAGTCCAACTTAGCTGCAGCATCACTATACGATCCCTTTGATTGGTTGCATGGTTACTAGCCAAAGTACAATTGGCCCCATTTGAAATTCGCGCACTGTGACGTCACGAGCATTTCGACCAATTGAAAAGCGAGACATTGGGGGCGGAGCTGGTTACGAGGCCGACGCCGACGACGACGCGAAACCCAGGAACGGACGCCAAAGAGCTGCGCTCTAAAAAAGAAAAAACTGTAGTCTGCACCCGCCTTATGACACGGAGGGGTGGTTTAACAGTACAGCAAAGGTACCAGAAGGCACCGAGAATGACTGACTGAACCAGGTAGCGCCTCTCAAGCAGAGGCAGGTCGAATGTCTGCGCCCTTCGCACACGAGCTGTAATGTCGTTGACGACCGAAGACCACACACCATCCCATATTCCAGCACAGTCGTAGGTCACACCTAAAATGCGCATCTGTGCGCACAACTGCAAAGGTACTGCAGATGAAATACGATTCTGGGTAGACCCCGCAAAAAAGTAACAACTCTTCGGGTAATTAAGAGCAGCTCCAGACAAGGAGGCGTACTCACGAAAAACATTTAGAGTTTCAAGCAAGCTGCGTTCGTCAGCTAAGTACAGTGTGATGTCATCTGCATAAGCAGTGACGCGTACCGCTTCGCTCCCTGGCAAAGCCAGACCTCTAATAAGGGAGTGGCGATTCACTGCCAAGAGGAAAGGCTCTAATGCTAAGACATACAAAAGGGGGGAGAGCGGACAACCTTGACGGACGCCACGGCGAACATCAAACGCGGTACTTTCCCGGCCATCGAGGAACAGAGTGCTTGAAATATCTCTGTACACCTCTTTAATGAGAAGCACGAAAGAAGCTGGGAAACCGAAAGCATCCAGCGTCCCGTAAATATACCCGTGCTCTAAAAAGTCGAACGCCTTCTCTTGATCGACTAAACTCAGTGAGCCAGAACTCTGCCAATGCTGATTACTCCGCTGTTGTATAAAGATGCTACCATCATGTCTTTTATTCGAGCGTTCAAAGATGGCTTGGCTGAAAGCGCAACTATTTGCATTTATATTAATTATATTTTGATGTCCAGTAACGCAGTTTGAAAAGAATGCAGCGCTGGGATACTTACAAAACGTTACAATATTTCGTCGCCTGTCTCCTGACCGTTATCCGAGCGCAGTTCATAATCAGTGCTGCGAAGGACAATAAGTTAGCCGATCTAGACGACACTAGTCTAGACAGGTATGTGAAGATGAAAATTGGTATATGAGGAAAGGAAATGAGCAGCAATTTTCGCATCTCGGTGGACATCCGAACCGCGCCGTAAGGGAAGGGAGGAACTGTCGAGGGAAAGAAGAAAGAGAGAAAGGGGTAGTTGTGGTGTAAACATTTATTTGGAAGGAAGAGGAAGTATGCTTGGAACAGCCCGTTGAGGGGCCAGTCCTTTAAGTACCAGATGGCGGTCCGTAATTTGGGACCCCAATGGCTGTGGCCGCCACCTGGGACACGCAGACTGGATCAACACCGAGGATACCCTCGGCAGCGACCGCTGCATCATCAACACCACTGTTTATACACGCCCCTTAAAGCGCCCTACCACACTAGCACGCATCCCAAATTGGACCACCTTTCGCAAAAATTTCCCATCCGACACCAACACGAACATCACAGAGCAAGGATACGCAAACTGGTCCCGGTCAGTCATATCGCACCTTCGCTCCCACGAGAAGCAGATACAGCTTACAGAGGTGGTCACGGACGCGGACAACCACCTCCTCCACCTCTGGGAAGCGCGCCGCGGCCTCACGCGCCGCTGGAAGCGCCAGAAACACAACAAGAAGCTCAAAGCGCGCATTGCGGACCTCACCCGGCAGGCAGCAGAGTACGCGGCCCAACTCGCTGACTCCAACTGGGTAGATCGCTGCAACACGGCGGCGAGGCAGATGTCGAGCCGCAACACGTGGCGGCTCTTCCGAGCCCTCATCAACCCAACACATAGCCGCACAGAAACGCAGAAGCAAGAGAGAGAGAGAGAAAACTTTATTTACAAAGGAATTCGGGGCACGCCCCAGGGTCCCCGCACGACCCCACTGCACTCAAGTGTTTATGTTCCTGAGGTCCATAACACTGGCAGCACGGCCGGTGGCGATGGTCTGCACGGCCGGGTCCTCCGAATGCAGCAGGGTCTCCCAGTCCTCCCAGGTCTTGAGGTTCTCTAGGTCCCGCGGGGGAGGGTCCGCCGGGCAGAGGGAAAGGATGTGGAGGGAAGAAGCGAAGGGTTCTGGGCATAGGGCGCAAGCAGGAGTGGGGAAGGAGGGATGATAGTGGGTTAGGGTAAGGAACTACACAAAGCCATGCACGCCTTCCAAGGAAATACAACGCAGTTGGCACAGGCGCTCCGGGATCGCTACCTGTGCACAACGCAGGACGCCCGCAGATCGGCCTACTCCTACGCCGGCAGGGAAAACTCGTAGTTGGACAAGCCTTTCCAGCTTCACGATCTGCGGGCGGGTCTGGCCAAAATGAAGAGGGGCACCACACCGGGCCGGGACAAGGCCACCGTCAAACATTTGGCGAACCTTCCTGATTCAGCGTACCAGTGCCTTCTAGAATACATCAATGCGATCTGGACGGGGGAAACCCCGCTCCCCATTGACTGGAAGACGGCTCTTGTCACCTTCATCCCGAAGGCCGGGAAACCGATCGACACGGACAACCTCCGCCCAATCTCTCTAGCCTCGTGTGCATGGCCAGGATTCTGGTTCATGCGCCCTTAGTTCACAAATCTGCCACCACGCGCCGCATGAAGTTGAGCTCCTCCTTCTCCTCTTACATTCCTCCTTCCTGGATTGGGGGAGAGATGCCTTCCCCTTCCCGCATTCTCCACTTTGTGCGCGCTCCCCTCACGTGAACCCAACTTTTCGGTGCCCCGGCAGAGATTCTCTTTATTCTTTTGTCACCCAGCGTATTCAAGGCGCGCTGATTGTGTCGCTCCCCTACCCGCTCCCTTCTTTGCTGGGGTGAAAGAAAAGAAGCCGGACCGTGGCTAGTGCGGTGTACGCATGCCAACTTCGTCAAAAAATTTGGGGGTGGTTTAGCCCTGCTAGCTACGAAATATTTTTCGAAAGCAAGTTTTTTATGTGGTCCCGACGCGCTCGCTCGTGAGCGAGCGCGTCGAGACCGGCCGTGCTATGCTTTGGTTGTTTGCTTTGAGAGGTTGAGTCGTGCCACATGAAGGCGTACTTTAATCAAAAGTGCTCCCATCGGAGTGAGGCTATACCATGGGCTGCTGCATAAAGTGCGACAAGAAAGCGCACCCGGGGTGGATAGAGGAGATTACAAGGACACTTTTGCGTGATAGGTGCATTTTTTATTAAGCGCGTACAGTGACCACATATGCATAATGACACTGATATTGCGTACGCATTAACAATACAAAAGCAATGAAACTTCCAGGGACACTCGTTCAAGCAGTGAAATGCGTAATTCCCGACGCTCATACTTAGAGCTCACTCACGAATACTTGTATGTGGCTCTTACTCTGTGCATTAAAAATATTAAAATCGTGTATTAATCACTGCATTTCAACACTCATGTTATTGGCCTCGATAGCAGTCAGCTCTTCGAAACTTCTGTCGATGTGGTGAAAATGCAGTACGAATGCGTTGAGTGAGCAAGTGCTGCAGTATAACAAGCGGCAACACCTGATGCTGCGCTTCATGCTTGTTTCACTGACTCATTGTGCGCGGTACGTGATTTATCCAATGTAACAATTAGTAGTGTGGTAGTTCACATTTTTTCTAGGTTGGTAAAGTGCCTCCGATGATTATTCGTTCACCGTCGATAAGGGCTTTACCACTGCTGCAAGCGATGCTAGTTTTGGAAAATATTCCAGTGGTGTACGCAAACTATGAAGAGCTAAAGAAGACTTCACAAACGGCATGCTGGGAACTATTCCGAAGCGTTTCCCGTCTGTTCGGCAAGAAACTACGCCTTTACCCAGAGCAGCACTCAAGAGTCAAACCTTAGTTAAATGTTGTTGATTATGATTTAAATTTCTTGAGAAATGAAGAGAAGTTATTTTTAGATAGCACGACGTTTAAAAGCTGACTGGGTTTCTCAAGCGCGGCGGCTTGGCGCTCCACCCCGCCCGCTTGTGCAGTGGGCCGCTCGCGCGATTCATTAGCGAGAGGACGCTACGTGCGCGCGGCCCTGAATATGCAGTGAATTTACCCGTCACGGATGCGAATACGTGCAACAATACCTAGGCGCTCGCACGCGAGTGGCGCGAACATATAATTTTTTTTTCATTTTGGAATGTTGTGCAAAGCTACCCCTGCCTTTTTTCTCTGTCGCTCCGCTACGTACTTCTCGCTTTCCTCTCCCTTTGCCTTTAATTACACCGGCGCAGCTCCAATGTTTGAGGTCATCATCATCATCATCATCAGCCTGACTACACCCACTGCAGGGCAAAGGTATTCGATAGCACTCACCGCAGCCGGCAACATTTTTAATTTCGTTAGTTTATTTTTGTCAACTGTTATTGCCTCTGGCAAACCACTACTACTACTACTACTTCTTAAAGGAGGGACTGCAGGGGAGTTGCAGGTTCTTTTTAAGCCCACAAACGCGGGTTAAGAAGAGGGAGCCATTTCCAGGGAACGATTAACATTCCCCCGCGACTTTTAAATCAGCCAGGGCAACAGGTTGGGCATGTTGGTTACTCATTTGCATTTGTGATGGAACAGCGCAAAAACCGGTGTCCCGGTGTTTACTCTGTTCCATCACACACACAAAAAAAAAATTAACTGTGCCATGACTTAGGGCCGTTTCACATGCATGCGATTCTCGCCTGCGACGCTGTGATTGGGGAGGTCCGTCGGTCTAGCCGCAGACGGCCTGCGACCAAGTTCCGTCCGGTTGGAATTCAGTCGCAGCGTCGGTGTGCTCGCTCTGCGACTGACCAATGGGCAGCGCCGAGACGGCGCGTGTCACGTGGGAGCTGTTGCCTCGGCCACGGCCGGTCTCGAGGCGCGCGTGTCGAGACCGCCGCGGCAACAGCTCCCACGTGACGTCACGTCACGCGCCGTCTCGGCATGGGGTCACGTGGGAGCTGTTCCCGCGGCGTAATCCAAACTGTTTATTCTAATCACAACATGCCAAATATTGCCTTGCATCTAAAAACACGCTGGCCATAACATCGTCAACACATTCCGTGCAGCCTTTCTGTCGCGTTTAATCGTGGGTTGCCTATGCAAACATCGACCAACCTTGCGTGTCCCTCCGACCGAATTCGCTGGGTACGCGTTGCATGTGAAAGCACTGTGCGAAAATCGCACTGCGGCGTCACCGACTTGGCCGGCTATTTTCGTTCTGCGCAAATCTGGCTCGGACTCGAGCACAATGGTTCTGTTGAAGTCAGTCCTGTTGACAGACGCCTCGAAGGGCTAGGCCACCGCGCTTCGCTCTACGTTTATTTGTTTGATGTAAGCATTGTGCTGCTTCACCTTACCGCCATATTTCACAGCCTACGACACCAAGCACTTGAAGCAAGGTATTACATACCACGCCTTAGGCCTTTTCTTTAGGATGACTGTCTTTGGGACGGTGGAGGAGGCGTCCGATAATGGTGGCCGGCTTGTGTGTAGTTTACATCCCTTCCTTTTTGAGAATACTGGCCAAGGTTTCGCTGACTTCGTCTTAATCAAAACTTGCTTGCATTTCACTGTACCCTTCGGACATGACTTTTTGGCAGTGTTCTTCCCACAAAGGCAACAAGAACAAGACGCACTGTTGGCAACATCAAACCCTACTGAAAAAAAGGTCTATGATGCAATAACCTCACAGAGGCTTCATCATAGAATATCGTGCAATTTTTGTGATATATCATACAATTTGTATGATATTCTGTGACATCTCTATGATGACTGTGTGATTTTACAGAAATGTATGACATTTCTATGATAATTTTCTATGATTCGTGTGATAAGTATATGATATTTGTATGACAAACTGTATGAGTTTATTGCATCATACAACTTTTTCCAGCGGGGAACTAATGAAGAAGGGGGAGGTGTAGTATCATGAAGGGCGAAGGATGAAGTGACTCATGTGAGCTGTTGCATAGGTAGAGAGAAATTGTTGTTATTTTTTAAGAGCGGTTATTTTGCAACGGGGGATCGGTCGTGGGTGGTAAGGGGGCGGGAGAGAAAATGACAGTAGGGGGGTCTCCTGTTGTGCCTTTGCCTGCCTTTCTTTTTTCCCCCTTTTACTTTTCCTCGAGTCGTAGAGCGCAGACCGTGGTTGCTTCTGGAGTGCGCTGTTTTTCTGCTCCCTACAGTGAAACAGGACGGAGTCAGCGCCTCTGCGAAAACGGCCCGGAAAGGTCTCATACATGAACGCACTCTTGTCTCTAGGCTTTCACAAAAAAAAAAAAAACTTACAGCCGGTAATGTGTCAGTCCTGGCGAAGGGTCACTCCATGCGCGAAAGAAATCTCCCAAAAATGACATCAGAGCTTTTGCAGAGGATCAGTTACATTCTTTAATGCCTTCCACCAGCTTAAAGGGGCCCCGCGATGATTTCCTCGGTACCAGTTAATATCGTTAAATAGATTCGTCATGCTTTCCAGAGACCAGAGCAAAAAGAATTATTGAAATCGGAGCATGCAAACGAAAGTTATTCCACTCTGAAAATTCGAAATGAAAAACTCACACTAAAACGCACCTCACTCGCCCATTTCACTCACCCAGTGCCGAGATTGGGCGCTACCAATCAGAACCGCACCTAGCGCACACGCAGCGGAAGCATGCATGCAGTTGTTGCTTTGTCGGGGCTGTAGACAGCCGAGCATTTTGACGGCGTCTGCCCCCTGTGTACGCGACGCCGTAGTCAGGGCAGGGGTGACTAACAACAAAGGAAGCTCCCCGAAGTTCCTTTTTAGGTCGGAGTGGAAGGCTGTGGGCAGTAGCCCCCCTTCCCCCCAACTCGACTGTGTCGACAGGCTTTTTTTTTTCGCTGCCGTCTTGGTATGGTCACGGCCGGTCTCGACGTGCGCGCTTTCTGTTTTGAGCCAACGTTTTTTGAACAGCCCTAGCCGCCACCAAGGTTTGAAGCGGAATGGAAAGTGTCGCCCCTAGCTGTATTCTTGTTAGTTTTCGTTCGCTTTCCCTGCTTCTTTCCAGTTTTTGTTGCATGCAAAAAGCTTTCAGTGCTCAGAGACATAATATTTTGGATTCATTTCGCAAGTATAAAGGAACAATATGCAAACTGGACGCCCAACCAATGAGAAATGCAGCGCCCTATCTGGATGCCACCTCATTTCCGCTGCCGCAAATGGCCGCCGCGTTGCGACACCATCGGCTCGAAACAAGCATTTCTAGCGAAGATTAAGATATCAAATATTATGATTTCGGTGATCTCATTGCGCGTTCGGGACTTACAATGTCCCTTACTCTGCATACAAAGAATAAAAACCCCATGCTTTATCTACGTCGCAGGGCACCTTTAAGGACTTCCACCAGCTTTGTTAAAACCAGAGCGCGTGGTCATGGCGTGGTACGAAGAGTTGCACAAAAACAAATTTCGGACGATTTAGCGCGGTTACTCGACATGCGCAGGTGCGCCCGCACTCCGGTTTTCACTGCGGTTGCGGTGTTCGGATCCATTGCGCACGGATGCTGTTGAAGAAATGATATCCAAGACACAGCGCAAGAGACTGGTAGTTTAAGATGCATGCGGGATGCTCGGTTGCGGTGATGTAGTTGTCTAAAATTGATCTGTTCGCGCTGGCCAGGGTTCGAAACCCACTCGCGGCCGCAAAACATTTTCGATTATTTTATTTCACGTGAAGCAGGCTTCAGACATACAGACAGACCACGTCGAAATCGATAATTCAAGCCTTAGTGCCGCACCAAAAAATGCGACCCCGTCAGCTGGCTGTTGTTTTACCAGTTTGTGGAGGTGGCGGTTGACAAAAAAACGGCCGCTCGATGGAACCGCATCACCGAGTGGCCGTGGTTCTCGTCTGCTCACTTACTGAAAAATACGGCATGCTGAAAGGCTTTTCCTAGAGCCTTTACTTCGTTCCTTCTCATTAAACGTGCGTGCACAGTGTTATTGTGGCTTGTGTGCAGTATCAAATAAAACAAACCATTGGGAACGGACGAGACCTTTCAGCGGCCACGTAATTGGTCAAAGCTTCAAAAACCGCGTGTTCTCTCCTTGTGTGGCTAGAAACCAGTCGAATGTAGCAAACTTTCCGTTTCTCCAGAGATCATCTGGCGACGACAAAGCGTCGAGGCTCCAATGTCACTATATCAAAAACAAAAAGAAAACGCTCAGAGTAGAATGCAAAAATCACAGGACGTGATTACCGCTGTAGAACGCGAGATTTCAGGTGATGAAATTCGTATTTCTTATTGCCATTCATTTTCATATTGCTTTCAATACGCATGGCCTCACTATTCTTTCACTCGTGATGTAACTGTGCTCGTACCTCTCAGACATCAACACCAACACTGACGATGCACAACCGAGAAACATGCCCTCAACAGCTGTCGATGTTAATACGTCGCAGAGCGTGCACTGAGAATGCAGGCAACGAAGGCAGCTCCGTGGAAGATACCCGCTTTCGCTGTGGGTCGCTTGGCGGCCTTGATGTCCGCTGACGCACCCTAGCATACTCTCGACGTGCCGGCATTCATTGTGTCTGAAGTAAATGGACAACTTGCAGAATTGCAGAAAGCTTATTTTCATGAAGGTCTCTTCAAACCAAGAACCCTCGTTCACAGACCGCGTTTCCACTTCCTGCTCGGCTGGCTCAAGGGGTTAGCGCGAAGGGGGATGATACAGTAGCCCTCCATTGTGTCGTTCTTGGAAGAAGGTGAGGGGGGCTGCTCCCTAATATGCCGGAACCTGAAGCCTCGACGCACGCCTCCAGCCATCGAGATAGTGTAAAAAGAAGTTGCCGAAAGGTTACCATGATGCGTTCTCGTGACAAGTACCTGTCCCGACCCGCTCCTCACATCCTTTCCACAACTTCTGTCTTATATTGACAAAGGGACATCTCCCCCCTCATTTTTCGAACGAGAATGTTCGGTTGAAAAATTGTTGAAGGCACTCGATATGCTGAAAGTGTGCTCCAAGGGCCCTTCTTTGGCGTACGCGCTCAAGGTGGGCGCTCTTGGAATACCACAGAACCGGTATAAGCATGCGCACTATAGGAGACGTCACCGGACCACCACCGGAACGCACGGGCGCTCGCGCACGCGTAGGAAGCGGGGTCCGGTTTACGACATTCAGAGGACAGCGGAGCTCTCGGCGACTCTTTTCTTTATGGCTTGAAGCTCTATCAGGTTCCCAGAACTTTTCGCGGTTCGAGTTGCCCTTCAGAGCACCCAACCTCTTTTCTTCACGGCTCGAAATTACTTCCGTCGGCTTCAGAGGGGGAGCCAGCCAGCACCAAGAACATGGAGGTGCATGCCCTTTTTCGGCGCCCGTTCGGCGTACGCCGTCGCTGTACTGCTTGCAGCATCGGTTCATGTTTGGTAAACTTCGGTATGCCAGGCACTCGGGCAAGTGGTTTGTCAGCGGAACGTTTTATCATATCCGTTCTAGAAGCCGCGCAGCAGCTGCGTGAAAGTGTGGAAGTTAAGCTGAAATTGATCTGGCTCCCGTAGAAAGTCGGAAAGAGGAAAACATATTGCGTTAGAGCTGAGCTGGCTGGACTGTACATAACAAAGACCCACACGTACTGGTAGTACACGAATCCGTGTAGGCCGGTTTATTGAAGTGAGCGTAGTTCTAACATTGCAATCGCACCAACTAACCCTGTTACAAGTAGAGATGCCGTGTTTTCGGTATCCGTTAAACTCCGTTAAACTCCGTTAAACTCCGAAAAATGACCCCCGTGGCATTTTGATATGAATGCTGGAAAACCAATGAACACT
Source organism: Amblyomma mixtum (assembly GCF_055824585.1). NCBI lineage: Eukaryota > Metazoa > Arthropoda > Arachnida > Ixodida > Ixodidae > Amblyomma > Amblyomma mixtum. The sequence continues at coordinate 7,540,639 of NC_143020.1, forward strand.
TATTTTCAGCCGTCCTTGAAGAAAAGAATGCCAGTTTCAAGTGAAGAAATGTACTCTACTTTTTTTCTCTAGTTCACCCGGAACACAGCCGCACTGAACTGTCCTTGGTACCATTCCTTTCAATCGAAACCAAATTCTGTTGTCGCGTTCCTTTGTCTTCTCTTTACCAGCGTGACGGTTTTCAAGTGTGTAGGTCAGGCATAAGTTTCCTGTAGCGAGGAACGCAACAGGACACGAGAGTACCCAGGACAAGCTCCCCACCCGACAAAATCTTCTGCTCTTTCGGCTCAGCAGTGCTTACAGGCTCCAGGGGAATACGGCGGGATTTTCACATTGCCTGCACGTCTCTCTCATTGCCAGTTTGGCAACTTGCCACTGTGGCTCCCCTGAGAGCTGGTACTTTTTTTTTAGCGTTCATTCATGTTCTTGGTTTCTGGAGAGCAATCAAACAAAAGGTGAAAAGCTCGAGAACCTGCTAGCAGTACTCGCTATCCCCGAAGACATGACTGTATATATAGTTTTTGTGGAGTGTAATCGCGTGGTATAGAACATCGAAGCAATAAACACAGCAATAAAATCATTGGAATCAGAGGAGGCACTTGTCTGCTGCGTGTACTCAATCCTGGTTCATCTAGCCTGCACCTTCACTGGTCAATACCTTCCTGAATGGTCAGCGTTTGGTGCGAAGACCGATATATTCGCTACTCGACAAGCTATGAAGTCCGCGAGAAATATATGCGCAGCTTCCGCGAAAACTCACTTCATAGCGATGACTTCTGGCATCAAGTGCAAGTTGTGGACCCGCCCATAGAGCAGGAATTGATGACAAAGAAGTCTTTAATGGATTATTTTCGCCTGTTGTGAGCTCTGCAGACCACCCGTTTTTGAAAGAAGGATCTCAGAATAATCGCTGTTCAAAATTACATCTGCTGACGTTTGCTTTCACAGCATATGGAGAGCGCGCTGTAAAGAATGGCCGGTCTTGTTAAAACCATCTCTTGATTTTCTTGCCATCCCCCCATCAAGCGCAAATGTAAAACGTGTGCTTTCTGACCGCATTCCTCCGATGGCTGACAAATCTCTCAATGTACGTGTCCATTTTTTTTCACTACGTGTAAATATAACATTTTATACTCTTTAAAGCCTTATAGTTCCATTACGAGAAAATCCGGCGCCGTGCGTTCGTCGTTCCAAGTATTTGCGTGCGTATGTACTACATACACTACAGACAATCCAAGCGATGCCATCACTGGCAGAGGCTCAATGCGGTGGCAGTATTCCCAACTACATTCGTGCCAAAATTTTGAATAACCTTACGTCGTACAGCGTTCCGTTGCTGTCATAGCAGTTCTCTTTTATTTTTACTCGTTTGGGCATTAATTCATTGGGTAGGGTGTTTGGTATGTGTTTAATAAAAAAATTCAGGTGCGCTATATTTTCTCCAGTAACTATACAGCCGCTTTAGAACACCTATCCCGATAAACGCCGGTTTCTCTCCGGCATTGAAAGTAGAAAGCGAAAATCATCGAACCAAAGAGAAAAAATAAACCCCATATAAGCCCCAAATGGAAAAAAAAAGAAATACTGAAAACACGGAACCCTAGGTTTTTTAGTGAAACGCCTTAGCAACGAAATAAAGCACCCAAGCGCTTTCCAAGAGGCGCCATAGGGTGCGTGTGTCATTATTCCAGAGGACGAGGCAAGCACAAGGGCCCCTGCCTCATTCCAGATAGACGCAATTGCAGGCCAAATCTATTCAGGGTGTTTCACGGAACTTGAACCAAAGATTAAAAAAAAGGGTTGCTGCGTAGCCAGGTGAAACCAACGACATGTTGTTGCTCACTGTGTGGCGCTCCTCAGAGTATTTCTTATTTTCGCTTAATTAGTTACTTATTTAAGATCAATTATACATAATTTTAACGTTTACTGTAAGGGAACGTGCATTTTGTTAAGTTGTACAGGGGCGTTACGAAAGAACCGATCCAGTTTTTTGTAGCAACGTACGTGGCCCTTTTTTCGAGTTTTCATGGAATGCTCGCTAAATATGAAAAAGAAAAAACACTTCATTGCGCTCTTGCGCTACTGCATTGTAGCGCTGCCAAGCGCGTTCTGAATGAAGCGTGCGCGCTCACCTTCTGGAAGTGAGCAGTCGACGCCGCTCTTAGCATAATCTTGAAAGTGCGATCAGCACATTCTTCCAGCATGGAAAGCGCACGGCGTGATCTGCCAATTGCGATAGGGCTTTTATGAGACATCGCGCAGGCAAACCAGAAAATGAAGTGAAAGTAGTGAAGTCGTGTATTCCAGTGCAGTCTTCGTTTTTTTTTTTGTTCATAATTTTGCAGCCCGTCGAACTACGCCCCGGCCGCTTACTTGGCCACGGTGAGCGCACACGCTTCGTTCATTCAGAGCTGGCTTGCAACGCGACAGTACGGTAGCGCAACAGAGAAAACACGTGGTGTTTTCATATTTCGCGGGCTTTTAAAAAAAAAACTTGAAGAAAGAACCACGTAGAAGACACGCTCCTACAAAAAAACTTGATCGGTTCTTTCGTAACTCTCCTCTACAACTTAACAAAAGGCACGTTAACCTAAAGTGAATGTTTAAAATTTAGCATAATTAATCTTACCTAATTAACTAATTGATCGGAATTTATAAAATACTCTGAGGAGGACCATACGACGGGAAACACTCTGTGGGTGGTTTCACGTAGCTCTGGAACTCCATTTTTTTATCCTTGGTTTAATTTACGTTAATCACATATTATACTTTTTTTCAAGAGCCGATAATCTGAGAAGTTGAGAAAGTCAAAATTGTCGAATAGAACTCAAGAACCGTAATCGACAAATTCCGCTGAAAGGAGGCCTTCCGTCAAATGCCGTCTGCCGGGTTTCGCTATCGTCGTGTTTAATCTGCCTAATCCTCAGTAATCCCATTTAACGTGCAAAAACTCGTGATGACAGGCTGACAGGTACAAGATGTCACGGCGTCATGCCAATCGGTGAAGCCATAGGGTGTATTCGTCGTACCGTTCATGAGTTGTATCGATCATCAAGCCTTCTATTCTGCGCTTGCACTTTGGTTAGCCCCGCCTCACTATGAAAAACGGAGCTGCTCAGAGTGCCTACAGCTTACCTGGCAGCGTCTTAGTCTGCATTTCACTGGCCAAACACGTAAAGCCGAATGTATTGACGCTGAACTGGCATTCGAATGCCCAAATGGCACCTTCTTTGTTTTTGCTGTTTCTTGCGTCTGGCGGTTTTGACTTCGTGGGCGCGCACTTCCTAATAATGGTGGCATCGCAAGATCGCGCGTGACTCTGCCCACCGTTGAAGGCTTCGTTCAGTTCACGCAGGATCAACACATAGGCGCCGCTTGCGCTCACCGTTTCAGCATTGTTCGCGAACTTTCGGAGTCCTGCTTCCGGTGACTGAGACTGCTCGCAACGAAAGCTAGCGACTGAGTGACGGAGCGCTGACAACAGTGCTGGAATGGCCGAAATATGTTTTTTTTTTAAAAGCTTTTGGAGAACAAAAATGGGCGTTCTGGGGCAACTATGGAACGAAAAATGTGCATTCTGATGCAGCTGTGAAGTAGAAATATCGCCATTTTGTTGCAGTAATACCAGTATTGTGGAGCTCCAATACACAAAATATTTATTAAAACAACCCCTCATGCTGAGAAGTGCTGGTGTGGTGGAAAGTTTTGTTGCTTCTGAACCAACTATCCCATTTACCTCATCCTTCACAGTTTGGATACCTTCCCGACCATGTTGTTAATGATAGCAACTGTCAGGCTTTTAGGGCTCCGCTCTCTGATTATCGCAGCAAAATCTTGTCCCGTTGTCTCGAAAAAGTTCTGTGCCGCTTATGGGACGTTTAGTCATGTCTTATGTTATGTGTATACTTGCAGTAATTTTTGACAAATCATCGCTCGAAGTCGCACGAAGAAGGCACAGAGCCCTGTTAGCCGCGACCCGACTTTTCCTTTTCCTGCACGCCAACAAAGGGAGCACGGGGGGCAGCCGCACAGTCAGCCCGCCTTGAACACGCTGGGTGAGAAAAGAAAAAATAAACGCACTACGGCTGGTTTCTTGACACACAGGCTGAGGACACGTGGTTTCCGAAGCTTCCACCAATTACGTGGCCGCAGAAAGGTCTTGCTCCACATGGCAGTGGAACAACAGCGACCTGATGCGATCAAAGTTTTTTTTTTTACTCGGTGCTGAGGCTTCTTAGTGTTCGCCTAGGTCCGTCTGTATGTCTGGAGTTTTCTTGACCTTAAATAAAATTAACTAAACGAAAATACCTTACGGACCGAGTGGGTTGCGAATCCGGACGGCGCGTATAGATTAGTTTTGCTGGCCACTGCATCAGACCACTACATCACTGCCTTTTGTTCTATGTACATGAACCGTGTTCAAACCATATGGAAAACAGTAGCAGATCGACATGACACGTAATACGACACACCTCAGCACCACAGCACTCGCTCTTACATCACCGCAGCCGAACATCCCGTGTCCTAAACTACCCGTCTCTCGCGCTGTGCTTTGGGTATCTTCTGCATCAACTTGCAGCCGTGATCAGCGGATTCGAATATCGAAACCGCAGTGCTAACACATCTAATTCGCATTTGCCGTAGCCACGACAAATGGACCAAAATTTCTTTTTGTGTCACTCTTTTTGCCTTGCACTGCTCTCTTCGCAAAGCTGGTGGCAGTCCTGCGTAACCAGGACATCAGAGAATGCAACTGATTCTCTCCAAAAACTCTGATGGGGTTTTTGGGAAATGTTTGACCGCTTCAGTCAGGAGTGGCACATTAGCAGCTGTAAGGGTTTGTTTTTTTTTTTTTTTTACGTGAGCCGGCAAGGATGCGTTCATGCATGAGACCTTTCAGGACCGGTTTGGCAGACGCGCCAGCTTTGTCGTTCTTCAGCGTCGGAAGTAAAAAAAACAGCGCATTTTAGAAGAATTCGCGGCCTGCGGTCCACGGCTCGAGGAGAAGTAAAAGGGGAAAAAGAGAAAGGCGCACACAAAGGTACAGCAGGAGACAGCACCCTCTCCCTACTGCCCTTTGCTCTCTCCTCCCCCTTACCCCCGCAACCGGTCACCTACGTACCTCTTGAAAATAACGCCCATTTCTCCCTGTGTTCGTCATCCATTTAATTCTGCGAATCTTGTGTCGCGTTGTCATAGCCTTTCTGAGAGGAACATATTGTCAAAGAGTTGTGTCGGAAGGGTAGCGTGAAATTCAAGCAAGTTTAGGTTGAAAGCGATGCCCAATTCTTCCTTATTTATTTTAAAATCAGCGATAGCAGTGCTTTTAGCATGCGGTTCGCGGGCGGTTCGGTTGTTCGATTCCCAGTGCCCCCCGGGTACCTATCGCTTTCCAATGCATACAAATTTTTTCGTGGTTTCTCTGAGGTGAATTGACTCGAAAAATGTCTTTCACCTAACCTTATGTAGAAGAAAACACTGTTCCATGGCGCTCTTTGGTGCAAGGCGGCCCTTGCACCATTAAAACTCGTCAACAAAAGCAAACATCCTTATGGGAAAAAACGCAACGAAAACAATTCTACGCGTAGGCTAAGTACACGCCAGGAGCAAAAACGCGTATGCAATCTGTACGTAAAAGGCGTCAGCAAAACATTGGCCAGCATTCGCGGAAAGGAAGCGGTGGAAACTGGGTACCAGCCGGACATCATTATCAGGCGCCTCCTCCCCTGTCCCGAAGACCCATCGTCCTACAGAAAAGATGCAAGGCGTGGTACGCAAAAACCCTGCTCGAGTGCATGGTGTCTAGAGTGGCGTTTACTTGAAGGGGTTTAGTTGAGGAATTCAGTTGAAAACCGGTTACTGGTTTCATGTAAACACCGCACAGTCGGTTCCGGGAGTCGAGGAAGTGAGTCCAGTCAACTCCGCTGCAGGGGGGGGTTGACTCGCTCAATTCCAACGGAAGATAGCACGTAAACCGGATACAGACGAAGAGTCGGGTTAGCGGGAGTGGAGAGCATAAATTACGATCCTGCTTTTACGCTTGCGCCATCGCGCCTGCGAGACAGCGGTGCCGTGCCGCAATCTTGGAGGCTGCCACTGCCCTCACCCGCTGCGCTGCTCGACGCTTGGTGTCGCTGCAGTTGAACCGGTCTCGACTCGCTAAAATCTAGTTCATGTAAACACGCAATCGTCGAGTCGGGCTGACCTTACACAACTTGACCCCCCGATTCGATCTACCGCAGTCCGGTTTATGTAAACGAGGCTTAGGCTGGGGACACCAACAATATGACGGAAAGAGTGAAGCAGCAAAAAGCTTATGTCAAGCAAATGAACAGAAGCGCAGTGGCCGTACTTCCCAGCCATGCCACCACAGGGGTGACTTTGACGGCACTATTGAGGTGGAAACCGAACCAAACTGCGCAGAAGCCTTCTACTTGAGTCATGACGGAGGAGAATGTTGAATGTTTTCTGGGAATAACTCCCTTTTCCTACATCCACGGTATAAGCTCCATGACCCTGCGGTCGACCTTATGTGGGCTTAGAAAAGGCTCCGCAACGCGCCCGCAGTCGCACCTTCAAGAAGTAGTAGTAATCGTTTACTGACAAAAAAATACAAAAAGGAAGCACGAGAGCTGCAGCCGGTGGAATTCACGGAATTCAGAGCCGGCGGAAGTCACAGGGAGAGTATAGCGAGGAAAAGTACGAAGGAAAGCGACCGGCAGAAAAGACGGGGGAGCTTTGTTTGGACAACTTGCAAAACTGCGGGAAAGCTGACTAACAGGAAGATGTTTTCCAACTAAGAACCCTCGTTCACAGACACGTTTTCGCTTCCTGGAATGCTGCATGAAGGGTTTAACCGCGAGGGGAGATGAGTCAGCAGCCCTGCACTGTGTCCTTCTTCGAAAAGGTGTGCGGGGCGCCCCACAAATCTGCGTGAACCTGAAGCCCCGCCAGACATTGCCAGCTTTCGAGGTAGAGTGTAAAGGAAAGCTGTGCAAAGGTTACAATGATGCATTCCCTTGACGACTGCCTGTCTCGACCCGCACCTGTCCTTCGCGTCTCGGCTCTATTGTGTCCTTTCAACAATTTCCCTCCCATACAGATAAAGGGACGGCTCTCCTCTCTCTTTTCGAAGAAGAATGAGAGATTGCCGTCTGCGTACGAGGGTTCTTGGTTGGAAAATTGTAGAGGGCGCTCGTTATTCTGCAAGTTGTCCATTCACAAAATACAAAAAAAGTATCAAGTTCGCGCCGCTCGCAAGCTAGTAGTGCCTAAGCTTTGTTGTACACATTTACAACGCGCGTAAATTAACTGCATATTCTAGGCCGCGTGCACGTAGCGTCCTGTCGCTAATGGACAGCGCGAGCGGCGCATTGCGCAAGTGGCCCGGATGGAGCGCCCAGCTGCCGCCTTAAAGCAGAAACAGAGCCGGCTTTGAAACGTCGTGTTATCCTACAAGAACTTATTTGGCTGGCGTTTACTTCTCAAATAAATGCAAATTATAGTCATAAAATTTTAATTGGATTTGCCTCTGGGTTGCAGCTTTGGGAAAAGGCGTAGCTTCCTGCACAGCAAATGGCAGATTTGTCAGAATAGCTCACAACATGCCGTTCTATGAACTCTTCGTTATCGCTTCATAGTTTGCACACACTTTTGACATGAACGCGGAAATTAGCAGCGATTACGGCAATGGCAAAGCCCTTAGCGACGGCGAATGATCGAATAACTGGAGGCACTTTAACAACCTAGAAGAAATGCTGTGAATTACCACACTACGAATTGTTACACTGGACAAACTGCCTAATGCGCACAATCAGTTAGTGAAACAGGCACGAAACGGAGCACCAGGTTTCTTGCATAGAATCCTGCAGTACTTGCAACGTACAAGCTTATGGGCATCTATATATGTACAGATGACAGGAGTACAGCAAGAAGCCAAACGAATTCGGCTTGATTGGGCTTGTACCCTTACAGAAATAGCTTTATATTCAATAAAGAGACTACAGAGGTACACTGATTTCAACGCATCCCTGCTGCATTTTGACCGCATCGCCTAAACTTTCGAAGAGCTGAACGCTATTGAGCTTTAAGATGTAGCGATTAATGCGCTAATACCTAAGTTTCGTGGCTTTGTATAGTTAATGCGCACGCATTTCCACTATCACTCATCCTCAAGTAGCCACTGTACGCGTTTGCAATAGTAAATGTGTCTGTAAAGCTCTGGAGTTTGCTTATAGTCCTCTATAATACCCATTCATGGCGAGCACTTTCTTGTAGCGGCCCATGTTTGTGTGCCTACATCCGATGGGGACACTTTTAATAAAAGCGCGCATTCACAAGGCGTGACTTGATCTCCTTAAAGCAAGCAAAAAAAGCGTAGACGTGCGCCTAGCCAAACGCACCAAGAGAGGGCGCCACACGTTTCTTGCCGATGCTGAGGATGCATGATGAATAGAAAAATAGCCAGGGAAAAATTCTGCTTCTTTCAAATGTAAAATACTTTACATCTATTAAAAGATGGGACATTTCGCTACCTAAAGCTCCTAGAGCAGTCCGATATATTTCAAATCATGGCAGCGGTGAGTGATCAAGTGAGGACAAGTGGGCTTTTTTTCGCGACCTCGTCATAGGCATCATGCGACCATATCTCATCGCGCAGGGTAAACGCAATATTTAAGCCACAGTGATGAAACTTTATTAAAAGAAACTTTATGAGGTATTTAACCCCTCAGGGTCAGAGCTCGCTTGTAACTGTTATGCGTGACGAGATATTGATTTTTTATTTTTCATCGCCATTCAGTTACGCGCCGCCGCGCCGCCGGCTGTCGCGAGATGGCGCGACCGGCTTTCCGAGGCGCATGGGCCGGAATCCTGGGGATGTGGGAAAATTGATGGAGACGATGGTGCGGGATCGGCTGTCCGAGTACATCGAACAACACAACACCTTCGCGGACAACATGTTCGGATTTCGTCCACATAGATCCGCACAGGATGTCCTGCTCCAACTCGACCGTGAAATCTTGAACCCCATTACACACCCCCAAAACGATAAAATTGTCCTTGCGCTCGACCTGAAAGGAGCGTTCGATAACGTAACTCACGAGGTCATACTCACAGATTTGAGTCAAACCCACTGCATCACCAATACCTTCAATTACATTAAACAATCTATCACGGACAGACTGTCCTACATCCGAATACAGGACGAAGAGCACGGACTTTTCCTGCTCGGCACGAGGGGGACTCCACAAGGCGCGGTGCTGTCCCCTCTGCTATTCAACATTGCCATGATGCGCCTACCCGCCCTGCTTGGTGCGGTCGAAGGGGTCCAGCAGGCGCTGTACGCCGACGACATCACCATCTGGGCTACGCAAGGACGCCTGGGGGATATGGAGACCAGCCTGCAAACGGCCGCCAGCATAGTGGACCGCTATGCTCGAGACTGTGGTCTGTAATGCTCCCCGCAGAAATCGGAATTCGTGCATGCATTTACGTCCCTCGCGCACATGCTCGACCCAAATCAATCTCTCGTTGCAAAGCGGTCCCATTCGCGAATCCAAGGAAATCAGAGTCCTTGGACTCTTCATACACAACCAGCGACGCTGCGACACAACACTCGCCAAGCTCCGGCAGGTGGGGGACCAAGTGGGCCGCATGGTCCGCCGGGTTTCCAACAAGCGCGGTGGGTTACGATGCAAAGACGCCTTGCGGCTGGCGAACGCATTCGTGACCAGTCGAATCTTGCATTCGACTCCCTACCTCCACCTGCGGAAACAGGAAGAGGATTCCCTCGAGGTCATCCTCCGCAAAATCATGAAACGAGCGCTGGACCTCCCAGTTTCTACCTCTACCAGCCGCCTTATGGCACTGGGGATGGTGAGCACTTTTAGGGAGCTTCGGGAGGCCCACCTCAACAACCAATACACTCGTCTCACAAAGACAGGGTGGGGTCGGCGCCTTTTAGCCCGACTACACATCCAGCACACTCAATTCACAGAGGAGAGATGCCGCCTTCCCGTACACTGGAGACGCGCCCTCCACGTGCGGCCTCTCCCCACCAATATGTCCAAAGAGGATCATAATGGCAGGCGCCTGGCGCGGGCGGAAGCCTTGGACCGCCATTTTCGGAGCAAACCAGGAGTCTTCTACGTGGACGCGTCCGGCCCGGACTCCAGGGGATGGTACACGGCCACGGTCGTCCACGAGGGTAAAACAGTAGACGCACTTACTTTCAAGGCCCAGTCAGCAATTCACGCAGAAGAGGTTGCCATCGCTTTGGCATCCTCTGACACCTCCTCCAAATACATAATCACCGACTCACGAGGGGCTTGTCGAAACGTCACGCAAGGGTGGGTTACTCCCCTAGCTTATCGCATTTACCAAAATTGTAGCCGAGACTCGGATCCCGCGCACCGATCTATCGTTTGGGCTCCAGGTCACCAACGCGTCCACGGAAATGAGGCAGCCGACGCCGGCGCCCACGCGCTCTCTCTCCGGGCATTTCCCACGGGACCCGACGCCGACCAGGACTTCCATTTAAATCCGATTTACACTTTTAAGGAAATATGTGATTATTACAAATCCACGCACCAAACTCTTCCCACCCCATGCAAAGGGCTGGGGAAGGTCAACGAGCTTGTACTCCTGCGCCTGCTCACCAACACGATGTTGTGCCCGGCAATTCTACAGCATTTCGATCCAAAATTCGACGGGCGGTGCTCACACTGTGGGGCGGTGTCTGACACCTACCACATGGTGTGGGCCTGCCAGCAGAACCCATCGCTACCCCCTATCCCGAACCCCACGCGAGAGGACTGGGAGGCGACCCTGTCCGGTTGCTGCACCCTCGAGGCCCAAAGGGCCTTAACGCAGCGCGCCCGGGCTGCGGCAAACGCCAATGGTGTGCCTGACTAGGCATCGCACCTAGTGGTTGTAAGGGCGTGACCCTTCAGGTCATGACCCCCAACACCTCTCTCTATGATTAAATAAATGTTTTCACCACCACCACACCTCCTGGGCGTGCACGACTAAGGCCTGCTGGGCCTGTAAGTCATGGCAGTCGAGCCGGATTTCCTCCCAGTCCTCCCGGAATGGGCGCCGTAGTGGAGGCCTCCGGAATAATTTCGGCTTCCTGGTGGTTGTGCTGAAAAGATTTATTTGGAAGGGACAGGAAGTATGTTTGAACCAGCCCGCAAGGGACCGATCCTTACAAACACTAGGTGGTGGTGGTGGTGGTGGTGAAAAACTTTTATTCAAAGAGAGCTTGAGGGTAAAAAAACTCCGCTGCATGGTCGGTATCCTTAGTCCGGGACACCGCACGACGAGGCCCCGCCTCGCGCCCGCTTGACCAGAGTCGTTTGGGACTCCGGCGTGGAGCAGTTGAGGAGGGCAGTCTCCCATGCCTCTCGGGTGGGGTTGGGGGAAAGGGGAAGGTGAGGATTCTGAGTACATGCCCACACCAGGTGAAAGATATCGCAGATCTCTCCACAGTGCGGGCAGCGCCCATCTGTGTTCGGATCGAAGTGTTTTGCTATGGCAGGACAGAGAAGGGTTCCTGTCTGCAGGCGCCGCAGAGTTCGCTCCTCCGCCTTACTCAGCTCCTTGGCAGGAGCCGGGTAGAGACGGTGGCTGTCGCAATAATGAATTAGGTTTTCGCGGAACCGCAGAAGCGGTTAATGAGCTTCTGAGCCAGGAGAGCTAGGATGAGGAGCCCGGTGTGTGAGCGCTCGGGCGGCCGCATCAGCGGCCTCATTGCCTCGTAGACCCTGGTGGCCAGGAGCCCAGATCACTTTTGTGCGAGTTGGATCGGCGAGAGCGCGTCTTAGAATTTGCGAGGCAAGAGGTGATATTTCGCCTGCAAGATAATGTTCACAGGCCCGGCGAGAGTTTGTGATAACAGTTTTCGATTTTGGATCGGCGACAGCGAGAGCTATTGCGACTTCCTCCGCTCGTGTTGAATTTTGGGCCTGAAAAGATAGCCCATCGACATTCATTCCCCGGTGGACTACGGCAGCCGTGAAGAATCCTGCGGGCGACGGCCCTGTGATGTCCAGGTAGTAGACGCCCTCTTTATATCCATATTGCGTCTCAAGTGTGCGAACCCGGGCTTGTCGTCTGCCTTCATGTGAATCCATGTCCATGTTACGCGGGAGCGGAGCGACTCAGAGCATGTGGCGCCACAGCACCCGGATGTTCTCCGTCCCCTCTGGTATGCATGTGTGTTGGATGTGTAAGCGGTTTAGCAGGCGGCGCCCAGGAACCGTCTGCGATAGCCGCGTATATTGGTTCACGAGGTGGGCCTCCCGCAACTCCTGATAGGAGTTTACCACTCCCAACGCCTTCAGTTTGGCGTTGGAGGTAGCCACCGGGAGGTCCAGTGCTCGCTTTGTTGCCTTCCTGATGATGGCGTCAGTCAATGCGCTCGTCTTGTTGTAGGTCTCTAGTTTGGGACCTCAGTGGGGATGGTGAAAACATTTCTTTGGAAGGAACAGCAGGTATGTTTGCATCAGCCCTTAAGGGACCGATCCTTACAAGCACTAGGTAAAGGTCCCTAGTTTGGGACCCCTGTGGCGGTGGTCGCCGCCCGGGCGCGCCTGACTGAGGCTTGTTGGGCCTGTAAGTCGTGGCAGCCGAGCAGGGTCGCCTCCCCGTCCTCCCGGATTGGGTTGGGGATGGGGGGAATAACCGGAATGGAGCAGCAGGCCCACACCATGTGATAGGTGTCAGAAGACACCGCACTACAGTGCGGGCAGCTGCCGTTAAAGGACGGGTCAAAATGTTTTAGTGCTGCCGGGCACAGCCATGTATTGGGTGACACGGGCGGCTGCGTCTGCTGCCTCGTTTCCTACCAACCCCTGATGAGCAGGGGCCCATATAAGGTAACGGTGTCGGGGGTCCGCATCCCGTATGCAATTTTGGTACATTCGATAGGCTAGGAAGGGAGGCCGGGGGTGGGGGGCCGGGTTGGAGGGGCAGTTTCATAACATATGATAGGTGTCCGAAGACCCCGCACTACAGTGCGGGCAGCTGTTGCTAAAGAAGGGGTCAAAATGTTTTAGTGCTGCCGGGCACAGCAATGTATTGGTGAGAAGGCGGAGAAGGAGGCGCTCATCGTCTTCTTGAGGCCTTTACATGGGCGAGGGTAAAGGCGATGACTATCTTGATAGCAGGTTGTAATATGTTTGAAGGTATAGACCGGATTAATATCAGGTTCCTGATCGCGTGGGGAGGAGAAAACAGCCCGTCTTGGTTTACGCTGTAAACGGCTCCCATTTTTCAGCGTAATTCAGACCGCGTTATCTAGCTTGCTATAATTCGTCTTTCCTTATGGGGGTCTTGCTCCTAAATTTGAACTCATGAGATTGTCATCGTTCCTCCGCATGCATTCTGCTAACATTAAAGCGCAATTATCATCGCAGAAACCGGAGTCACGCTTTCTTTCAACTGCCGCCCGAACCCACTGGCGCTTATCTTGGAACCAAGCACAACGCGAAGATCTCTGTTGTGCAGCACGAAAGGCGCGAAGCGAAGGATGCTTTTTACAAAGCACGAATTAGAGCGCTGTTATCGCGGCGCATTCGGGTGCACGGAGCGCACTTTCGCGTGATATTTTTTAAAGCTACGCTGGTTTTCGTTTTTCCCAAATAAAAACCGCCACGTTAAGTCTATCTCGTTGGAATTGCCTGGGTTGGGCAACATTAGTGCAGCTGCACAGCTTTCCTATTGACGCCTGATCGTTTCAAGCTATATTTAAAAAATTAATTTATTTATCTCCACTAATTATTCAAGTAGGGCGAGCAAAAATGGTACTGTAACTTCAGATAACCACTAAGAATATACACGCGATTTCAGTTCGGAAGAACACTTTGATTTTTTTTCAAAAACTTGGTGCAAGTTTGCTTGGACACCCTGTATATGGTTGCTTGAAATGACGGTGCTTGATGGCGTCGCCCTATTTAGATCACTGATATTTCCTCTAATACCTGTGAGTACGCACACGCACTAACGCACCTGCCGGCATTTCTCTTAATGTGGCTAGTCAGGGTTCTGTCTTAAAACGCGAGAAGTATACACTCAATAACCACGTGTGAGAGCGGACAAGAGATCGTCTCAGCAATGCTCTGAGCTTGTGCTCAAACTAAGCCGCGATCGAATGAGAAAGATCTTGATTGTTCCGGAAGCATAAAAAGCTGCGACATTTTCTAGAGGTCTCTTTCGTCCACGCATGAGCATGTGTTACGGTAGAAGGTAACAAAAAATGTCTCGTGAGGCGTGCTTGACATAATTTTGGTTTTATTTGTTTTACTTCGCTGCGCAGGAAATTTCCGCTAGTTTTATGCAACCGTGCTGTTCTTATCGTAGCACTGATTGTATTGCCTGTATCTAAGTTCACTTGGCCGTGAGATGGTGCCACTGCTGCAGTAGTCACTAGGGCGGACGTGGCAATTCCCTTATTCTTTCAGTTTTTTTTTTTCGGGTGGTTTAAGGGAGGTGGGAGTTCTGGGCACGCCACTAGGTTCCCTCACGGCCGCACTGTACTCAAGTATTTATACTCCTAAGCTCAATAACACTGGCAGCCTGACCAGTTGCGATGGTCTGCACGGCTGGGTCCTTCGAGCGCAGCAAGGTCTCCCAGTTCTCCCAGGTCTTGAGATTCTCTAGGCCACGAGGGGCAGGGTCCGCCGGCCATAGAGAGAGGATGCGAAGTTGAAATGTACGAGCTTCCGTGCGGGTGATGGCAATTGTAATGGCGGCTTTCTCTGTAGAGGTGTCTGGGTGGAGATGTAGTATAAGGGGGGCGAATAAAGAGGACTCCACCACAGCTGCTGCCGCTTCATCACCATTGCAGGCAGCGTCCACCCATACGGCGTCCAGCTGGGGGCCGTACTCTGGGTGGAGTGGTTTTGCACGGGCGCTGCGGCGCTGTTCATGGTGGGATGGGCGCACATTCTTCGGTAGAAGCATGATGAGCAGCTCCCGGTGAAAGAGCAGAGGTATGGTGAGGAGCATTGGGTCGTTGACCGGTATTCTGATTCCGAGGATATCCAGGATTACTGACTTGTGAAGGTTTGTGTGAGCCTGATGTATTGGGCCTGTCGGTGGGCCTCCACCAGTTCCCCGATCGTGTTGTGGAGGTCCAGGCCTAGTAAGCTGTATGTGGGTCTGTTGAGGGGAAGATGAAGTGCTACCTTGAATGCCTTGCGAATCGAGGCATCCAATACGTTTATGTGATGTTTGGATAGTTGAAGGTATGGGGTAGCGTAAAGCACACGGCTGAGGACCAAGGCATAAATGAGGCGACGGAGGTCGCGCTCCTTTACACCTTTATGATGCCCTTAAACTGCGCCGATGAGGTGCGACGTTGTTGCTACGATGTGCCTATGTTTCAATTCTGAAGCGCTAAATGCCCCGTTCAGCGAACAAAACATCCGTAGATGTTGGACTTCAAATGCCGAAAAAATGTTTATTGGGCGAGAGAATGTTAATGTCTCAAAACATGCAATGTAGCCAATACGTTCAAAGCACAGCATCTTATGGTGTGGTACCAGCTCCGAATTCAAATGGAGAAGACTACTGAACATTGACATAATAACTAAAAACAAAGAACAAAAACTTCCGCAACGTCATAAATACTTATTTTTTGGCGGTAGAAATAAATATTATAGCGCCTGGATGTTCATTGCAATGCACAAGAAAAGGGCTAAGAATTAATTTACAAGTGCCGAATACGAAGACATCTTTTTGTGGTCAGTTGTGTCTTTTTCTGTTGCCTTTTCCGTGTGTGTCACGCTGAATTGTAAGGTGTTACATACTATCTGGGCTAGCTATTAGTCTAATTTCCGAAAGGTGCATTTTTAATTATATATATTGCGTGTTGGTAGGAAGCTGTTTTCCTGCAGCGAAGGTGTCGAGCAACTCGTTGTGACAATTGTTTTGGTGGAGTTTTGTTCACAAATAGGCAACACAGAGAACTTATTTATAAATCTCCGTGCATTAATCGAATTCCACAACACAAAGTCAGACTGTATATCCACGCAATGAGAGGTGGCTGAACGAACCTACGAGACAAGTTGCTTAGGGCCAGAATAAACTTGTTGCCTGGTGTTTGTGAAACGCAAGAGTGCTCAATAGAGCATTGTACTTTCCCAGTGCATTACGGTTCCCTTTCGGAACATATATAGGACAGATATCTTCAACACCACCAAAACTTATACATAGAAGAATAAACATACAAACATACTGTACAATCAAGCGCTCATAAACAAGAACACAACGGGAGGTACGGGGAAATGAGCAGAAACCAATAGTGACCTCGCAGTCGCAGGAACAGCTCTAGTAATGATATGCTCCAGAAGACCACGAACGAAGATTTTAATAGAATTAGTGACCTCACCAGAGACTGCTGTGTGCCTAACAGAAATAGGAATAAGACCTAAGAATCCAAGGTTTTTGTAAGCGGTCATGACATGCGACCTACAACACACTCTTATCTTATATTTGCTTATAAAGCAAAATAAAAGGGCAGTAGTACATCAACAAGCCGTCTGCAAAAGTCAATGTGTACAAAATCCTTTTTTAGCTCTTATTTCCGTGGTCACTAATATGCGTGTAGCGTATACGCCTACAAATTTCGCCTACATCGCGCCAAAATACATGCTGTTTGAGAAGCTTGCAGGCAAAGCAACCTCTCCAGGGAACCTAACTCGTCAAAATAGCCAAAATTTGTTGGGCCACAGCGCGGAGGATAATCGCGTTCTCGAAATTTTAAAAACGGATATGGACATTACTTACGGTGGGCTACATGCCTCTCAATAACTAAGGAGCCCAACGGTAATAGTTTAAAAGTTAACTATTAAATATTGGTTAACATGCCTGCTAGTTAGCACGTCTTAGCTGCATTATGATGTATTATGCCACTGACGATGCTATGCCAGAAAAAGCGCGCATCTAATTCAAATAGCTTATTTTTAAAGATTGCAGAAAGTCTTAGGTGAAACACCCTGTATATGGCATGGGCAGTCGTTTTGTAAGGAGAGTAGTCAGGTTGCTGATGAAAATTACCGTTTGAGCTGCGCTTTGCTGACTGCCAGCGCAAATTGGTGCCCGTAGGAACACATAGGACATCTTTATTCTCTTTTATTGCATTATATATTTTCTACTTTATTCTTGCTGTTATCCCTTTGCACTCTGAATGTTATGATGTCCGGCAGTTTATTGTATTCAGGAATAAAAAAACAGCGCTAAATTGTACACAAAGCACACAGAACGACGGACAGGACGGCAGCGCACGTCTTGTCCGTCTTTCTGTGTGGTTTGTGTACAATTTAGCGCTGTTTTTTTCTTTCCGGAACACATGTCGCACCAACTCGCCCAGCAAAAGGTGCTGTTATCCTGCAGTATAGTTCCTTTTGCCTGTATTTTTCTTACATTCACTCTTGTAATGCTTTCGTAAGATAACAGTTATCGACCAAAACGCACCAGGCTCTTGGTTTGTAATGTCGAAATCTGGTTCGGTGCCTTGATTTTCTGGGATCTGAAATTTGGTCCGATACGCACAAGGGTTTTACCTTTTTCTCTCCTAAACGTCAAGGCGTTCGGTTGATCATGGTGTGGAGTTGTCGAGGTATACAATGAAGTGACGAAGGTGCGGCTGCACGAAAAGGACAGAAACAATGGGCAAGTGAGATTCTTATTTTTTCAGTGGAAATAAGAGAATCAGTGCAAGATACTTCTCTTCACTCACATTATATTCGGAGTCGAAGTGGAGGTGTAGAACATTCTGTATTCAAACACGTTGACAAAACTGTGAAATTTCTTCATCATCGCTTGGCAGTGAAAGAAAGGCCTCAGAAGGTGGCTTCTTGTCTGCTTCTTCACGAAAAGGAGCTCGCTCAGGCCTGTAAACTGCACACGGTGATTGTAAGAATGATGACTAGCTTATAACTGTTATTTAATTGAACTAACTCTTCTCTGGCTAAACCTATTATTGATACGAAGCAGAATTTGAATTTTATAGGTTTGGCTTAGTGGAGTTTAACGTGCCAAAGCGACTCAATCTATGAGGGACACCGTAGTGAAGGGCTCCGGAAATTTCGACCAGCTTTGGTTCTTTGCATTTTATTGTCGTATGTTTATAGCAGGGGCACCTCCTGTTATCAGTTTGCTACTCGCGGCACTAACCGAGCCTTCTAAGCGAGGTTGACACGCGCTTCAGTTTTGCAAGGTCTGATGTTGTTGCGAGTGTTTGTTGGTGCTTTACCTCAAAGTTCACTGTTACCGTGTAACTGAGGGCGGGCGAGAACGAACAGAAGTGTTCTTCCGACGAGCAGCGAGTGTAGTTCTTGCCTTGGCTGTGGGATATTTGTTTTTACAGAGACAGTTGTTAAGTTCCGGTACCTGGCTTTCGCGTCGTTGTAGTATGTCGTAGTCGTCAACGCAACCGGTGAGTGCGTTGCCACGGGAACTACTCGAAGAATGGTTACCGGGAGCAAGGAGGAGCGTATGACGCTAATGGAAGAACACGTAACCGGCGGGTGAAAACCATCCGAAAAAAAGTGATTGTGGCGGGAAGAGCGCGTGACGACAGCGAAAAAATCCATAACCGGTTGCTGGTTACCGTGGAAGGTGGAATGTAATATGGCGAGAGCATTGAAATACCTAACCGGATGGTGGTTGCCGTAAAAAGAGTAAGGTATGGCGAGAAATTAAGGCCCAAGCAGAAAGTGTTTGCCACGGGGACCACCCGGAGGGTATTTACCCTTGATGAAGGTGGAGGACGGTTACCATGGAAGGAGGTATAATACGGCGAGAGTAGGAATAGGCAACCGGTAAAGGTTGTTACCATGGGAACCATCTGGAGGTTGGTTAGAGTGGAAGCAGATGAGAGAGCATGGTGAGAGCGTACAGACGCAGAACTGTCAATATGCGGCAGCTAAATCGAAAGGCTCCGAGCGAGGTGAAGGCCACTGATCGCGCCGCGCGACCAGAATGGCGCACTGGAGAGGAGAGCTAGCTAAAAGCGAGTATGCGTGGAAAACTAAAAAAAACAGCGCTCCAGAGCTATACAGACGTGAAGCTGACTCATATTCTTTTCCTCAACATGTCGTAAAATATAAATGCCTTAAAAGCTGTTGCTGAATATCGTGTTATACAGTGGTAACCGTCCACTCATTTTTTTTTTTTCGAGGGACTCAACTGCGCCTGAGTAAACAGCTCATGTTCTGTCTGATTGTTCCCGTCCGTAGACACGATATCGTCTGTAACTGTCACCGAAGATGAGTGGCACCATGATCAGGTGCCCGGTTTCGCCAAGGACCGGTGCTGTAAACTGCCCCACAAGCCCACGTAGCTTCCGAGCTGGCCCTCGAGGGAAAAGCTGCAAATACCCTCTACACCGAAGTCAGCGCAGAGGCTTCTGCCATCGAGCGAGAGCTCTGTAGCAGCCCCTGGGTGCAGAGACTCTAAGAGCATAGGCTGTTCTCAGACAGTACAATTCGCCGAAGGAACTAAGCCTAAAGAAAGAAGACTAAAGCCGTGTACCCGGCAGAAGAACCCGTAGTCGTGCAGTGCCTCAAGTTCACCCGGTGCTTTGTGCATTGCCAGGCCAAAGGTTTCTAGACAGTACCAGCGTTGAACCGCTTAAGCGTATTATGCGAGTTAGGAAACATCCAAGTTCGATGGAATGTTTGATGACAATATTCTACGAGCGCCGTTAAAACACCTTCGCTATACGATCTACTTTCTAGAATCATCTGTCTTGGACCATCCCTTCTACCCTGCTGGCAGACGGCTGCGAACTTTTAGTTTGTAAATGATTTAATAAGCGCAATATGAGCGCGCCAGTCCTTGTCCGGTAAATTGCTCGTGTCTTCTGAGAGGAAAGCGTTAGAACAACAAAGCGTTAGAACAATGAAAACCTTCCACCAGGCTTGATTGGAACCCCGGAAGCCCACGGAACCATTCATTTCTGAAACATCCTCAACTGAAATGTTGGTACAAGTGGACGTCAGGTAACGTCCCGTGAATATCGATATAAACGCTATCTCTACCTATCTTCTCGGAATTTTTATTTAGTCCTTCACACGTAAGCAGCTCCTAAAAAATACCGCTGTCCATTGAATCCAAAGTGGGTAACGAAAGTGGGTAACAGGTGAGTAACGAAAGGATCCTTCAGGGGCGGCGCCGATCTAAAAGTCGCTCCGTTAGAACATCTGATGGTACCCCTCGCCCTTCACGAGGTCTGTCAAGCACCGCCAGTACACAATCGGTGGTGCCCCACCGTCCCGCATCGTGAGCCCCTGCATGGCATCGCAATGACAAAAAGAAGTCATGTTTAAGGTTCGTTACCTGGATTATTTCACTGCATTAAGCGCGACATTTCTGCTTGATACTTTTCAGGGAATTTTTTGCAGTGTTTTCGATTCTAGGAGTTTTGACTTGTACAGCATATGTGAGTTATCTGCATTCAGAAAACCATTGAGGGGTCATTACTTGTTATCGTTTCATTTAGCCGGTTGGTCAACCATTATAATTGAAGGAGCAGGTGAACGAAACAGTCAACCACAGCATGACCAGGCTGCTGGTTGTGCAACTGCTAACCCTTAAGCAGCAGCATCTAGTTTAACCGAATCAGAAACCAGATAACCAGTCAATTTGTAGCACAACATAACAGTTTCTTTCATGATACGGGACTAGGCTTGATTCAAATCGTAAGGCGTGTCACCAATGTCGTTGGGGTCAATCATTTGTCACCTTCGGTGTGCGGCGGCTTTATGGCCGTAAGTGCCATTACAGATGTGTTCTTCTCTCGTACAGCGTGCCGTCATCCACAATGGGCTACGTGACTGAGAGAAGTTACCAATAAAACAATAAAAATGATGTGAATGCCAAGCAAACTGTCAGAAAAGTACGACCGAAGGAGGGGCTAAGATCATCACGTTGCAGAATTTGTAATGTGAGGAATCAAACTTCCACAAAAATAAAGTTGGCAAACAAAACAAAATACTAATACTAAATTGACTCACTTCACTAGCGTACTGCTTTCTGAAGTATCGTGGATTGTCTTCATAGAGAGTAACAGCCGAGGCCAAGGCTACTGCAGCTAGTATGTAGACGCCCACTGAGGGAGCCCACATAACGTGGTCTACTTCCTAAAGGTTAAGGCTTCACAGTTTAGTCTGCAGTCGAAGCCTATACTATCGGTACTACATGAATCCACATGTTTATAATCGCTACCGGAGGGGACACGTAATTTATCTTCTTACAAATCATATTTCAAAGCTTAGGCTTCGTCTTCTCGCTTTTTTTTTCCATTTAAATGACACATTCGAGTCGATGAAGATATTTTTGACGTATGTTATTCTGGCAGTCGTCGCCTTCTGGGAAATCGTAATAAATATGGATGCGGTCCTGGGCGTTCTTAAATGTAACGTTCTTCTATGAGAACCTTGCGCGTAGGAGAGCCATGCGTCGCGGAAGTCGTCTACATTGCATAGCACCGCACTGCTTTCTGTGATGATCACTCCAAGACACCGCATCGCAAATAACTTTGAATTATTGCTGAATACTAAAGGTCAGGAATTAGGCATTCAGTTGTTCCATGCAATAGAATCTTTCGGAACTTTGCCATGCACAGTTAACTGAAAATCACTTGTTCTCTTTGACAATGCCTGCCATCGCTGGCGAACACTGTAAAGCGCGTAATTTGCTATGATTTGAATGTCTTTTTTGTGTTCTGATTTTTGTAAACGTCATTTTAAGTTTGTATCCCTGATTTTATAAACAGCTCATCAATCATTCAGAACGTTTTTGTTGCTATGTAGAGAGAAATTGCTGCCGCCGTCATGAAGCATGAATTTATACTGATTACAATTCCTGTTGCTTTCAGCGCCAACCCTAGCTACCAGTTTCATCAGAAAATGCTTGAAAGAGAAAACAGTTTACGAAACTTTCTAGCAGTAAGGATGTCTTTCAAGTAAAATTATTTCTGTTATGCACTTGAGGCCTTTTTAGGAACCGAAACTATAGCTGGGAGCAGTTTTGCTCTCTTCAGCTCCTTTTCGAGGCACCAACAGGATCCGCTTAATTAGAAAACTGCATATAATCAGTCCAGCCCAAAATAAAATAAACGGCTCAGCCTCACAGAATCCCTGCTAGGCTGAATACTACACAATTCTTATAAACTGAAACTTCGTCAACTGTTGTGCTCGTTTTCATATGTGCGGAAAAGATAGAAATTGCTTTTGGGCACAACCATGACCTGAAGTAAATTTGCTAGTCGAGACCTAATCATGGAAACACGGAAGCGAATTTCAAGAAACCCGGTTATCGCGCCATGCCTATTTTATCAGTGACTACCTTCCCTGAAAATTATTATAAAAGGACACAAAAGACAAATAGAAGTTGGCCTGGACCAATAGAGCCTCTCGTTTTAATAAAAAAAGGGTATCTCCTCAGTCGGTCAGTCAGTCGACTTACTGAGTGACCGGACTGTACTGGTCTAGACTGCACTGGACAGGACAGGACTGCACTGTACTAGACTGCACTGGACAGGACAGGACTAGACTGGACTGTACTGGACTGGACACGATTGGAGTGGACTAGAGTAGGCTGGACTGGACTGGCCTGGACGGGACTAGACTTGACTGGACAGGACTGCACCGGACTGGACGGGGCTGATGGACTGACTGACTGAGCCGCCACGGTGCCTCACTGTTTATGGTGCGCTGCTGGGGAATCAAAGAGATGGGCTTGCTCTCAGTGGTTGTGGTCGCATTTCAATGGAGGCGAAATTCTAGAGTCGCGCATAATGTCCGATGGCAGTTCCCGTTAAAAACACACAGGCGTTTGGAATCGTCTGAACCTCTCCATTACAGCGTCCCTTAAAGCTCAAGTACCTTTGAGGCGTTCAACAGCAGAAATAAAAACGATATATTGATAGGTGGACTGTTTCAGTTTCTGATTTATTGAAACACGGACTTATTTATTCACGCATTCATTAGGTAAAACGATGTCACGTTCATTTTGATGCAGTTCAAGGAAAAATTCCGGCAATAAATATGCAGCTATTAAACGTCCTCTCTAGTGGTCAAGTAGAGTGATTGGTGGGGCTCACGCGTAGACTTGTTTTCTTTAATGCTGCTGAGTAGAGCTCAGAGTGCATATCAGCTTCTGCCTACTAATTTCTTGCCTACGCTTTCTCTCTTACTAGGCGCCTCTGCCCGCTTCCGCAAATTTCGTGCTTGGTTTTTTGACAGCGCCATACACATTGTAGTCACGCATCCACGGAATGATTAATATGCTACCGTCTTCGGCGTGCGACGATCGTCTCACCCCTCTTCTCCCCTGCTTGTCTCAGTGGACTCCTTATCATAATTATCATGTTGAAGGGTGGCTTGCCGACCAGCGCCTATGACATTTTGCCGTGTCGATTTGATTTGTAAGTGCGGAATCGTCCTTCTACCGTTTGCGAGCCTTTATACTCAAACAGCGATGCGTCGTGTTTCGCGTTAAATGGTGCAGCATGAGAGAAATTAGCGTACACTATGGCGTGTTATGCTAGCAGCTAGGTGCGATTGACCATCGTTCACTCGAAATTTAAAAACCTACAGGGGAAGAGAGGAGACGGTAAATTACGCGCAGAATCGTGCTCCAGAATGTTCTAGTAACTTATCAGGCTTTATGTCGGAAGTTCGCTATCCGCTTTAAATTGAGTACGTCCGAGAGCGGCGGGCATTGTGTTGGTTGACCTCCTAGAACGCCAGTTGCTGCACCACAGCCGAGTGATTCATTTATTTACGGGGGCAAAATAGCCAAATTAACGACGCTCGTTTGGAAGATACTCTCGCTGTTTTCCTTCTTCCGTTCTGTTAGCAGCCAATTGATGATCTAACCTTCAGATTAATGACTCTGTCCTTGCTTATTTCTCCTCCTTCATTTCACCTAGGGTGTCATTAACTACCATTTTCTCCGTGACCAACTCTGAGCTCTTCGTATCTTTTGTCACTACCCTGTTATTTTCCTTTCCTTAACTCCATTCACCCTTCTAAAGTGAAGACTTCTTCCAAGCCTTTTGTTTCAAGCCCAGTAGCTCAGTACTCTTAAGACCGATATTTAATATAGACTTCCTTTTCCACGTATACTTTTAAACTGCTATCCATGGCCTGGGAGCACCTGGCAAATGGACGTCACCAAATACTTATTCTACCAGCTATCTCACTCTTTTGGTTGCAATATCTGGCATTATAGTTCTATTCTTATACTGACCAAATCGCGAAAATCGGCTATTTAATGAATTCACATCAAACCTTTTTTGGCTATGAAGGTTTTATGTAGAGAAATTATGGTGTTATGAAATTCATTGAACGTCATGTAATGTGGTTTCCTACAATGCAAATACATATTCAGGTCTTTTGAAGACAGAGTTCTATGAAACAAGCAGTAGATGTAACTGTAAGTTTTAGAGTGCAGATTGAATTTTATGCGTACATACTCGTGCACCCCAAAACAACGGCGCTCGTTCTAAATGGTTCTTCCCTCCGTACTTGATACCAGTCAGTACGTTCGTATATTACCTGCATCAACTTTCGGCGTTTTGTTTCCTTCCTCTGCTAGCACTGGAGTGGTGTATATATTGTTACGAAGAAGACGAAGCTGGCTGTGGCGCGGGATGGAGCGCTCGCGCTAGGCCAGCGGCCATTAAATCATCTCTCTTCCATCGTTCACCACGCCTCATTCTTCGGCTGGCCGCCACGTAACATTTGGTGTGAGGTGCGGGGGTCCCTTCATCGCCATCCTGGTCACAGAGCTTCGGCGTCCTGAGCCTGCCGTGGACGTCAGCCGTGAGTACCTGGTCCGCCCCGCACGGCCGTGCCCCAGCCCGCCCGACCTTAACCGACCTCGCCGCTCACCTCAGCCCCGTCCTCCGCCCGGACCACAAGACACGACGAACTGACGACGTTGCCGCGACCATAATGACCCGACCGACCCAAGAGCCTGCCCACACATGAGTACACCGCCCCCTGCCCCTGCCATTCGGTGCGTCCAAGGACCACCTCGGCCGTCAGCTCCTGGCACCCTACGGCCCAGATGCTTCGTGGAGCGGGACGGATCCGCCTATCATCTCATCCACCATGGCGGCCAGCATTTCAGCACCTTGCCACTTCTTTTCTGCCCTGGAAGCCATCGCTGAATCACGCATCCCTTCGTCCATGTCTTCTTCAGTTTACGATCGGGACGATCGCTCGGTGGCCCCGGGTAATGTTACGAAGAAGACGAAGCTGGCAGTGGCGCGGGACGGAGCGCTCGCGCTAGGCCAGCGGCCATTAAATCATCTCTCTTCCATCGTTCACCACGCCTCATTCTTCGGCTGGCCGCCACGTAACATTTGGTGTGAGGTGCGGGGGTCCCTTCATCGCCATCCTGGTCACAGAGCTTCGGCGTCCTGAGCCTGCCGTGGACGTCAGCCGTGAGTACCTGGTCCGCCCCGCACGGACGTGCCCCAGCCCGCCCGACCTTAACCGACCTCGCCGCTCACCCCAGCCCCGTCCTCCGCCCGGACCACAAGACACGACGAACTGACGACGTTGCCGCGACCATAATGACCCGACCGACCCAAGAGCCTGCCCACACATGAGGACACCGCCCCCTGCCCCTGTCATTCGGTGCGTCCAAGGACCACCTCGGCCGTCAGCTCCTGGCACCCTACGGCCCAGATGCTTCGTGGAGCGGGACTGATCCGCCTATCATCTCATCCACCATGGCGGCCAGCATTTCATCACCTTGCCACTTCTTTTCTGCCCTGGAAGCCATCGCTGAATCACGCATCCCTTCGTCCATGTCTTCTTCAGTTTACGATCGGGACGATCGCTCGGTGGCCCCGTGTAATGTTACGAAGAAGACGAAGCTGGCAGTGGCGCGGGACGGAGCGCTCGCGCTAGGCCAGGGGCGATTAAATCATATCTTATCCATCGTCCATCACACCTCATGCTTCTGCTGGACGCGACGTAACAATATTCATATATTTAGGACTACATACATGAACCGCACCGCCGATGCTTCTGCACGCGCGGCGTTTTTAATGAGCTAAACACAATTTTCTGCCAGTATTGCGTAAAGCGAAGTTCACCAGTAAAGCATTAGAATGCCGTCATGTTATGAAGGTTGTTGAAATAAAAGCAAATTTAAGTGTTTTGCTTTTCCTTTAGTTGCACATTCCAAGACTGAAACTTACCTCTATTGCCTTTCCGGTCAGTAACAGACAGGATGTAGCAACGATTGTCGAAGTCAGCGAACACCAGCTTGTAGACTGTTCGTGAGACGTCTGAAAGTTAGGCATTTATAGAGAAATTAACGTTTCTTTATTAATCGTTATGCTGGAGAAGCTTTTTTGTAATTGTCCCTCAGCAACAAAGCAGTGATCGGAAGACGTACCATAAACAAATTGACCCCTATTCACCTGCTTTCGCTCAACGCGACTAATGTGCACTAGTACTTTTTCTTTGCTTTACAACATTATGCATAGTCATGCCTCGTAGTCAGTCATGACTCATAGTCATTCTACAATGTGACATGACTGAGCCCCTTACAAGTATTGTGAGGTAAGGTATACAGAGTTTGTACAAAGTATGCCCAGTCATGACATGAAATCCCTCAGCAAAAACTAATAAGTTTGGAATATACGGTGGGCTATTTAAACTGTATTTTAAACATATTTTTTGTTCATGAATGCCCTAAAAATATATAAGAAATACGTTCCTGAAATTTCATCCTTGATATTCGAAATATTTTCTTAAAATATGCAAAATATCTCACTTAAAGCACACTTCGAGCACTTTTCAAATACATGAAAAAATATGTATGCAGTTTTAGCATCTTGTCGGTGTATTAAAAGTGTATTTTCAGAAATATGAAATTAATTCATCCAAAGTATACTTCAATTCGAACAAACAGGCAGTCCTCTGAAACGTATTTGCAGCACACTTTAAGCTGCCGTTGAACAGTCGAGTGCTCGAAATTGCGCTTCAGGAAAAGGAATTTGCGTGTTGTCAACGTATGTTAAGTGTACTTCCGTAAATACACAATTATGTCGTCCAAAGAATACTTAAATTCTAGCAAATGGGCAGTCCGCCTTAGCATCTTTGCAGCACACTTCGAGCTGGCTTTGAACAACCTAATGCTCGAAATCGAGTTTAGGGAAATCACATTTTGGTGGTGACAATGTTTTTAAAGTGTACTTTCGTACATAAGCAATTAATCCGTAAAAGTACACTTCGATTCGAACAAATGGGCAGTCCGCGTAAACATATTTGCATTACACTTCAAGCTACCATGGAACAATGTAGAGCTCAAAATGACGTTTCAGTTAACAGTGAAAACTCCCTTTCCTGTCGTCCTTTCGTTGCAACACAGTAATTATAGCGCGGGAACAACGAAGGACAAATACGAGACCAGACGAGAACGCCTGCGTTGTTCCCGCGCTATGATTACTGTGTTGCAATGAATTACCAACCTGCCCAAGCCTTTTCTGTTCTGAAGTCCCTTCGTTTATGGTAACTTCTAGCAGGAAGGTAATCACCACTTATTTACACTACGTGCGGAGAACGTGATAGCATGATGCCGGTACAGGCGCCTTGGGTAGTTACGGGCCCGAATATGCCAGGGAAAAGGACCACGACCTGGAAGGCCGACCAGCTCCCATTGACGCCCGTGTATCTGTTGGTTGACAGTTAGACTCCTGACCTATTTCTGACGCAAGTTTCGACGAGCAATTCTGTTCTTGATCACCTTCCAATTCGAACGCGAGTAGGGCACTTCTTGGATAATTTTTCGACCCACAGTTTTTGCGCAAATAAGCGCCTCACCGGACAAGAAAGTGCGTCGCTCTCGGTGGGTATATATAAGGCAAGCCAAGTATGGCGCTTGTCGGTGCATTTGTTGTTTGCTGCGGCCCTTCCGCCATGGTTTGCTGAGTAGGTATCTTTGCCGTTCCCATGCCGTCACGTGACTTTATAATCTGATGTACATTGTGATTGATGATAATTGCGCTTGTAGAATTTGTTTTGAAGCTGAAGCATTAACCCGTATCATTCTGTGAAGTCGACCTTTCTTTAAGCCAAAGTGAATGTATTTTAATGTATTAAATGTATATTTTAGTGTGTTTCTAATGTAATCTAATGTATTTAATGGGTATTTTAGTATATTTTAAATGCATTATAAATATGGTAAGCGGGAAAAAATGTACTGTTCACGTACTTTAAAGAACTTTCTATACATTATTCGTAGCATACTTAGAAAGCATTCGTATTGCAGTTTAAGCATAGGGGCAGAGAAATGCGAAATAAATGTGAAATTAATACAATATGTTTGAAATACATTTTAGGCACATCCTCTTCTTTGTTGAGGGATCACATTCATGAGCATGACTCAGCGCTTTACTTCTGCAAGGATGCATGACTCAGCACTTGAGAAGTGAAGTAATTTAAGCCGTATAGATTTGTACCAATGTTTCACATACTCATGCCTCATAGTCGTGGCTTATAATCGCTCTTCAACCTAGCATAACTCTGCACTTTACAAGTAATATAAGGTGTACACAGAATGTACAAAGATCGGGGATGGTCATAGTCTTTCGGCAACGCAGCATGAGTCAGCACTGACTCATACTAGGAAGATAGAGTTTGTAGAAGGTATGCATAGTCATGACTAATCGCTAATAGAGATTTGCTGCATAGCACGACTTAACCTTTCTATGCTATAGCATTCTCACATGTAAACAGCCGTAAGTGTGTCTGGCAAATCTTACAGAATAAAGTGTTTTTTTTTTTTGCAGTGGCAAGTTTTGTTGCATTGCTAGTAATAAATAAGTACAGCTCTTTAAAGATGGTGGCATACTTAAGCCTGAGCGAACAAAATGCAAAAATTAAAAGTTTCTTGCACGCACCCCACATTTGTAGAAAGGAAGAAGGAGTGCTTTGTAATTCTTGGGCTTCAGGTCAAGGAATGCAGCCCCGGAAAGCGCTTCGAACTCTCCTGGTAATAGGAGCACCTCAAAATGAACCACACTAACAATAAAATCCTAATATAATAGGTTAAAATATGGTAACTTTAGGAATGTATAGAAAATTAATTGCTGAAAAAATGGAATTTCAGACGCATAAATGAGCACCGTTAAGGTGGTGTTCCTATATACTGGCCTACTGAGGGATACTAGCAAACTACCATCCATGGTCTGCGTGTATCTGCCAAATGCACTCCACGCATTTATTATTCTCCAGGTATTTTATTGCAGTTATCGGCGTCTAGAGTCCCTACCTACCCTCAGTAGTCGTATTCTCGTTCCTCTTCCTTTGGCTGGCTGTCTATCGCAAACTGCTCTTCTCTGCCAAGGAGACTGAACGTTTATTAGTTTTGTCCATGCCATTCTGAGAGCCAGTATTCTGCTTTGCTTGTCTATATAACTAATCATGTTTTGCAAGCTACTACAATTTGCTTAGCAGGCCAGTGAAATCAACTATCAAAGACTGCAAATGTATTCTTCATTACCGCTTATCGCCAAATGTTCTAAATTAAGGTCTCTGAGTACCTCCTGCAAACAAGCAATGAATAGCACTGGAAAGCTTTGTCTCCCTGCCGGGCAATCTTTCTTACTGGGATTGAATACATGCATTATAGAGGACCATGGTGACTGTACAGCGGCTGCATATATTTTCCAGGATTTTTACTGTCGGCTCTTTACACCCTCGGTCCGCAATGCCTGCATGACTGCTGAGTGTTGGACTGAGTCATAAGCTTTCTCGCAATCTATACCGGCTATATAATGGGGCTTGCATATTCTGCTCATTTGGCTATAATCAGAGCGCGAGTGCAAGTGTGTCTAAGGTCGATCATCCTTTTACGAAAGCCTGCCTGCTCCTGTTTTTTTACTGTAGTCTACATATTTTCTGGCTTTGTCAACGATATGAAGACCTTGTATGCAATGGACAGCAAGCTGATTGTTCTGAAGCTTTTCAGTTCCTGTGACGTGTCCTATCTCTTTGGAAAAGGCCATGATGGCGTTATTCTAAGATTCCGGTATGGAGGAGGTCGTAAGGAAATGCAAAAACAAGGTGACCAGTCTTTATAGCACAGTCATCCCACTTCGTTCAACAAAGCTGGTGTTAACTGATACAACCGGTTGCTTTCCCTCTCTATATTGTTTACAAAGGTTTCTTTACGCCATCCTTTGTTACCGGTGTAACATACACTTTTACTGCCCTATATCGTCTCTCATTATGCGCTCATCTCTTCTGCTACCCAGTTGAATCCTGTAGAATTCTCTGACTACATGAACTATCTTCTCCATATCGGTAATGGCATAGTCCTCTCTACACTCGGCGAGATTTTAAATGCATATCACATTTTCTCTTAAAATTTAGCAACCCTACTCTTACGAAAGTGCGAAGTCTTAATAAATTTCAGTGGGAATTCTTATTTAATCAGGACATTCTTTTGCAACCTGTAACCCCGAAGACCAACTGTGTCTGTACTCCAGATCCAGAAAGGTGGAAAAGTCGGTTTGAAAGAGTAACCTGTTGGGCTAGTCGGTTATCAGACGTGATAAAATTATTCTAGCGCTAAGGCGTAAAACACACAAGCAGGTAGACAACAGAACGAGTGTTGTCTTCCTTCATGTGTGTTGTACGTCTTGGCGCTAGAATCGTGTTAGTAGTTTGCAGTGCAGTAAGTCCTTTTAAAGCGTAACGTGTCGATGCGTGTAGTACACGGCTGCAAAAGCAGGTGGCCTAAGAGGAATGCCGTCACTGTCAAAGCAACTCGGCACTAATGAAAGTGCTGGCATGAGGGGCGAGGCTGTGTCATGTGCGTGATAAATCGGAAATATGAACGACTAAATTGTAATGTTAGATCATCACGCAGCACTCATTGTACGTCGCTTCAATGAGCTAAAATAGTAAAATGCTGTTACATATATTTTCATCCTGCTATGAAACAATAGCGTCAGCGAAACAAGGTAGCCGGAATTCGCCACGGCCAAACTCTGGAATATAACCTCGTCTTCTGATCTAGATTCTTCGCAATTGCAGTTCTGGCTTTTCTCCTAGCTCCTGAAGGCTTTTTTTCACTCTTAGCACAGAAAGATTGCATTATGTTCGTACTTAAAAGAAGCGAAAAAAAAAACGGGCATGGCTTTGGCAGGTGGCCCCTGAGAGAAACCTATGAGGCATGAGGGCCACCTAGGTCACGCCACCTCCAGGCGTCATTACAACTACCAACTACAATACGTGGCAGTGTAAATTAATGAGTTGTCACTTAGGCAAAGCAGCCCGGGTCATACAATCCCCACCGCAATGAGCGTCTGTCATCGCAGGGCAGTGGCACATCGCTTAACTGCTGCACCGCTGCCCCAGGAGTGGTGTAAGACACTCGAAGCGGTCTATTAACGTAAAGTAGAACATGACCTCCTGTATATATGGCAATCAACCCATTACGCTACAGCGTCATACCCTTCAGGCGAACCTGAAGTGTCCCCTGCAATTGCTCTTCTTTTCACAGCGCACATAACCTTAGTATTTTTTCAAGGTCATTGCACCTCTTTCAACCATTTGCTATACGTCGTTACTTAGCATTCGTTGCTGAGGTCAGCAGTGTTTTGGGAAATGACCATCCCACTTTTTCATGTCGTAAATTAGACAACTCACCATTTGAGGCCTGATAGCTTATAGCGTTCTCAAAATGGTGGTTCGTAGTTTTCGTGGTAGTTAGAACTGTAGAATACTTGTGGCTGCATGGAATGAGATACAGTAGGTGTAAATCTTTAAGGAAACATTTTTTTTCCAAGTCAATGTAAAAAAAAATGACCTAAGCACTCACAGAGCTCCCTTAGCTGTTGGAGGAGGAGCGAAGTACACATCATAACGGAACTGGTTGCCATGAATGTACCTGGACTTTTTTATCCCCTGGCAGCGGGCGGGCGAAATCAAATTGGTGCCCGCAGTCTGTTTTCTCACCCAGAGCATCTCATTAGCGCTTGTCAACTGGAAAATCGGATGGGGAAAGAATGGTCGTGATTCTGCCCATTTATTTCTAGATTGGCATGCTACAGTGGTACTTACTGTTCATAAGCACATAGGAACATTTGTTTACACGTTCAGGGAAAGGTTTGCTGACTGGGAAATGAAAGCAAAGCCATCACACGTCAAAGATAAATCCATGAACACGAAATCAAGCCAATGATCAAGAAAGGTGCGAATTCAATTAAATTCCCTGATCTGCTGAGGAAGCTGTCAGCAGGTGAGTAGAGCAGGCGCAGACATCGACGTTGTGTGAATATGCAAAGCGTTATCAGATCCTCCGTTTAGCGTTCTAGTGTCAAGGTCCGTCTCCGCATTAGGTATAAGGGTTGCCGTCTTATCGTCGGCTCGTGCTCGAACGCTAGTCTGTATTGTCACGTAAATGCAATTCGTTAAGTCATTTAAAATAACAAGTATTAAAAGGCCTTGACATGATATTATGGTCGGCTTCTGTGCATAGTGGCGGACAGTAAATTGGTATTTCAGCAATGTTCAGATTTCCGAATGCGTAAGCGGGTCATCGTTATCCTCAAAAATAATGTAGTGGAGTTTGATGCTCTTCGTGATCTATGAGGAGCGAAATGGTGTCTCATGGAGGGATGTATATCTTCCCTATGACAGGCCATGCCACTTCAACCAGTACTACATGTCTATACGCAATTGGTTGAGAGCCGATGAACGCGTCTTTCAACGTCTCGGAGGCTGCTTTTAGAGCTCACTTCGCAGCAATTCACCAAATACGCCAAATGGAACGCTGGATCGGCTTGGCACCTTACAACTCTTACGCATGGATCCTCAAAAAACAAAAATACGGTAAATACAGCTTTGCACTTTCGCATTCGTTCCGCTGGTGTTCTGACTCAGAAAACTGCAAAGCAACCACTTGATACAGATAGTTAACCTTGTTTTTATATCATCGACGACATTACTGCAGCAAGAGTGTGTGGGCCAAAATGTGTTCTGCATATTTTCACCTTGCTCATCGCCTGGTATTCAAGTTTCGTAATTAATCAGGGGAAAATACATAGGAAAATTCGAACCCAAGAAAAATCGCCTTTAATTAGAGCCGTCGATATTAACTGAGGCTACATTTACGATGAACAATTTCAGTCTTTTAGCCCTCCAGAGGAAATGGCTAATCCCTGCTGTTGAGAAAAACTGGAGAAAAATTGGTGGCGCCCCAGTTAGAAAAACGAAGCATTCTGGGACACCAGCATGAAATCTGCAGCGCCTTCTAATATTTACGGTCCAAGGGTCTATAAGTTATATATGTGTGGCATATTCCACTCAGCATACTCAGCACATAGAGTGGTATGTTGCATATTTATAGATATACAGCAGAGATATAGAAAGACGCGGGTTCGATCCCGGCAGCGGCGGCTCGAATTTCTTTGGAGGAGAAATTCTTGAGGCCCGTGTACTGTGCGATGTCAGTGCACGTTAAAGAACCCCAGGTGGTCAAAATTTCCGGAGCCCTTCACTACGGCGTCTCTCATAGCCTCAGTCGCTTTGGGACGTTAAACGCCATAAACCAAACCAAACCAGCAGAGATATATAGTAGCTTTTTGAGATGTACCTCCTTCTTGATGAAAACGCGGTTGCACGGTGACGCAACAATGTATCCGATTCAACAATAAAAATTTCAAGTCTCATACTTATTGTCAGTGAGGTTTGCATATGACGTTTCAGTCTATTGCAGTCCGAGGGTAACTAAATGCAAAATCATATGCGTATTGTCGCATATATTTTCCAGTGAAATCTGCTTAATGCGTACGGGAGCTAAAAGCAATTTTTCGACCAGGAACCCTACTCTCCTATTTTTGAAGAAATTTAAATTATATTCCGTTACACGCTTTTCACATGGTAACATTGTTATGAGCAGATTAAGAAAACAAAACTTTCATCGCGCCCAACTTTTTAATACCAGTGAGCTTGGCCAGCAAGGTTACGGCAAAAGGAAATTTACATAAATTACAGCTCCAAGATTATGGGTTTTGCTTTAACGCTCATAGCTCAGAGACGGAGTGGAGTATCAAGCACTCACCTGTCGTTACCAGTCTACTGACTTGCGAAGATTGCATCGGGGCCAGATCGATGGCACTACTACCCAACAACGGCGATGAAGTTTACAATGCGAACGAATTTCGCCGCAGTTATGTCAAAGCACAGAATTTCATAGAAATAAGCAGTTTCATCGGGTTTACTATTTATTTGTCTAATCCGAGTTTCGCTCGCATCGATGATTCATTGACACAACCAGTCGGCACTAATAACGAGCCCCACTGCATGGTCACAGAGATGAGAAAAAGCCTCCAAAAAATTTCTAGAGCGCCACATTCAGACCAGTGTTTTTGATCAAAGGCAAATTGGTTTTCTAGAAAACTCAGTAGCGCGCAGCTACTGGACTTCCCGCAAAGCCGACAAAGCCAACACTTCAGCACATACAGAGGCCATGGTCATCGTGTGGACGCTTTACAGATTTCGGCCCTACATGTACGGCCAGGAGTTCATTGTTGTCGTGGATCACAAGTTGTGTTGGTTAGAATTAAATCAAGGTTCCTTCCAGCCGCCTTGTCCAAAAGACTCACCCGCGCTAAGAACGAGCGGTCTCCGCATTGTAGCCTTCCATTGTTTTCCTCCGCTGGGTCCCTGGGCATTTAGGGATTGACGGCAATGAGCTGGCCCATCAGCTCGCCCGCGACGCACTTTTCCGGGCACCGTTGATCCCCTGGCCCAAGCCCTAGGAGGACGGTGGGAGACTCGCCGCACCATAAAAGAGGTCTACCTCGAGATCCGCCTCAACAAACGGCTTTACCCTCCCCCTCATCCATCACTCACGGTGCCGGAGGCTCGCCTTCTTCGGCACATCCAAATGAATGCAGTCATCACCCCGTCTCGCCTCTTTCTCTATTGCTTTCGATCGGACCCTTCCTGCCCCAACTGTCCTGGTATCTATGCGTACCTGGCCCATTGCCTCTTCTATTGCCCGGCTGCTGGGCAGTCGGGTTCCTACCCCACACCTTCTTTATCCATCACCACTTGGCTCGACTGGCTTGGCGCTGAAGCGGAGGAAGAACAGCGATTTCTAGTCGCCCAGGCGGTCGACTTGCTCGGCCTGTAATTTATGGCCGATTGAAGGTTTTGTACTACTACTACTACTAGGTATTCTATGGTCCACCCGATTGTAACAACGTACCTCAGGCAGCGAAAGTGACTGTAGAATTGTCATGCGTTTGCGCTGTTCCCTTTTAGCAATGTTAAGCCAACTAGCCCGCAACAACATCCTCGTGAATGCCAACGTTTCGCCAGATCGCTCACGTCGGAACGCCAACGTCGCCTTCAAGGTCACAGTAGCAATTAATATAATGTTCATATATTTCTGCACTACTCTCATGTTTGCCTCTGTTTCTCAAGCGCATTAATACCTGTTTCAAAATCGGTCACCAAGTATAACTGCCCCTAATATGTGACCGAGGAAACATCTCCGATTAGTTAATTCACCGTCACTTTAACCCCTTATGCCAACCTCTGCCGCAACAGCTTCGAGACTGCAGACATTCATCTTCTGTAGCATGGCTACGCCCAGCCATATGTTCCCCACTTGTGTCACCCGGACGACTTCCTCTTTTTCCGGACGGCTATGGTGCTCGGCTGCTGACCCAAAAGACGCGGGTTCGATCCCGGCCGCGGCGGCTAGAATTTCTTTGGAGGAGAAATTCTAGAGGCCCGTGTACTGTGCGATGTCAGTGCACGTTAAAGAACCCCAGGTGGTCGAAATTTCCGGAGCCCTCCACTACGTCGTCTCTCATAGCCTTAGTCGCTTTGGGACGTTAAACCCCATAAACCATAAACCATCTTTTTCCGGAGAATTCGACTAGTCACAGTGATGACCTTGCAGCTATGCCAGAAGCACTAGCATTGAACCACGAGGAGCGAGACGAAAATGCAAGAGTTGACTTTGCTGCTGTGAA
Source organism: Amblyomma mixtum (assembly GCF_055824585.1). NCBI lineage: Eukaryota > Metazoa > Arthropoda > Arachnida > Ixodida > Ixodidae > Amblyomma > Amblyomma mixtum. The sequence continues at coordinate 7,576,676 of NC_143020.1, forward strand.
CTCACACGCCATCTATGCTCTCTACCATGCCGTTCTCTAAATAGACCTTCTTCACAATACTAACAATCGCGGAATGCTCGGGGTTAACACGGCTTCTTTTTTTCGATATTCTTCATATCCATTTACGCCTTAATCGTCGATTTGATGTTGCCAAATAAAATACCCTACATTTTAAATACATTTTTACCTATTCCTGCTCGATTAACAAACCGTAGACACTGAAGAACGCGTAGAAAACAACAGAACAGAAACACTGAATTCACTCACAGCAGTGGCGATTTGTACCCGGTGATGCTTTGGATTATCTTCAAAGAAAAACGCTGTCACACCTCCAGCGGCAGCCAGCACATAGATACCGAAAGAGACAGCCAACATTATACGATCCACTTCTTTACAAAGCGGTGTCATTGTCAGCATAGCATTGTCGTGCTTTTTATACATGAAGAAGCTTGCTTCATAATGCCCTCTGCGAGATTACCGAAATGAAAGTTAATTTATGAGCAATTTGCCCATATGGACGTGGATATTCTTTTCATTCTTCAGTCGTGTAAATGGCGCAAGCAACGAGCAGAATCTACTTAATTCTAAAATCTCTGGCTTTGCGCTGCCGCGTACTGACAGAAGAAGCGGCCTCACTATCGAAAAGCGGAGGTGCCTCGCCGCATAATAAGGTTTCACTAATGAGATGCAATGCTCATTCTAAGCAATCGAAGCAATGTGTTTTAGACATAAACACGCTCTATATAAACTAGAGCCCCCCCCCCCCCAAAAATAATAGGCTGATTTTTTTTTTATTTCTGACTGATTTGGAATAGCCAAGCTGGAGGTGTTTTGGGAGATTTTGACACATGAAAATTAGTTAACCGGCCCTGATATAGTTACAATATTTGCATTGTTCCTGCAAGCTTGGGCAAGCGTAAACGACTACTATGGACCGAAGAGGGGCACCTTATTCATCATGCACCCACGCATACCTTTTCTTTGCTTGCTAGTGGCCGCATACTAGGCGAGCTAAGCAAAATAGCGGAAACCTAAAATGTGCCACCAGTTAGCATCGCCAAGGCTATAACTGCGCCCTCTTAGGGCGTCAGGAGATGGAGCCGAGCGCGACACTGACCAGCACGCAGTAACTGACAATATCAGCAATATCAGCGCAACACTTGACACACTTTTTGGCAGGTTTTATTTTCCAGGCAGGCTTACAACACGTAAAGCATATTTCCGAATGACAGAGCTAATTGGAGGTCAGTGGGAGGGGCTTTTGTCCTCTAGCGGATGTACTAAGGCTGGTGATGGTGATGATGACATAACAGTGATGTGGCTAAGTTTTCACTGACAGAGAAAAACTGCTCGCCAGCAAACTGGTACTGGGCACTGCACCCGACGATGTGTTAGTGAATGGCAGGGAAGAGTACAGACAACACAAAAAAAATGGAACACGAGATAAAACGCATAGTTCAGGTATAGCTGTAGAAGAGGAATTGTGAAGGCAAAATAACGCTTCGTATTTTTGGTAGAATGCACACGAGTCACAACCACAGAGACGAACACGATTTCGAACTGAACATAGCCGCGACAGATACCATTTGTTTCTGGGAAGCCCGACTGTAATTTTTAAATATAGCGTTTAGAGATAAATCAGAGCGCTTTTTCGAGGAAATTGTATTATTGACGGCTGAGGTCAGAAAACAAAAGCTGAATCATGTTAACTAACCAGCCTGAAATCAAAGTGATAATACCCAAAATCTTAACCATTGCACAGAAGCACATAGATGCACATGAAGGGACTGAGAAGGTTGCGTGGCAAGTGCGTGAAAAAGTAGCGCGATTCGATCAAGTTAGCTGTGCGCATTGAGCCTGCTTACGGTTTTCGACATGCGTGTGTGATCACCGAAATTCTATAGTGCGCTTGGAGAAAGCCTTGTGGTCAGCCCAGTGCCGCCTCCCCGAACCGCTTGGCGCGCAATCACTGGGTCGCTTCGCTTTCCTTTCCCTTTTGGTGTTTAACGTCCCAAAGCGACTAAGGCTATAAGAGACGCCGTAGTGGAGGGCTCCGGAAATTTCGACCACCTGGGGTTCTTTAACGTGCACTGACATCGCACAGCACACGGGCCTCTAGAATTTCACCTTCATCGAAATTCAGCCGCCGCGGTAGGGATCGAACTCGCGTCTTTCGGGACAGCAGCCGAGCGCCGTAACCACTGAGCCACCGCGGCGGGGCACTGGGTCGCTTCGGAGCCATGCGTCTCACTCACTCGACTGCAACGAGACGTCTGGCTAAAGAGCGGTGGTGCAGCTACCACCGCTGACGCGCGCGTGCTCGTTCTACGGCTACTAAGTGACGTCACGGTTGGTATGCACAGCTGCGCCCCCCACCGGCGAGCCGGTTGCTAAGGAGGGGAGAAGGTTGCGCCGCTGCGCGGAGGACAGGCCTCAGTTCGCCCAATTCGAGCGCATGGACGGACACCGCGAGGATGAGCCATTAAAGGCTTTCGCCTTAATATCGTAACCCTCAAGGCGCGCTGCTTATCACCTCCTTAAATGTCGCTTGCTTAGTCCACGGTGCACACCTCGGTCTGCGTATGGAGGCACTTATCCTACTCAATAGCGTATGATCATCACTGTGTAAGTGCTTGTCGTCAGTCAGTATTCGTCTCTCACATCAGGACGGTCAGACTTCTTATCAAGTAGACGCCTGAAAAGAGTAATACTAACAGCTAGCTGCGCATACTATAAGAAGCCTATTTGTATGAGGGGCCTATTTCTATAGCAGAAAAGTAACGTCGAATTTGTAATGGAAAGTATTGTTGGCATTGTAAATTCTTCTTTTGGGTGCCACTTATGAAGGTGAGATCACAACGGCGTCATTTTTCTATGGCAATTAATAATATTTGCCCCTATTAGAAGTGCACGCAAGAAATCCAGTTCATATGCCTTCTGTTTCTTGCCAGCGCTTAGGCACAATCAAGAACGCTCTTCATTAAAAAATTGCCGAAGACACTTTGGAAATTCTAAAGTGTGCTTCGCGAAAGCTTTGCGGTCAACCCACTGCCGCTCACCCGTGGTAGGTGCGTGGCGGGCTTCCCGAATGTGCAGTTTTTATTATCTTTGGTGACTGTGGTCGCTTTTTTTTATTGCAGTGTTTTAGAGCGCAGATCGTTGGCGCCCGTTTCGCGGCGTCGCCGTCGCCGTTGCCAGTTCGGCGTTCATTGCATTCATTGCAGTTGGCGTGGACGTTTTACACCCCGATCATTTTAAGGAAAGGAAGTGCGCAAAGTGCTCCCTGGGTCACTGGACGCCTGAATCGCGCTTTTGAGTTGTTGATGCCGCTGTATGAGCCGTTCCCTAGCAACCGACTTGGTGGACACCCGGACTACACCTAACAGGAATGGAAGAAATGGGAGTGAAAGAAGAAAGGCAAAGAGTGGTCGTAGTGAAGAAAATGAAAATTGTATTTGATGAAAGGAAATAATTTTCATTTTCTTCACTACGGCCCCTCTTTGTCTTTCTTCTTCCACTCGCGCTTCTTCCCTTCCTGTACGGTGCGGTTCGGGTGTTCACCACGACGGTTGCTAGGCGACGACTCATACGGCCGCATCAACAACACAACAGCGCGAATCAGGCATCCAGTGACCTAGGGAGCCAGTTTGCGCACTTCCTTTCCTTAAAATGATCGGAGTGTTAAACGTCAAAGCCAACGCCAATGAACACGATGAACGCCGAACGGGCAACGGCGACGGCGACGCCGCACACTAAAACACTACAATAAAAAAAGCGGCCGCAGCCGCCAAACACAACAAAAACCGCACATGCGGGAAGCCCGCCAAGTGCCAAGCACACTTCAGAATTTCCAAAATGTCTTCGGTAAGTTTTTCCATTCGGTTTCAGATTCCTCGCTCCTTTTTCTGTTCCTGTCTTGAAGAGTACGTGGACATCACCAAATACCGAGCAGTTGAATAGTTCATTCGCCAATATAACTGTAAATTTTATGGGTGATCCTTGTTTCGAAATTATAAGAGCATCTTCATGTAATTAGCGAATCCATCTTATACATCCGTAGCATAAATGGAAGAAAAATTTAATGGTATCCGAAACGTGAACATTTTCTAGAACGTGGGATCTTATTCTGGCCCAAAGCTTTATTTTGTTCTGCAATGCTTTTACATTGCCACGGCCGCGGCCTTTCTTTTTCTGTGCATTACGTTTTTGGCGTCTTTCATAGTGAGAGTCGCTTTAGGAGGCTAAATACAATTTGTGCACCTAATGAGCATCGACGCGCGAGAATTCCAAATTTAAAAAGTCACAGAGGAGAAATGTACGTAGCGCTGTATGAACCGAATTTCTCGTTTTTTTTTTAGCTGTGACAGGTCATCAAATGACATAAAAATATAGCCGCCTTAAGGCATTATCTGAAGAAAACTTCCCTAATGTCAAATACCTTATACAAGCGCATCTCAAATTAAACCCCCCGCAGCCAACCGCTTTAAGTCATCAATCACAAATTCAGATATCTCTCATCGTCATCACTGACATAGCGACTTTGATTCGTGTATCAAGAAAAGTGATTCTGTTTACACTTCAAAAAACTTTCGTATACCTTTTTTTCGCGCTGTAGATACGACAAGGATCCACAAAGAATCAAACAACAGATTTTCATTCGAATAACATATCAGTAGGGTTGTAAACAGCATCATAAACCTAGCCTTGTACACTAAATGACAAAGGCGTGTGCCATACGTCTCCAATTATCCGTGTACTCTCCAATATACAGAACGCAAAGGTTCCTTCTCATCGAATGAAAAGCCATGTAACTGTACATGCACACTCCTACGACGCTTCGGTGGAAGTAGTAAAGGAGGCAGAGGAAGACGGAAGGTGAAATAACAAAATAATTTCGACTACCTGGGTGCTTTAAACTGCATTTACCTAGCACAGGACCGGGAATATATTCGCGTAGCACTGGCAGCAAAGGACCTGGAAGAGCTAGAATGCTATAGGGGCACTGAGACGCTACGCATTGGTCTCAGCGGGAAACAGAGGCGAAGAGAGCAAGGTGTGGAGAGGAGAAAAAATTACCGACGATTACGTTACTTCCTAATGCGAAATTTGAGCGCAGCAAATAAGCTGTTTCACCTTTTCGATAGATTGAGGCAAAGAAATCGAGCAACACATGTATGCGCTATCACAGAATTTTTTCTTTATTTTTCACACGTATTCCTTTAACAAAGACTCCACTAACAGTTCTTGACAGTCATGAAGGAAGCTTTGTGGTCGGAGAAATAGACTGATATATGTTCGACTTGGTACACCAATGCTTGATTCTCAAAGACGAGATCTATACAAGTGCCTCGCGAGGTTGTCACAGCCGTGGGACGCGTTACGAGCGAGAGGAACGGGATGTTCTCCCGCATAAGTGTTAGGAAATTGCTGTTTGTCTTTATGTCAACATTAAAGTCCCCCACTACTAACATCGGTGTGGATCGATGGACGGTTAATGCGAGTTGCAGGAAGTGCACGACGTCTTTCGTGAGTGCGGTAGGGGCGAAGTAGGCAGCTACTACCAGCAAGCCGTTGGGCAACTTTGCGGCGCACAGTTCGCCAACTTCATGTGACGTGCCAAACATTTCGACTGGTATTGCAGAGAGACCTGTGCGCAAGTAGATAGCGACTCCCGCCGCTCTGTTGTGGTCTCTGCGAGCACCACAGCAGTATAGGAGATCTATGATTTCGAGAGGCTCTTCGGGATCCATCCAGGTTTCAGCAAAGCAAAGTACAGAGGAATGGCGCAGAATGTGATCGTGGTGTACGTCCTTGGCATGTGCGGCAAGGGAGCGTACGTTAAGAATGTGGTTGTGAATGATGAATCAAGTGCTGCCAGCGAATGACGCGTCCATTGGCTGTCTGCGTGTGTTACTGATGTGTGGTTAACATGTTAAGCTTCGCCTGTAAGAGTGGAACGCGACAGCGTCTTGCAACGCTGCCAGGGAGTCCACAGAACGCCATCGCCAATTCGGCTGTACGCCTTGCTGGACGGTAAATTTATTTTTTGAGGAAAGGAAATGTATCTCTCTCACATATCTGGGTGGACACCTGCACCTCGCCGTAAGGGAAAGGGGGAAGATGGGAGTGAACGAAGACGCCGTATTAGCTAGACGCGCCTTTGTTCATTCCAAACCATTCAGCTGGCATTACGGAGTGGCTAGCGTGCTCGTATCGCACTCCGGAGACCCTGGTTCGATTCCCCAACTCGACCAATTTTGTTCTCGGTTTTATTGATTTATGCGGTCTAACTAGAAAGGTTAATTAGGCTATTTCATATTTATATTATTGTATTTCTATCCATCGTGTTCTGTCATTAACCTGTCAATTGTTGGAACTGTCTAGGATGTTCGACACATCGTATATGAAACGAGCAACGTCTTACTGAGTGGGGAAGTGCGTGGTGGTGGAGGGAACGCGGCTTCGTACTTATCTGTTTTTTTCAGCAGCGTCTCCTTCCGCGGACGGTGGTGTCGCTTCGGCGCGCGTCTTTCTTTTCTTTTCTTCTGAGCTCTTCATTCTCCTCTATATTAATTAGGCTAATTGATTAATTAAGCAATTAACTAAATTCAGTCCAACTTAGTTGCAGCATCACTATACGATCCCTTTGATTGGTTGCATAGTTACTAGCCAAAGTACAATTGGCCCCATTTGAAATTCGCGCACTGTGACGTCACGAGCATTTCGACCAATTGAAAAGCGTGACATTGGGGGCGGAGCTGGTTACGAGGCCGACGCCGACGCCGACGCCGACGACGACGCGAAACCCAGGAACGGACGCCAAAGAGCTGCGCTCTAAAACAGCGGTTGAAAACGAAAAAAATTACGAGGAACTTTAGCCGCTAAAGTGGTGAACGGCGAAAGCCTGTGTGCTGCATTCTGTTATGCTAGTGTTCACTTCACATTCTGTTGGTGCATTAATTAACTGCCAATTAATGACGCTTAATCTTTGCGTTAAGGAGTGGAACGCGACAGCGTGTTGTATAGCGCTGCCACGGAGTCCACGGAACGCCACCACCCGTTCGGCGCGATGCGTTGCCCTTTGAACGCAACGCTTTTTGAGGAAAGGAAATGGCGCTGTAATTCTCTGTCATCTCGGTGGACACCTGAACCGCACCGTACAGGAAGGGAGGAAGTGGGAGTGAAAGAAGGAAGAGAAAGAGGGGCCGTAATGAAGAAAATGAAAACTGTATTTCAAGAAAGGAAATTACGCAGTAACTGTCTCACACATCTCGGTGGACACCAGTCGAAAATTGTATTTCAGGAAAGGAAATTGAGCCAACGTTACTAGAACCTTGAATTGAGCAGTGACTGTCTCACATATTTCGGTGGACACCCGTCAAAATTCGCGCGCAGTGACGTCACGACCATTTCGACCAATCCGAAACGCGGAAAAATTTGCTAACACGTCTTGGTCTCGACAGTATAAGCCATTAAAGCCTTTCGCCTTAAAAATATTTAATATAGCTCTGAACAGTGTGGTACTGCTTAAAACAAATTATCTTGCGAAATTCGAAACGATGAAAGTTAAAGAACACTAAAAGCAAGTGCATGTTTTATAACAGAAAACAATACATCGCTGAAAGGAAACACCAGCACACTAGATAATACATTAAACGTAAGTACACAATTTGTCTTCCTATCTTAGCGGTCAAGGCACATCCGATCCGCGTGCTATCCTAATGGAATATAAAGCACTTCGTTGGACTATATACCTCGTGCATCACGTGCTTCCTTGTGTTTTGCTCTACAGGCATAGGGGCTGCAGTCCTAAACTCGTGGGCCCCTTTAAGAACATTATATGGTAATGAAGGAAAACATTACTACACATTTCAGTCCTGTGTATGCAAACGGTATAATTAAATCGAGAAATTCTAAATGTTATCGTTTTTGCGCAGGGAACAAGCTGCGGCAAATTATTCAGGCAACATCTTTTTTTTTCAACACTATTGTTTTTTCAATACCGGCTCTGCCAAACTAATATACCTTTAATTTCATTTTAGATGAAAACATCTTTTTGTTACAAAAGCGAAAGCAGACGTGTTTTGCACTTCGCTAAAGAGTTCTCGAATTCGTGGTATCCCATAAAAATCCGAAAACTTAGATATTCAGTCATCATCGCTGTGAAGAGCACCAATTCTCGTCAAAATAGCAACTAATGTCACTAATTCCTTACAACTGCGGCGCTTGCAGCTGTTAACGCGGATTTGATGAAATAGGTGCTGCGCTGAGCTGTAAAATAAGCAATAGAAAAAAGAATTCAGGGGGCACTTTGACTGTCTAAAGTGGGTAGAGGCGGAAGCGTTTTCCGCACCACCTTCGCTGTTTCTGTGGCACCGGTGGCGTCACATAATTGACTACTTATTACTAAGTGATGACAAATCACTAATTAATGGTTAATTACTGATTAATGCCTGAATACTAATTAACTGCTAATTAATGACGCTTAAGCTTCGCCTTTAGGAGTGGAACGCGACCGCGCGTTGTAGCGCTGCCAGGGAGTCCACGGAACACCACCCGTTCAGCGCGATGCCTTGCCCTTTGAACGCAACGCTTTTTAAGGAAAGGAAATGGCGCAGTAATTCTCTGTCATCTCGGTGGACACCTGAACCGCACCGTAGAGGAAGGGAGGAAGTGGGAGTGAAAGAAGATAGATAAAGAGGAGCCGTAATGAAGAAAATGAAAATTGTATTTGAGGAAAGGAAATTACGCAGTAACTGTCTCACAAAATTCAGGGGGGGGGGGGCACTTTTTGACCTAAAGTGTGGTCACTGATGCCCCTAAGAGTGGAACGCGACAGCGTCTTGCAACGCTGCCAAGGAGTCCATAGAACGCCATCGCCCATTCGGTTGTACGGCTCGCTTGTCAGTAAATTGGTTTTTGAGGAAAGGAAATGTATCTGTCTCTCATTTGTCGGTGGACACCTAAACCTCGCGGGAAGGGAATGGAGGAGGATGAGAGTGAGTGAAGACACCGTATTCACTAGACGCGCCTTTGTTCATTCCAAACCATCGGGCTGGCATGGCGGAGTGGATAGCATGCTCGTCTCGCACTCCGAAGACCGGGGTTCGATTCCTGAGCTCGACCAATTTCTTAATCGGTTTTATTGATTTATATGGCCTGACTAGTAAAGCTAATTAGGCTAATTGGGTAATTTAGCAGTTAACTAAGCTCAGTCCCACTTACTTGGGGGATCACTATACGATCCCTTCAATTGGTTGCATGGTTACTAGCCAAAGTGCAATTGGCCCCGTTTGAAATTCGCGCACTGTGACGTCACGACTGTTTCCACCAATTGAAAAGCGTGACATTTGCTGTCAACAACTGCTGCTTACAACGATGAGACATTAAAGGCTTCCGCCTTAATATGGCGGACCGTTTTACATTGGGACAACACAGGCGCCATGTCTTGGCATTGCACCTTTTCAGTTAACATAAAATGAATCAATCAGTTTTTGTGACTTTATGACCTCCGCTTTGATGTTTTCTTACGTTGGTAAGCATTGCTGTGCCATAAACACGGGGTTTGCGCTTTTGCTCGCTTAATTCTTGTTTTTTTTTATTTACTAGCTGTAAATGTTGGCTGCATTTAGTAAAACTATTTATTGCTAAAGTTGCAGAATGCGCCGTAGAAGTGCGCGGTAAGATGGTTCGACGTGATACCCGCAAGCTATCTGAGGAGACGAAAGATCTGATCAGAAACGCCAAAGCATGAGTGCGTCTAACTCTACACAAAGAATAGCACTAGCACAGCTATCAATGTTAACAAATAAGCGCAAGGTAGCCTACATAAGGAAGTTTAATATAGAGAGAATCGAGCATGCTCTAAAGAACGGAGGAGGCCTAAAAGATGTGAAGTATAAATTAAGCCTAGGTAAAATCCAAACGTATGAGTTAAGAGACGAAGAGGGCAATGTCATTAGCAATATGTATCAGATAGTTCGAAAAGCTGAAGAGTTCTACACAGATCTATACAGCAGCCTACACAATCCGAACGTTAATGAAAAATACAGCAGCGCACAGCAATGGCACATCCTGCCAGTAGCGAAACAGGAAGAAAAGGAAGCCTTAGGAGCAATGGAACGGAGGAAAACAGCTGGTGAGGATCAGGTAACAGCAGATTTGTTGAAGGACGCAGGGAGATTGTGCTATAAAAACTTGCCACCCTGTATACGCAATGCCTTGTGACCTCGAGCGTACCAAGAGCTCGGAAAAGTGCTAACATCATCCTAATTCATGCGAAAGGAGATGCCAAGGACTTCAGAAAATACAGACTGATCAGCTTACTATCGGTTGCTTAAAAAGTATTTACTAAGGTAATCGCTAACAGATTCAGGACAACCTTAGACTTCAGTCAACCAAGCGATCAGGCAGGCTTTTGTAAAGGATACTGAACTATAGACTATGTTCACACTATCAATCAGGCAATAGAGAAATGCGCAGGAGGTAACCGACCCCTATATATATCTTTCATTGATTACGAGAAAGCATTTGACTCAGTGGAAACCTCAGCTGTCATGCAGGCATTGCGGAATCGGTGCAGAAGAGTGTTGACCAAATGTTTAGGGGAATCCCCCAAGGTGGAGTAGATTTCTTATAAGGGAGTAATTACTCATTGACGTCCACCCGAGCGCAGCCATACGGCTACAAAGGAAAGCTATACAGCTTTCTCAGAAACTTCATAGTTAAAGAAAAATTCGTCCTGGTCCGGGGTTCGAACCCGTATGGCTGTGCTCGGGTGGACGTCAATGAGTAATTACTCCCTTATTAGAAGATTGTTATGTGAAAATATTGGAAGATATTTATAACGACTCCAAAGCTACCATAGCCCCCCATGAAGTCAGCTATAAAATTCCCATAAAGAAGGCTGTCACGCAGGGCAGACACGATCTCGCCTACGCTATTCACCGCCTTTTCACAGGAGGCATGTCGAAACCTGAATTGGGAACAGTCGAGGATAACAGTTCATGGAGAATACTTAAGTAATCTACGATTCGCACAGCGTTGTGAACTCACTTAGGACATGAAGTGCAGATCATGAATAATGAGTTGGACAGGCACAGGAGAAAGGTGGTTCTAAAATTTACCAGGCAGAAAACCAAAATAATGTTCGACAGTCTAGCAAGGGAACAGCAGTTCACAATTGGTAGCGAGGGGCTGGAAGTAGTAAAGTAATACGAGTATGTCTGCTCAGGGAAGCTAGTGACCGCTGATCCGGATCATTAGAGGGAAATAACTAGAAGAATAAGAATGGGGTGGAGCGCATATTACAGGTTCTCTCAGATCATGAAAGGCAGTTGACCTATATCCCTCAAGAGAAAAGTACATAACATCTATATCTTACCGGTACTCACCTATGGGGCAGAAACGTGGAGGCTAACAAAGAGGGTTCAGCTTAAGTTAAGGACAGCGCAGCGAGCTATGGAAAGAAAAATGATGGGTTTAACGTTAGGAGATTGGAAGTGGGCGCAGTGGGTGAGGGAACAAACACGGGTTAAAGACATCCTAGTCGACATGAAGATGAAGAAATGGGCTTGGGCAGGGCATGCAGTGCGAAGGCAAGATAACTGCTGGTGCTTAATTAAGGGTAACAGAGTGGATTCCAACTGAAGGCAAACGTAGCAGGGGGCGGCAGAAAGTTTGTTGGGTGGATGTGATTAAGGTGCTTTCAGGGACAGGGCAGCTGGCAAAGGACAGGGTTAATTGCAGAGCCGTGGAAGAGGCCTTTGCACTGCAGTGGGTGTAGTCAGGCTAATGTTGATGACATATGGGGTCTATATGACTGTTCTTTGGTAATATTGCATTTATTTCCCTTCCATTGTCACGCACTCTCGCCTTAACGAATCTACAATCTGGCCTGTTGGCCGAAAAGTTCTGATTCATCTGGTTTAGAGTAGTGCCATCCCTACAAATATCGGCTTAGTCTGCGGAAATACCGCAGACTTCTATTGCCCCACTTGTCCAAATATAAGGTTTTTGTAGGTGGAGTCGAGAAATATTGAGGCATTTTTTCCACAGGTTTTATTCTCTGACATCACGTGAAGCAGCACGCCATATCAATTACAGGCTCAGTCATCTTCTCGGCCCTTTATTATACGCGAACACCTGCCGACAAACTGGCATGTAAATTTCAGCACTAGGCTGAGGGCAGTTTTCATTGTAGACTCTCAGGCACATGAACGGAATGCGTTTATCCACCCTGCTGCTTGTCTGGAGAAGCCGGCAAGCTGTGGAAAAATTTAATTTGATTATTTTAGTGCTGTTAGGAAGTGAAGCAAGACTATGAATGGTAAAATGTAATGTTTTAGAGCGCTTTGGATTAGTTTTGAGCCCCCTGATATTTTTAAACCAGCACCGAAATATCGGCGCACTTGAAATGTAGTTTGCACCTCCATCAAAACTTTTGACAAGAATCCGCTATATGATATCAGGAACTAGAGCTACTAAGCTATTCACGAGGATAGTTGGCAACACAAGAGACCTAGTGTAAAAACCCAATATCAGATCATTTTAGGTTGAGAAAACTAACACTCGGTGCAATAAATGAACACTAACAGATATTGAGTCAGTTGACGTTCGAAAAAAGAAAAAAAAAGGCTAGTCAAACTCGCAGAATGCCGCGCTGACCAATGGACACCTGCTGGTTATGTTTGATATTAGCAAACACAGCGTCCAAGTGGTGGATCAGTGGTTATGTCTCTTGGCTTCTGACCCGAAAGACGAGGGTCCAATCCCGGCCATAGCGGCTGAATTTTGATGGAGGCGAAATTGTAGAGTCCCGTGTACTGTGTGCTGTCAGTGCACGTTAAAGGACACCAGGTGGTCGAAATTTCCGGAGTCCTTCACTACGGCGTCCCTCATAACCTGAGACGCTTTGGGACGTTTAACCCCCATAAACCAATTCAGAAAACCCTGCATAGCACGGAACGATACCAGCTTCCCTTCAATAAGCCCTTAGAGCCTGCATTGCCTGAGCCGTTCTAACTAAATGAATTGTTTTATTTGCCAGATTTGGACACACCATGTGATGCTGAAAAACACTTGCTGAAAATAGTTTCGTGGGAAAAAAGTAAATGTTTAGTTACGGCCGTGGAACCCACATTACTGAAAATCAAGGGCAGATTAAGAAACATGCATGCTCTATGGGCTGGAACGGATACTATTTCACTAACTACACAAGCAGTGCGTAATACTTTCATGGACGCCTGTTAGTACCATATTGACAAGAGCTGCAGGGAGCGTGATCACAGGGTCAGAAGTCAGGTGGCGAGAAAGAGTCCGGGCCGGACCCCCAGTAATCAAAGTGCCACCGCGTATGGATTAGCAGTTGCTTGATATACGTCATAGACAGACCTTCCACAGCCACCGGTGAGGCGGAACCATGTTATGCATTGAGCTGCGTGGATGGCTGTGCAGCAGGTGCGTGAAACGCACGAATTTCGAATTGAGCTGTGCATGAAGCAGAATTAAACATTGCTTAAATAACATTAATAGAGTTAATAGAGTTTGAGAAATTAGCCTGCAATGATGTTTGGGGACCCATTAGGTTTAATGTTTGCATGGGCAAATATGAGCGCTACTAGGCCATGGAACATGCCAAAACGGGGCGTCATGCTTGGAATACTGCACGTAAGTTTAAAGCAATTAGTGCAAGTGTGCGGCGAGTTAAAAATAGTACACACGCACTCGAAAAGCCAAGCTAGCAGGCTGCGCGACACGATCATGGGTATTTGAAAGTCCAAATTTCTGGCTTCAGATATCGAGCCAAAACTACGGCACTGCGAACATTCAGCTTTGTGCGCTGCCCAAGCTTGGGCTTTAATTTAAATTGTGATATATCTTTGCTAGATATTTTTCATTCTGGGATGTTTCTTCGAACACGGACTTCATTTAATGAAATGTTCAGCTTTTGTAAGTGTTTAAAGAAGTTATTGGCGGTGAAATATTTCAATCTGAAATGTGTTCATCATGTAAAAGGGATTCTTTTGCTATATCCAGGAATTCAAGATACCCAGGCATAGTTTATTGTGCCGAATTTACCATCATGAAGCCGCTCGTCTGCTATGAGAGACGTCATACCGCTGACGTCGTAATAAGTATTATCTCACGCTGTTACTTGATGCACACTGTCGTCGTAAAGTGCACCACAGTTTTAGCATTTCGCCTCTCAATATGAAACGCGGCACCAGAAGGTGTCATGTTCCCTGTTAACCCCACGCCACAACTCTTGAGTCATAACAATTTATCTAGCTATTTTACAGTTTAGTTATTACCATCCTTTCATCTTGCCTAATGTGGATTCAGAGCACTTAACCTGCATTTTTTGTCTCAACTTGAATTAGGATATATTCCATCTTTATAACCGTTTAGCCTTTAACTTATTGATTATCGCTCTATAGTGATAAGCGACTTCGCTCCTTCTGCTTTATTGTTTCTTAACTGGCTACTGGGCCGCCGCGGTGGATCAGTGGTTATGGCGCTCGGCTGCTGACCCTAAAGATGCGACTTTTTTACCGCCACCGCGTCGCATTTCGATAGAGATAAAATGCTAGGGGCCCGTGTGCTGTGCAATGTCTGTGCACGTTCAGGAACCCCAGGTGGACGGAATTACCCGCTGTGCTCAAACGCGGCACCCTCCATAATCTGAATCGCTTTGGGACGTTAAACCCCGCAAAAATCTTAAAGGTGCACTGAAGAGGATTCTGAACTCGTCTTTTTGCCGCGGTAACTCGATCCACACGTTCCTAGCATTCTTAGAAATAGTGATTTATTGCCCTGTGTGGCCGATTTCCCCAATTAAAACGAATTAACGTCCGGCTCCCGCCTTTTTGTTTTTAATTCTGCCTCGTACGGTGGGCGGAGTCGACCAACGCGTGGAGCGCCTTTCACCCAGTCCCGTGGAGGCTTTGCTTTCGCTTTATTTTGTTTTTTAGGTTTCCATGAATAAATAGTTTCATTCGCAGATAATATAGCCGCAAAATAAGCCCGCAGAAATAAAAATACGCGCGGACTATTTGCTACTACATACTACTACGTATTACTCCGCCGATGGCAGAGCAGCAAGCCGCCACGGGACTGGGTGAAAGGCGCTCCACGCGTTGGTCGACTCCGCCCACCGTACGAGGCAGAATTAAAAAAAAAAGGCGGGAGCCGGACGTTAATTCGATTTAATTGGGGAAATCGACCACACAGGGCAGTAAATCGCAGTTTCTAAGAAAGCTCGGAACGTGTAGATCGAGTTCCCGCGGCAAAAAGACAAGTTCAGATTCCTCTTCAGTGCACCTTTAAATTCTTGTAGTTTTGAATTGCTGTCGTCACTTGTGTTCGTATACTTGATATGTATACTAAATTCGTTTCTGTTTAAGCAACATTGTGCTCGGCTTGATCCGTACCCCGTAGTTACAGCGGTTTACATGCGGCTGCAGTGGCAGCAAGCGACGACCCAACTGCTAGTGAGGAGAAAACATTGCAAACTGCGCAATAGTAAGGTAAATATCAGCGCCTGGGGTAATGTTGCGAAGGTTTTTTTGCACACG